>NC_132796.1:9000000-9300000 GCF_048418805.1 Vulpes vulpes | reverse complement strand
GGATTTCCGTCAGGTGCTTGTCCGTGCAGTCCACAATCACATGGGCCTTCGGAGCATCCAGGCTGACATCACAGGGCAGAGTTTTAGGAAACCATCTGGCTCCAAGGAGTTTGGAAATTAGGATTATGTTCAAAAGGACAAAGAACTGTCTCTTCAATGTCCACATTGGAAACACCTGAAAGCATAAGAAAGAACAAATCAGCGTCATTCTAAATCATTCTAAAATATATCAAGAATCAGATTTGAAATGTCCCATTTGCTGCCTCTCTTTTGCTACAGTTTATTTATTTATTTATTTATTTATTTATTTAATTTTATTTTATTTATTTATGATAGGCACACAGTGAGAGAGAGAGAGAGAGAGAGAGAGAGAGAGAGGCAGAGACATAGGTAGAGGGAGAAGCAGGCTCCATGCACCGGGAGCCCGACATGGGATTCGATCCCGGGTCTCCAGGATCACACCCTGGGCCAAAGGCAGGCGCCAAACCGCTGTGCCACCCAGGGATCCCTATTTATTTTTTAAAAAGATTTTATTTATTTATTCGTGAGAGACACACACACACAGAGGCAGAGACAGGCAGAGGGAGAAGCAGGCCCCATGAAGGGAGCCTGACGTGAGACTCCATCCCGGGTCTCCAGGATCACGCCCTGCGCCGAAGGCAGGCGCTAAACCCGCTGAGCCACCCAGGGATCCCCTTTTGCTACAGTTTAAAAGATACAACCCAGGTCTTATTTCTCCATTGCATCTTCCCACCCCCTGACGTTATGATGAACCTACTACTGAGGGTCATAATAATCAAGTTACACATTTAGCTTTTAGCACGTTAGCTCTTCAGTTCCATAGCTTTGAAGGTGTTAGAATAAGCATTTTCTTTTTCTTTTTTTTTTAATTTTTATTTATTTATGATGGTCACACACAGAGAGAGAGGCAGAGACATAGGCAGAGGGAGAAGCAAGCTCCATGCACCGGGAGCCCGACGTGGGATTTGATCCCGGGTCTCCAGGATCGCGCCCTGGGCCAAAGGCAGGCGCCAAACCACTGCGCCACCCAGGGATCCCGAAGAAGCATTTTCTTACTCGCTGTTATTTAAAATAGTATAACAAAAAAAAAAAAAAAAAAAAAAAATAAAATAGTATAACAGAAGGGTTGTCAACTAGTTGCCAAAGTCTGAAATTTGGGGATGAAGGAATATTAAAACGAAAATGCATTGGGAAGAATAACACATTAAGTCTTTAGTGCTGGAGCGCCTGGGTGGCTCAGTGGGTTAAGCATCTGCCTTTGGCTCAGGTCACGATCTCCAGGTCCTGGGATCGAGCGCCGCATCGAGCCCCACGTCGGGTTCCCTACTCAGCTGGGAGCCTGCTTCTCCCTCTGCTGCTCCCCCTGCTTGTGCTCTCACTCTTTCTGTCAAATAAACAAATAAAATCTTAAAAAAAAAAAGACTTTCATGCCATTACTGTTTGCTTGCTAAGCCTCTTCTGGTACACGTTACAAGAGGCCTTCGTAATACTCAAACCTCTTAATATTCTAAGTAGAAAAATTAAGAGATCTATCATCCCTATTCTACGGATTAAGACCCCACTCAGCAATAATAGCTCATTTGCCCAAGGACACTCAACTGTGCCATTCCGGCACTGCCATCCTATGAGCTGGCTTTCCTCTTGGATTGTTTTTGGAAATCCAAGATGATCTGGGGAATGAGCATTTCCCCTACACTTTTGCTTTGCATTACATAAATTTGGAAAGGAGAGAGCAGAGAGTCAGGCCATTGCCTTGGTGATTCCTGATTGATCAAAGAGGATACTCATGGGAGTGAAAGGAAGGGGAGCCTATTAATAATTTCGCTAAGACTACAGGCAGAAAACCAAGACTCTCTCAGGCAAACTGGGACATATGGAAACCTACTCATAACGGTGATTCTTGGGCAACCAGGTTTAGCATGAGAGACCCCGGGACCTTGGGGAGAAAGACCTTGAAAGGTAGTATGGGGAGTACTGAAGAGCTTTGCCAGTCATCATATTAACTTGGACTGGCCCTGCCTTAGAGGGTGGTTTAACCAGAGACTAGCCTTCAAGTTTCAAGATTTCTATCAATATTCTACTCCAGAACACTGGTTTTAGTTTAGCTGGTGCTTATCCATGGAACGATCTGGCCTGTGTCTCTACAATAGGCTTCTAGATCAATTAATGCTTTTGTCCTCCCAATGGACTGAATCAACCAATTATGTTGATGTCTAAGAAACCAAATGCCTACTTCCCTTAATTCCTCCAATAGAAGGTAAATAAGCAATTTTCCCCTCAGCTTTCTTTTTCTCTGATCCAAGATGGTTCAGAAGGATCTTAAAGGACTTCTTCATACACATTTACACGCCCAACCTTTGTTGAGCTTAGAGGTACAACATTGTCTCCCCCCCCCCCCCCCCGCCTTTCACCACCTTGTCTCCTCTTCTCCTCCTCATGAAAATCATTCACTGAGTCCAGTTGACATTCTTCATTGACCTTCTTGGCATCCTCCTCGCTTTGCCAATTTTAGCTGACACAATTTCAGTCGAGATTATTCACCCTTGGTCCACTCTAAAGCCTCATCTTTGTGCTCAGGCTCTCACTCTCCCAATCCACCCTAACCATTTAAACTTTCCAAACATTAATCAGATTACTTTACTCCACAATCTTTAAAATGATTTCTCTCTCTCTCTCTCTCTCTCTTTTTTTTTTTTTTTTTTTACAGAATGAGCCTTAACTTTTTATCATGACATCCAAAGTCTTCCATAATTTATTCCCTATCTACTTGTCCAGGCCTTCCTAATACACTGCCCTGCCAGCTTTTCTAGTCACTAACCCAAGCCCAGTTTGTGTTCCTGACTTGCAAGTCCTTTCACCTGGACTTCTCTTTTCTATCATTTCTACCCAGCAGAATTCTGGTTATCCCTTAAGGCTTTACCTTCCAATCTGGAGGAATCAAATCCCTGGGAAGATGGCAATAGGCCAGGGTGTACAGGAAGCCCTTAGATAAATAAGGTCTATCTCCCTTGAGCATCAATCTTACTCGAAGATTTAGGAGAAATGTTCATCACTCAGGGAGGAGGAGTTGAGTCAAGATGAGAAAAGGGGAGAAGGAGAGTGAGTTATTTTTATGGTTCCTGAGTATAGGATCCCAGACCCTGGACCCCATCTCCAGCTATGCTTCTGTCAGAAGACACGATGGGTTCGTGAACCCCGCTATCAGAAGGTAAAAAGTAATGCTGCTAAGGGCATTACTATGGACCTGGGAGGTGAGTTGTATTCCGAAGGGGGCCAAAATGAGTAAAGGACAAATCGTGAACCAGGTGCCCTCTTCTGATCCCACTCTCACAAACCTAGACGAGTTCCTGGGAAGAACTGGGAAGATCCCTGAATTAGCAGAGTTAAAGACATGAAGTGACAGCAATCACCACACCAAGGTTCCAAAATATGCCTAGTTCTATGATGGGGGGAAGTAGATGCTCTAGTTTAGTTGTAGAAAAAAAATAACAGTGGTGTGCTGGTCAATGTTTAGCAACTGGCTGTCTCCCCCCCGCCCCACACCTCTGATTTGTTAAATCCTGATTTATAGCATTTTCTAGTTCCCATAGTGTGAGCTGCCATTGTGATGTCATTGAATGCGGAGTTGGAGAGAGATGTGCAGAGCCCCCCTGGCAAGCCCGTAGGAGCTGCGTCCAGCAGACCCTGCCCTTAACACACCTGCGACCATGACTGTGGAGTTTTTAGCCTCTACCTATGGACGTAGTATGAACTAGAAGGAAAAATTAATCAGAAAGTATTTCTCCCAAAGTATTTCTCCCTTATCTCTCTCTTTTTTAAAAAGATCTTTATTTATCTGAGAGAAAGAAAGAGAGAGAGAGAGAGAGAGAGAGCGCACAAGGGGGGAGGGGCAGAGAGAGAGAAGCAGACTCCCTGCTGAGGAACATGGGGCTCTCGATCCCAGGACCCTGAGATTATGACCTGCCAAAGGCAGATGCTTAAATGACTGAGCCCCCCAGGTGCCCCTCTTTCTCCCTTATTTCTAGACTTTTTTCTTGCACCTGTCCACTTTTCTCCTCATCTACTATCACCTCCTTCCTGCCATTAGCCATTAGGTCTTACCTGGACTACCACAAGAGACTCTAAACTGGTCCTCCCAATTCTCCTTCTCCTCTACAATTCTTTCATCAAATGGCATGAGAGCAGTCTTTCTAAACATGAATCACATCAACTACAACGAATCGTTACTGCTTATATCACGCATGTTCTGACTCCAGCCTACTTCCATGACCTTGAACCATCCTCCCCCTACTTTGACCACACGCCAGACATCTGGCCTGTTTTCTGTTCTGCATTCGAGCCAGTCTTGGCACTTGCTGTTCCCTCTTCCTGAAATTATCTTTCCCCTCCTCTTCCCACAGCCAGGTCATCCTCATCCCTTAGGGGTCTGCACAGATAACACGTATTCAGACAGACCGTCTCTGGCCAACTTACGTCAATACGCTTCCATGTAATACTAGTGATGGTGACCGTAACTTTGGTTAACTTCGGTAGCACTTACTCTATTCTGAGCCTCATTTTCAGGGTGTAAATATATTAACCCATTGAATCCTCATAATAACCACATGTGAGTGGTACTACAGATCCTCAATCCTTACCCAAAACCTTTGGGGTTAGATGTGTTTTGGAACTAAGAATTTTTCAGACCTTAGAAGGTATCACATAGCCATGCATTATGTAATCTTCCTACTGGGGCCCAGGGCAGCATCCCATAATCAAACACATAAAAATTTCTGCAGTGAAACAAAGAAGCCTCCACAGTAAGTGGGGAAGGAAGGAAGGAAGGAAGGAAAGAAGGAAGGAAGGAAGGAAGGAAAAGCAAGAAAAGCAAGCAAGCACACAAGTAGACAAGGAAGAAAAGAACTAGTTTGTTCAGTTCAGATCAAGATTCACCTCCAAATGAATTCAGGTCATGTGTTTGCCATTGACTGAGTTAGGACAAAGCTTTCAGTCTGGGGATTTTGGAACTGTGGATGTCTACTATTAATTTCCATTTTAGGGATGAGTCCACTGAGGTGCAGTGGGGTGCATATATGTCTGTACCCTGTGCTAGACCGCCCTGCTTTATTTCCTTCATGGCCCTTAGCACAATCAGAAATTACCTTGCCGATAGTTTGTGTGCTTGCGATTCATGTGCTTAGTTGTTTAATGTCTCTCTTGCATGAGAAGATAGATAAGCTCTGAGAGAGTAGGGCTTTGTGTGTCCTTGTATAAAACAATGCCCGGCACTTAATTCGTGTTGTATTATGCTTGCTAAATACATGAATAGAAGAATGAAAGCATGAATGAATGAAATAAAGCAAAATACTTCCAAGAAATATCTCCTTGGAGTAGATTGCTTTAGGCTAAAGCCCCACATTGCCAGGGGATAACAGTCTATTTCATCTATTTGCCCAAGGATTCCTCAGGGAGAAAGGTTTCAAAAGCTCCGCTTTCTATTGCTCACTTCGAATTCATCTTCTTCAAGGCACTCTCTGGGATGAACCCAGACAGAAGTAGTCGCTCCCTCTTCTCATCTTCTGCCCTGAGTACACACAAGGCTGTGAAATACCACTTTGGAATGAGGGTTGGAAGAACTGGCTCCCAGTCCTGGCTTGGTACTCCACCCACGTCCCCTTGTGAGGCAGCCACTGTGCCCAGCAGAAGAGCCCCCTCCAAGAGAGTGGTGGACACAGAACCAACAGTACGAGACACGTCAAGGACCCAACAACTGTCCGGAACCAAGGCAGTGGACCCGGGGATGCCAGGGTAGCTCAGCGGTTGAGCACCTGCCTTCAGCTCAGGGAATGATCCCGGGCCCTGGGATCAAGTTCCGCATCAGGCTCCCCACGGGAGCCTGCTTCTCCCTCTGCCTGTGTCTCTGCCTCTCTCCCTGTGTCTCTCATAGATAAATAAATAAAATCTTTCATAATAATAAAAAAAGACAGTGGACCCAGACCAGAAAATTCTCCAACAATTCCTTAGCTAGGAATTATACCAAGTACCTGGTGAGAAAGAATTCATTAAAAAAAAAAATCAGGATTCCACTGACACAGTCATTCTTTCATTTGACAAGTATTTATTGAATACCTACTAGGGGCAGCAAACACACAGCCCCTGCCCTTAAAAAGCTCAACTCACAGTGGAGGAGAGAAAAAATATGTGGATTTAAAATTAAAACGTGGAAAGACCATTAGTTCTTTCCAGACAAGATGATGATACTTGTAGAGGTGGAGCTTAATTGTTTTTTTTTAAAGATTTTATTTACTTATTCATGAAAAACACACACAGAGAGAGGCAGAGACACAGGCAGAGGGAGAAGCAGGCTCCATGCAGGGAGCCCGATGTGGGACTTGATCCTGGGACCCTGGGATCACGCCCTGAGCCAAAGGCAGACGCTCAACCACTGAGCCATCCAGGTGCCCCAGTGAAGCTTAATTGTATGTTGTTCTTATTTCATGCAGGGTATTTTCTGACACTTTAAATTGGTTATTTTTATCAGCCTCATTGAGTCCAGAGATTGTTAAATCTCTACCCATATCTTTGTCCCCTTTCTTTCATTTCATAGTGAGAGAGTCATCATTAATAGTTGGGAAAAAAAATAGTTGGACATATACCACTCTGAAGAAAAGATTCTATTTCCCAGACTCCCTTGCAGCTAAGCATGGCTACATGACTAAGTTAAAGCCAATGTGATGTGAGAGGAAGTGAGACGTGTGATTTCTGGGATATGTCCTTGAATGGCGGGGCTGTTCCCCTTCTTCCTGTCTACTTCCATCTAGCTTCTTGTAGTATGGGTGTGGTAGCCTCCTAGCTTGATTTTTGCAAATGAGGAAAATATGCTAGGGATGGCGAAGCAACAAGGTGGACGATCCAGAGCACCGGATCCTCCTCCCACGACCTCCTAGAGCAGAGTATAAATAATGGCTCTGATCTCTAGGAGTTGATGAGAAATCACAAAGTTGTTATACTAAGACAGGGTTAACTGGACTTTCTTTCTTCCCTTTTTTTTTTTTTTTAAAGATTGATTTATTTGTTCGAGAGAGAGAGAGAGAGAGAGAGAGAGAGAGAGGCAGAGACACAGGCAGAGAGAGAAGCAGGCTCCATGCAGGGAGCCTGACACAGGACTCGATCCTGGGACCCCAGAGTCACGCCCTGAGCCAAAGGCAGATGCTCAGCCGCTGAGCAACCCCGGTGCCCCTGGACTTTCTATTGTACAAATGCAATAGAAATTGCATTTCTTTTAGAAATAGAGATAGCCTACTTTTAGCCAGTGTAAAAGGTAGAACTTGGGAGTAGGTTGCTGCTCGTGAAAGAACCTAAAACACGTAATGTCGATGTCATTACTCTACGGGCAAGACAGATGCCGATGTTGGAGGCTGGAAAGCTCGCAACGCATACCACACCGTTGCACAACACCGGATACAGCCATCACCCAGGCCATCTTGGAAGGCGGGACACACGTCCACTGTGACTTCTGTTTCGTTCTCCCAGCTTTATGGAGATACAACGACATCCTAACATTATATCAGTTTAAAGTGTCCAACATAATGATTTGATAAACGCATATATTGGAGAATGATCACAATGAGTCTAGCTAACACCTCACATCATTACCATTGTTTTTCTTGCAGTGAGAACTTTTAAGATCTACTCCCTTAGCAACTTTCAAATACACAATACAGTATTGTTAACTACCGTCACCACGCTGTACGTAACATCCTCAGTGTGCCAATGTGACGTGTGACTTCACTGTTAGGGGAAATGGCGTGGCGGTATTTGTAATGATGATGCACGCTGATGACCTCTTACTGTTTTTAGCAGTCTTAGGGGAGGCATGAGCCATGGCTGAAGTCAGCCATCTGCAAGCAAGAATGGAAGGAAGTACGGCTCGGTCAAGGGAGGCTTTCTCTGCCTGCAGCCTGAACTCCAAGGTTGATTAAGACTTCCTTAATCTGGGGCATCGCGGGGTTGAAAAAGCCTCCTGCCTTACCCCAAATGAAAGCAGATGAATGGACAGAGTCAATAGCAGCCTTAAGAGAACATAAGTGTGTGCTCACATGCATTTTTCAAGCACTTTCCATTAAGTATTTTCCAGCAGACAATGGAAGCCAGGCCAGGCCAAAGAATCTGATTAGGATTGCTGCCTTCCCCTTGACTCATACAGCCTCTGGGGAGTTGATTACATTGAGACTGAGGAACATTGACGGAATACAGAATCTTTACATTTAAAATGGACTGGAGCTGCTCTGTCTAATATGATAGCCACCAGTCACATGTGGCCATTTAAATTTAAATTAATTAAAATCAAATGCAATTTTAAAATTCAGTTTCTGTTACACGAGCCATATTTCAGGTGCTCAAGAGCCACATTAGGCTCAAGGCTACGGTAGTTGAGCACGCAGAGAGATTGCAGGAAATTCTATTTTTTTAAGATTTTATTTATTTATTCATGAGACACACACACAGAGAGAGAGAGAGAGAGAGGCAAAGATACAGGCAGAGGGAGAAGCAGGCTCCATGCAGGGAGCCCGACGTGGGACTCGATCCCAGGACCCCGGGATCATGCCCTGGACTGAAGGCAGGAGCTAAACTGCTGAGCCACCCAGGGATCCCTGCAGGAAGTTCTAGTAGACAACATAGGTCTAGACTGAGGGATGGCAAACTTTTTTCTGTGAAGAGCTAGAGAGTATATATTTGGGGCAAAATTGAGGCAATTATATGGGTATTTAAATTACCATTTAGAATGTAACTCATCAAAGTGATAAAAACCATCCTTAGCTCACGAGCCACACAAGCACAGGTGGCTACACAGATTTGGCCCCCAGGCCGCGATTTGCAAACTCCTGGTCTAGACAAAATCTTCGGGTGTATTAAACTTGTGCACAGAATTCACTCTAAGCAAATTCAATCCAAGACTGCCAAATATTAGAAGAAATTACATTGCCTGCGAAGCCTGTGCGTCTGTTCACGTGCTGCTGATTTCAAGCGAATGATTTCCTCGTCATTGCGATTCTAAGAAATAGGTTGTTTGCAATGAGGAGAGTGAAATGCAGAGCCCACAGAACCGGCCCAAGGTAAGACTCCGGCAAGTCAGACACACAGCTTGCACTCTTGGCTGCTTTGTTATACCTCCTTTCTAGAAGGCTCTATGTCAATGCACCCATTCCTCTCCCTGGGAGCTGAACACTCTTAGGTCCAGAACCCGGCCTGTCTCTCCACGCGCTCTATCCTTATGATGCCTGCCACATAGTGAGCGTGAGATCAATATCTGCTGAATAAATCAAGGCTTCGACTGTCCTTACAATCCCATGGAAGACAGGCACTGAATGGTCCTCAATAGTGAAGTATTCCAAAGGTCAGATTGCTGACAAGGAAGCGAGGAGACACCAGGAGGGCTGGGGGCCTCTAAAAGGAAGGGGTACAGTGGTGTCAGAGGAAGGCCATGGCAAGTGAAACTGCAGAAGCCCCCACTCGATCCTTTCTCAGTTCTGTTCCCTGGAACCTGAAACCCCAGTGACAGTGCAGAGCTCATTTGTCTCTCCTGGGAGAGGCACAGCCTGTGCTCCATAGCTGAGCCCCAGCCCCGCTGGCCCTTGTGATGCTCTAGGGTCGACGGGAGGTCTCCTGGGTCCCCACCCCCGCTGCACCAGGAGCCTGGAACTCCGAGGTATCAGTGAGCTTGCGTGGATCATGGAACCAAGAAGATTAACTGCAATGAGAGGTTGGGTTCTGACCAAGCAAAGGAGGGGGAAAAAATGGATTCAATGAACAAAGCCTTTCTAAATTTGTTAAAGAAAGGTAATACCCTTTGAAACTTCCAAATTTAAAAGATATTCTTGAGAAGATGACTGAAAGATGTGAAGCTTTGGGGCTCCTGGGTGGCTCAGTCGATTGAGTGTCTGACACTTGGTTTTGGCTCAGGCCGTGATCCCAGGGTCGTGAGATGGAGCCCTGTGTTGGGTTCTGCGCTCAACATGGAGTCTGCTCGAGATTCTCTCCCTTTCCCTCCCCCTCTGCTCCTCCCCCTGCTGGTACTCACTCTCTCTCTAAAATATTTTTATTATTCTTTATTTAATTTTTTAAAGTTTGTATTTATTTATTTGAGAGAGAGAGAGATAGTCACAGAGATAGTGAGAGAGAGCACAAGCAGGAAGGAGAGGGAGAAGCAGGCTGCCTGCTGAGCAGAGGGCCCGACGTGGGGCTCCATCCCAGGGCCCTGGGATCATGACCTGAGCTGAAGGCAGATGCTTAACCGACTGAGGCACATAGGACCCCCGCTTAAAATCAATCAATCAATCAAACAAACCTTAGAAAGATGTGAAGTTTTCCTGAAGTTTTCCTTTATTCCTTAAGTATAAAAATGCCCCCTTTCAGACCACCAGGAACCCTCTGCCTCCGACTAAAGTGAGGACCTGAGCTTCACATAATGGTGATCTAAGAACTCAATGCTAGAGGGGCGCCCAGATGGCTCAGTCAGTAGAGCATGTAACTCTTGATCTTGGGGTGGTGAGTGTGAGCCCCACATTGGGTGTAGAGATTTCTTAAAATATATGAATAAATAAATAAATGAAAGTCTTTGAAAAGAGTTCACTCAGTGTTGAGCCAGGCCTACTTTTTCATCTGATACAAATAAATGGATTTATACAAATCCACATTATTCTGTTTTGCTTGCTTTTTGGGCAACAACTGCCAAAAGACATGTGCCTTTCAGTAATTTGATTTATAAAGTAAGGGAATACACCCCGACGTGGGCTCAGCGTTGGCCACAAATCACAGCTAATTACACACGCAAACATGCTGGGTAAATTTGGATGCTCGATTAGCAAACTCAATACGGTTAAAATGGGAATGTTTGACGTTGTATGCACAGGTGTTCTCTTCTCTCAGTAAATCGTCTCTTTTTGTTAAAATGGAAAACGTAGAATTCATATTGAACGGTCATTAGTCATTTTTGTTGAATGGCTGCTTTCTATCATGTGATTACGTGCCAGACGCTGAAGAGGACACGGTGCTGATGCTACATGATTGAGCCCTGACGGTGAGGTTAAGAGGACATATAAATATCCTCATTTCACTCTTGAAGAGGCAGCAATCAGAGAGGCAACTCTGAACCAAGAGTCAAACTCCATGATGACCAATCCTCTTCAAGTTACCTCGTGAAGTTAGAGCAAACGCACTTGGCGTGCGTGCCTGTGTCTTCATTTATCTCCATTTCCATTCAAGGATTCTGAGCACTGTAATGTTTCCATATTGCACTATTTAGAGGTTTTTTTTGAAAAAGATTTATTTATTTGAGAGAGAGAGAGAGAGAGAGAGAGCAAGCAGGGGGAGCTGTAGAGGGAGAGGAGGAGGGAGGATTCCCAGCAGACTCTGTGCTGAGCATGGAGCCCGACGTGGGGCTGGATCCCCTGACCCTGACATCCTGACCTGAGCCGAAATCAAGAGTCAGCTGGTCAACTGACTGAGCCACCTGGGTGCCCTGCTATTTAGAGTTTCCATAAAGAAATTTGCCAAAGAACAAAAAAGATATTTACAATTTGAGCGGGACCAACTTGAAGGGAAAAGGAGGCTTTTTGGACGATGCATTCCTTACGAATTGCACCTGCTAGCCAGCAACGCTATGTCAGGCTAGTCTGTGAATTTGTACACTCAAAGGCGTGCTGAGCTTTATGTTCTGTAATAAAGAACTATATGCTCGCATAGTCATTCAACAATCATATTGGGAATGTACCCTATGCAAGGGACGGTGCTAGACCAAGTAGGGGCCTTGGACACCATCCCTGCCCAACTCAAAACCAAAGGGCCCTGCAGCTGCCACCCAGAGGCCGTGTGTGCTTGGAAGTCTCTGCAGTCAGGGCAAAGCAGCATGGACAACCAAGGCTGTAGGACAACCTCTAGTCAGGCCTAAAGGTAATGCTGCCCACCCTTCAAACGAAAGCTTCAAAAAACCCTTCAAAGCAGCAAAACATATCCTCTTGGCTGCGTTGTGTCATTTGTGTGGTTCTTATATTCAGAACCAGGATCTCCCAACTTGAGACCCACATTTGGTTCCCGCCAGGAGGTCTGCGGCTAAGAGAGCTATGATGACTGAAAGGGAGACCCATTTCCCAAGAGGTTGCCAATGTCCCACTTTGCAGATAGTGTTTTTATTTTTAAGACTTTGCAAGCTTGGAACGGATGTGTAGCTGCAATCTGAGGAGTTCCGAGGACAGCTGGCCCCAGTGGGGAAGTGAGGCGAAGTGGTTTGTGTCTTGCAACAAGCTAGAGGAAGACCAACTGTAGTCTGGCTTCACCTGTTTATTCTGGGGGCTAGCGTCCCGGGAACTGAGTCAGCCTCTCTAGCGGATATAAGGCGACCAACTGAATTCTCCTGAACCTTGACCTTCTCATCCACAAACTGTGCGGGTTGAGCTAACTGACCTCCAGAGCCCCCCAAAACTTATCTGCCAGCATCTGACCTCAGCTGGGAGTCTTCCTAACCCCCCAGAACCGGCTGCTGCTGTTTCAAAATGGTCAAAGCAAGGCTTCCAATCACTGTGAATCTTCTAAGGGGTCCATAGAAAGGAAAAAAACCACCACTAGCACATAACAGGTGTCCTGTGTCTTCAGGTGACACCATTTTGTGAGTTTTCTTCAGCTCTCTGAAATTAGTGAGACTGGGAAGAACTGGATGATGATCCATCAATGGGAGGAAATGGCTAAAACCATTTGGAACACCAAACATCCCTTTGAAGAGAATGTGGCAGACATATAGGTGAAAAGCTGTGTGGTTATGCTATTAAGTTGTAAAGAATAAAATGAAGTTTTAAGACAGCATGAAAATAACATATGATCCCTTCGTGATGAATACAGACACACAGATTTGATTTGTATCTGCAGAGAAAAGTACAGAAAGACATGTGAGAAACTGAACGGTGATACCTTCCAGAGTCTTTGCCAGGTAGGAAAGAGTGTGTTATATCTTCTAGTCCTTGAGGGTTTTTTTGTTGTTTTTTTTTAAAAATAAAGATCATGTATCGCTTTTATCTTAAAAACACTTTTTAAAACGATTTTACTTATTTATTCATGAGAGAGAGAGAGAAGGGGGAGGGCAGAGACACAGGCAGTGGGAGAAGCAGGCTCCATGCAGGGAGCCCGACGTGGGACTCGATCCCAGGTCTCCAGGATCACGGCCTGGGCTGAAGATGGTGCTAAACCGCTGAGCCACCCGGGTTGCCCTTAAAAACATAGTAAACATCACAGAGCAGGCAATAAGATTGTGTCATAACGATGTGGAAGGAAAATTGTGAAAAATGAGGATTTCAACAAGTATTTACTGATACCTGCCATGCGCCAGGTGCCCACTTTTAAGCATTGGGTCACATTGGTGGCCCAAACAGAGGAGATTCCTGCTCTTTCTGAAGCTTATGTCCTCCAAATAATAAACTGGAAAGTATAGAACTTTCCATGATAATCATATCGATGTCAGGTGGTATAAGGGTTGGAAAGGAAACGTAGGGCAGAGCAAAGGGGATCAGACACAGGAGATGGGTTTGTGACCATAGATGGGCGGCTTGCGTGGACATCACGGAGAGTTGACATTTGAGCAAAGATCTTGAGGGGAGGAGGAAGTTGACCACGCAGCTCTATCCAGGGGAAAAGCATTCCAGGCAGAGGGGTAAGCCTCATGCAAAGGCGCAAAACTGTGCCGGAATATTCGCAGAGGTGGCAACGAGACTGGTGTGCCGAAATCAAGGGGGAAAATTTGTCAAAGAACAAAAAGATATTTACAATTTGAGCGGGACCAACTTGAGGGGAAAAGGAGGCTTTTTGGACGATGCATTCCTTACGAATTGCACCTGCTAGCCAGCAACGCTATGTCAGGCTAGTCTGTGTACACTCAAAGGCATGCTGAGCTTTATGTTCTGTAATAAAGAACTATATGCTCGCATAGTCATTCAACTACCATATTGGGAATGTACCCTATGCAAGGGATGGTGCTAGACCAAGTAGGGGGAGGAGATGAGTAGGAGATGAAGTCAAAGAGGAGGGCCTCCCGCCCCTGCCAAGGACACGGGCCCTGCTGACCCCTCGGAGGACGGTGGTTTTTACTCTGCGTGGAACCTGGGGAGTGACGCAGCCTGACCTACGTGCTGGAAGCCTCACGCGGGTGGCCGTGTTGAGAAGGGACAGGGAGGGCGCACAGGTGGAAGGATGGAGGCCGGTTAGGAGGCGATTACAGTGATTCAGGCAACAGACCCAGCTGGCAAGGGTGCAGGTGGTGAGAACTTGCCAGACCTGGATACATTTTGAAGGTGAAGCCAAAGAAAATAGGACTTGAAAGTTCTTGGAAGAATGAGGGATTGGAAACAGCAAACATTGCTGGGGAATTTCCGACCAAGGGAAACAAAGCCCCTGGCAGGCGTTGCAGGGCCGGCAGGGGTGGGAGACAGTCTTAGGAGGAAAGAAGAGCACGTTACATAACGCTGGTGGGGATGAAAAACCCCAAACCAACAAAGCAACACCCAAAAGCACTAATGATGACGACGACGACAATGATGATGACATAGAGAGAAGGGACTGCGGCTGGGACATTGACTGTGAGCAGCAGAACAGGGAGGAGCCCCAGCGAGGAGCGGAGCAACCCCACCCTCAGGGGTTGAGTGGCCCCCCATTTCCCCCACCCCGTCCCCCCCTCCCCTGGGCCACAGGCCGGCTCCTGCGAGTGACTCCCCGGCCAGCAGCGGCGCAAGAGATGCCACAGAGCTTCCAAGGCCGGGAGAGAAAAGGCGACCGGGGTCCCACGTCCCCCCCGGAGCTCGCTCCTTCGCCCCTGATCTCGGTCTCTCCCCCACTCTGGGAGCCCTACGGCCTGGGGGCGGCCGCGGGTGGCCGTGTTGAGAAGGGACAGTGCGCGGGGCCTGTCCGGCACCGAGCAGCCCTGGCTCGCACGCACCTGCTGAGGGGTGGCCCCGGGCACCGCACCTGCGAGCTAGCGAGTTTTCCGGGGAGGCCAGCCCCCGCCCCAGGGCCCCGACCCCACGGGTGTTAGAGACCCAGCGACCTAACCGCACCCAGTTGGAGACCAGGACACAGAAGTCACAGGACTGCGGCATTTCGGGGCGATCTGCAGGCCGGGCTGGGGAACCTCCAAGGCGTTGAGGGGGGCAAGGGGGGGCAGAGGACGGGCGAGGGGCGCAGGACCTCGTCCCCACGTTCACAGTGAAGCGGGAGGCAGGTTTAGCAGCCCCAGGTGAGCAGACAGCAGGTGCGGCAGGAGAGGCGCCCCGGCAGCAAGGACCCCAGCCCTTCGCCCTCCCTCCGCCTCTGGCTCTGCCTCTCTGTGTGTGTCTCTCAGGAATAAATAAATAACATCTTAAAAAAGAAAAGAAAATCACACAGCAGAAAAACAGCCAAGTCGCCCTGGGGGGCGGGGGAGGAAGTTCTAGAATGTACATTTCTGGTGCTTTTTCCAGGCAAACCGGGGAAGGAAGGCAGCTCACGTTTCGGGCGGGGGCCTGCACCCCGCTGGGCTGGGGGGAACCGGACCGATGGCTGGCTGCAAAACAATGAGAGGGCCCCCCGGGAGGCAAGGGGAGGCCACGGCGGCGGCGGGCAATTGTTGGCAACCTGTGAATCTGAGTTCACTCGCCTCTTGCCAGGTGGCCAGTGAAACCGTGCCCCCCCCTCCCCCGGGGTTAATGAGGTTGGGACTACCGGAAAGGTGAAAGCTGCCTTTTCAGACAACTGATTTGCCCTCAAGGTCAAGTGAAGACTGTTGGTGGGAGTGTGAGCTGGTGCAGCCACTCTGGAAAACTGTGTGGAGGCTCCTCAAAGAGGTAAAAATAGACCTGCCCTGCGACCCAGCAACTGCACTGCTGGGGATTTACCCCAAAGATACAGATGCAGTGAAACGCCGGGACACCTGCACCCCGATGTTTCTAGCAGCAATGTCCACAATAGCCAAACTGGGGAAGGAGCCTCGGTGTCCATCGAAAGATGAATGGATAAAGAAGATGTGGTCTATGGATACAATGGAATATTCCTCAGCCATTAGAAACGACAAATACCCACCATTGGCTTCGACGTGGTTGGAACTGGAGGATATTATGCTGAGTGAAGTAAGTCAATCGGAGAAGGACAATCATTGTATGGTCTCATTCATTTGGGGAATATAAAAAATAGTGAAAGGGAATAAAGGGAAAGGAGGGAAAATGAGTGAAAATATCAGTGAGGGTGACAAACCATGAGAGACCCCTAACTCTGGGAAACAAGGGGTAGTGGAAGGGGAGGTGGGCAGGGGGTGGGGGTGACTGGGTGACGGGCACTGAGGGGGCACTTGGGATGAGCACTGGGTGTTATGCTAAGTGTCGGCAAATTGAACTCCAATAAAAAAAAAAAAGGTCAAGTGCAGAGGGTGGGGACTGTGAACAAGCATAGAGTCTGTATTCCTTCCTGGAGATCAGGAGCCCAAGACCCCACCCTGCGGAAGCCGGCTGTCCCCTGGGGCGCCTCTCCAGCCCCTTTGCCGTGTCCCACGGCCACCCCAGAGCCGCCGGCCCCGGGAACACAAGGTGCATGGATGGGCCCGTTTGCAGGACGCACCTGTGCAACTGTGCACCCACCGCGAGGGTGGGGAGCAAGGCTCCGGGTTCTGAATTTCCATCTTAACCATAAATAAAAGGAAGCCCCTCACATCTGCTCAGGGTTTCTGGAAGTTATTCCGCACGGCCTCCTTCTTTGCTTCAAATACCGTTTCCTTCGTGTGAGCGCTGCGCTGCTGTGCTGTCTGGAGCTCACCCAGGACGGCCCTCCGGTCAACTCGGCAGCGCCCTGAATTGTTCCAGAAGGAGGTAGCGATGTGGCCACCACGCTCCGCGAATAGGGAAGTTAGCTAGTGAATCACTCCACCTCAGGAGCCCCTGGTTTCCTTCTTTTTCTATTTACTTTATAGACTGAGACTCTATTTGGAATTTCCCTAATAAATTTATGACAAAGTAGCCCCCCTCTTTTTTTTTTTTTGCAAATTTTGAAAGATTTCTAATTATAGACTAATCTCTGTAAAATGTAATTACCATAAACGTCAAAGTCTCATTATATAACCAAAAAAAAAAAAAAAAACTCTAAGGATATAATCAACTCACTCTAAAAATAAAGAGACGTTTCATCATTTATTTCTTACCATTTTAGCCCAACAGACTTAGTTTTCAAAATAAGAGAATAAAATGATAGAAAGTCGTCTTACATAAGCGAGGAACTTGACAGCTATTACCCATCACGACAGGCACCCAAGACCAGAAGAGACTAAATCTTATTTGACCTTACACCCTGTGTGCTCGCTTCCCATAAACCACCACCAAACCATCGGCACTTGTTTTCACTTGTTTGTAAGTATTTTATGTTTCGCAGGCCACACGGTCTGGGTCACAACTACTCAACCAACGAGGAGGATGCCCTATAGTGCCAAAGCAATTACAGACCGTAGCTAACCAAACAATAACACTATTTGCGAGCACGGAAATTTGAATTTAACAGAAATGGGATGGGTCATGAAATAGTATTCTTCCTCTGACTTTCTCGATCACTCAAAAACTGAGGGCTTTCTTGGCTTGTAGGCTGTGCAGACGTAGGTGGCGAACCGGGTATGGGCCGTGGCCACGGTGTGCCGCTCAGCCCCAAGCTTTGGTAAGCTTCTGAGACAGAAGGGATCTGCCCTTGGCCTGCAAGACACTGGTTGGTTCATCTGTAATGATCGGATTTAACTGTAGCACAATCTTTCAAATGTTTAAATGATCAGGTTTGGGGATCCCTGGGTGGCTCAGTGGTTTGGTGCCTGCCCTCGGCCCAGGGCGTGATCCTGGAGTCCCAGGATCGAGTCCCATGTCGGGCTCCCTGCATGGAGCCTGCTTCTCCCTCTGCCTGTGTCTCTGCCTCTCTCCCTCTCTCTGTGTCTTTCATGAATAAATAAGTAAAATCTTAAAAATAAAATAAATGTTGGTTAATTTAGGAAATAAATTTCTCATTACCTCTTTGCTGGGCCACAAAGAAATATATTATAGTCGAGAGCAGAGTAACGTTTTTACTTTTAAAACTGCTTAACCACGGGTACATATCGACACGTTTCCTTCTAATACCGATCGCCCCATTGCTGTGTCTATTTCACGTAGTGAGAAGCATTCCAGTCTTAGCTAGGGGTTTGTTGGGGGAAAGGTTTCATTTTATTTTATTTAAAAAAATTTTTTAAAGATTTATCTTAGAAAGAGAGAGAGAGAAAGAGAGAGAGAGAGAGAACACGAGCAGGAGGAGGGTGGGAGGGGAAGAGGGAGAGAGAATCTCAAGCCGACTCCCTGCTGAGTGTGGAGCCTGATGCGGGGCTTGACCTCAGGACCCTCAAATCATGACCTGAGCCAAAATAAGAATCAGACACTCAACTGACTGAGCCACCCAGGTATCCCAGAAAGATTTGATATTCAATTCTTATCGTACCACATAAGAGCTCTCTGACTTTGGTGAATCACTTTGCCTCATGAGAATCTTCATTTCTCAACTGTAAAATGGTTAGAATGCAGGGCTGTTTTGAGAAACTATTAACAAAAATAGGTAACACATGTGTTCGTGTAAAACATCCTCCCAGATGAGCCAACGCCGAGTAAGCATCTAGCGTGTGCACGTTAAAAACACCAGGAATATACGATACTTACCAATTTCTAGCTTGCTGTTTCCATTTATCACTATCTTATAAGTACTTTCTGTGTGTTTCAGTGTTCTTTTAAAAAACATGATTTGAGGGGCCCCTGGGTGGCCCAGCTGGTTAAGCTCAGCTCAGGTCATGATCTCAGGCCCCCAGGATCAAGCCCCATGTGGGGCTCCCTGCTCAGTGGGGAGCCTGCTTCTCCCTCTCCCTGCCCTCCATTCATGCTATCTCTTTCTCTCTCTTTCAAATAAATACATGAATAAAATCTAAAAAAAAAATTCACAAAAAAACATGATTTGAGGGGCGCCTGGGGGGGCTCAGTCAGTTGAGCATCCAACTCTTGGTTTTGGCTCAGGTCACGATCTCAGGGTCGTGAGACCGAGTGCCACGTCAGGCTCTGCACTCAGCACTGAGTCTGCTTGAGATTCTTTCTCCCCTCCCTCCCCCTCCCCCTCTGCTCCTCCCTCCCACTGGCACACACTCTCTTTCTCTAAAATAAATAAATAAAATCTTTACAAATCAATTAATTAATTAAAACAAACATGATTTGATGGGGAATCACATTTAAGTAATCCCTCCCCAACATTGGCATGAGATGCTCTCTTTGCCACGCTGCATAGACTATTCTTTTTTTTTTTTTAATTTTTTTTTTAAATTTTTATTTATTTATGATAGTCACAGAGAGACAGAGAGAGAGGCAGAGACATAGGCAGAGGGAGAAGCAGGCTCCATGCACCGGGAGCCTGACGTGGGATTCGATCCCGGGTCTCCAGGATCGCGCCCTGGGCCAAAGGCAAGCGCCAAACCACTGCGCCACCCAGGGATCCCTGCATAGACTATTCTATAAATAATTTGCCACATCCTTGATCATGCCTTTAAAAAGAGTTTCTAGAAGTGGAGTTTCCATATCAAAGGATAGGACATATAACTATTAATAAGGTTGAATAGGGGCGCCTGGGCGGCTCAGTCAGTTAAGCACCTGCCTTTGGCTCGGGTCATGATCCCCGGGTCCTGGGATCGGGCCTCGCATCGGGCTCTCTGCTCAGCGGGGAGTCTGCTTCTCCCTCTGCCCCTCCTCCCCCTGCTAGTGCTCTGTCTCTCTCTCACGTAAATAAATAAATAAATAAATAAATAAAATATTTTATTTTCTTATTTTTTATTTTTTAAAGATTTATTTATTTATTTATTTATTTATTTATTTATTTATTTATGATAGACATAGAGAGAGAGAGAGGCAGAGACACAGGAGGAGGCAGAAGCAGGCTCCATGCGGGGAGCCCGATGTGGGACTTGATCCCGGGACTGCAGGATCGTGCCCTGAGTCAAAGGCAGGCTCCAAACCGCTGAGCCACCCAGGGATCCCCCAAATCTTTTATTTTTAAAATATTTTATTTATTTATTCATGAGAGACACAGAGAGAGTGAGAGGCAGAGGGAGAAGCAGGCCCCACGCAGGGAGACCGATGTGGGACTCGATCCCGGGCCCCCAGGATCACGCCCTGGGCCGAAGGCAGGCCCTAAACTGCTGAGCCACCCAGGGATCCCCCAAATAAAATCTTGTAAACAAAAGAGGTTGAATAATTTCCCTGTGTTTTCTGACCTCTTTTATCTCTTCTTTTGAAAATTGTTTCCAAATCTTCTCTTATAAAAGGTCTACCAGTCGTTCTTTTTGTCGGCCGCCGTAAGGGATCATCATAATAGAAGTTCACACGTACGGTCCCCTGGGTATGGGTGTGCGGCGGGCTTGGCCTAGGAGAGCAGGGGGGCCCCGCATGGCTCCTGCAGTCAGGGCGCCTGGGCATGACCCCCCGGGCTCCTTAAGCCCCTGAAGACCCGCTTCCCTCGTCTGCACCACACCGGGCGGCTTAGAAGCTGAAACGCTCTGCCCTTAGCGTGACATGTGGCCTGTAGCTAGTGGCCAGTCACTCTGAGCCGTCTTTATTATCACCAGTCCCCTCATCCCATCCCTCAGGGGGCAAAGGCAGATGTGGGCATGGGTTGGCCTAAAAATAGACATCTGAGTTTCTAGGAAATGAAACTATAAGCAGTTGTTTCCTTTGTCACTTAGCTCCCCCCGTGGTTAACTCTTCATTAGACCTCAGGACAACATGAGCCCTGGCGCCAACATTCAGGTCTAGAAATCGGAGTGGGTTCCCGCTGAAACGCACTCCACCATAGCTCACTTGGGGGACAAAATAATTTCTGGAAAAGTCCACTGACGTCTTTTCCTAACTAGTTTGGGGCTTCTCTAATGGCTCATTCTGCTTGCAAAGAACTGGAACACATCTTCTGTGACTTGAGCCTCACCGTGGCCCTGGAAGGCACCTGGAGGGGTACTAGAATGTTCTGCCTCGACAGAGGAGGTGGGGCTCGGAGGCCTTTGGTGACTGGGCCACTCATTGGCTGAACCGGACTCAGGCCCCTCTCAGCCACTAGGCCTTGACGTTTGGGGTTTCTGTGTCCATCTGTGCAGGTTCAGCGCCAGTGCTGGTAGGTGGGTTTAGTGAGAACCCCCACCACTGATCCCTGATCATCCTCGGCCCCTCCCATCCTCCGGGTGACAGCCCATCTGCCTGGCCTGCTGGCAGCAAGAGTCCCAGCCCGTCGGCTCATCCAGAAGCCCCCCCACCCCCGATGTCCCCTTACTCATTTTCTATCCACCGCCCCCCACTCTGCTCCTTGGCTGTAAATCCCCACACGTCCCTGCTGTGCTGGCAACCGAGTCCAGGGCTCTACTGAGGCCTCTTTCCCCCAGTTTCATTCGTTCTCGAACAAAGCCTGCTCTTGCAGCCACAGCGACTGTCCACAAGCGCCCCTGGTTTCTTTGCCAGCACAGGTCTCCTGCCCCACTGCTCCTATGAGTTTTCCCACGTACGTACTCGTTCAGAGGACCCCACATGCTGGACAAAGCACAAAGTGACTTCAGGGATTTGTACAGTTTTAAAGCCAAAAATGCAGAATGGACAAATGAGATCCACAGAGGCGATTGCCTCAGTCCAAGCATCTGTTTTTCCTCACGACAGCCCGCATTAACGCTTGCAGGAAGTTGGACAGAGCAAGCTTTGATTAATCTGAAATTATGTAAGACTCCCATGATTAATCTTGATTATGAAATATCACGAAGAAGTTTCCCCCGCAAATAACCAAGATGCAAATTCTTAAGCATCTCTCTTGCCAGCTGCTTCCAGTTCTCCCCGCAAAAGATTACAGATCACACCCGTTTTCAGGGAATCTCTTAGCTGTTCTTACCATTTTTAGTCTTCTTCCACCGTGAAATACAGAAGTCTGGTTGAAGAGAGCAGAGCGGAGGGGCGGTGGGGACCTCGGTGGTTCAGGGGTTGAGCGTCTGCCTTCGGCCCAGGGCGTGATCCCGGGGTCCTGGGATCGAGTTCCGCATCGGACTCCCCGCAGGGAGCCTGCTTCTCCCTCCGCCTGTGTCCCTGCCTCTCTCTGTGTGTCTCTCATGAATGGATAAATAAAATCTTTTTAAAAAGAGAGAGAGAGAGAACAGAGCAGAAAAGAGGTCAAGATGAACCTGAGATGGACCCAATAGCATCAACTAAGAGAAAGAGAAAATACTGAATTTTACATCTCAGAGATCTTAAAGGACTGTAGCTTCAAAACATGCTGGAACGTGGCTTAAAAATGTGCTGTTGAAAACAGCCATTAATAGTATTTACTTCCTCAAAGTTATGTAAACTAGAGATACACTCCAGAAAACCATTTCTAATATTATTAAACATCAGACTCTATCTTCTAAGAACTGGCGTTTGAGACTACCAAAATTTTTCTTTAGATTAATGGAAAAAAATTTTTTTTTGCATATGATTTGGGTTTGCTCTCCTCCCCTCTCCACTCCCTGAGAGCGGCTCAAACATCTACTTGGTTAAATTATCCAAATTTGTCCCAGTGTTGAAAATACCTTTTTGGGTGGCATGGAGTGATTCTATGTCTGGAGTCTTCTGAGATGAAGAGATGGTCTTCAGGAAGCATGGGTCACAGAGACTCCAGGCTACCAGCCCTAGAGCTTCCCAGTGTGAACACAAGGTTGGGGGTTTAGGGGAGGAGCATGAGTGTTAAAGCCACCCCAGACAGGAGGTTTGCAGAAGCCCCAGGTTCCTCTTAATTCTACCACCGTAACTGGGGCAATGTCTTGTCTAAAGCCAAACAGCTCGGTAGATTGACCTTCCTTCTTGTCGTATGGGTGACTTTCTCAACCTCAGCCCTATGGACCTTTTGGGGGACATAATTTTTTGTTGCATTGTAAGATATTGAGCAGCATCCCTGACCTCTACCCACTAGACGCCAGTAGCACTGCCCTTCCAGTTGTGACAACCACAGATGTCCCCAGACATTGCAAAATATCCCCTGAGGGGCTGAAGCGCTCCAGATTGAGAACCACCATTCTATAGATATCTGAGAGGTCTAAATTTACCTTGCTCTGTTGTCCACCCCACACCCCACCGCCTCCCCGAAAAGGCCCCTTGGGTTTGTAAGCAGTAGCAGAGCTTCCAGCTAGCTGACTCACTTCAGTAAAAAAAAGCGGGGGGGTCGCTGCACTTGTCGTCTGGTGTCATATAAAGCCTTGCTTCTCGAAGTGGGGTCTTCATGAGAACTGTTCCTTCTTCTTAACTGATGATTGGGTCCTTCTGTAGAGAGAGTCAAAATATCAGTAGGCATGTTTAAAGGCCTATAGGCCACCTCGTCCACCTGGAAAGAATGTGAAGAAGGCAGGTTGGCGTGGGGAGGTGAGCTGATGACAATCAGGGTTAATATGCTGAAAGTCGCTGGTGCCCCAGATTGGCCCCTAGATACAATAAAAATCAAGATCTTTCCAGGGATGTTGTTACAAGCCAGACACTGTTTTAACTGCTTTATATGTACTATCTCAGCAAATGCTAAACAGAAGCAAAGTAAACATATTATTTTTTTTTAGAAGTACTGGAATTAATGCACAGATCATATAAGTGATGCTTACATGGGCGGTAAACATCAATACTTCTTTTTTTTTTAAAGATTTTATTTATTTATTCATGAGAGACAGAGAGAGAGAGAGAGAGAGAGAGAGAGGCAGAGACACAGGCAGAGGGAGAAGAGGCTCCACGCAGGGAGCCCGACGTGGGACTCGATCCCGGGGCCCCAGGATCAGGCCCTGGGCTGAAGGCAGCGCTAAACCGCTGAGCCCCCCAGGCTGCCCCTATCAAATACCTTCTTATCAGACCAATTTGCTATGGAAACAATATGTACACATTGGTCATTTTCTCACATATAAACAATGACCGATCCGGAGTGGCATTCGGAGGAGAGATCCCATTGAAAACAGTAACAAAAATAGGAACTAGTGGGGTAGAAAACTAGCACAGAGCCTTTAGGAATTCAGGGGGCAGGAGGAAGGCAGGAGGCTCTAATGCTCCGCCTTGAGGGCTGCGGGCCCTCTCACCTGCCCCCAGGTCCATTCTGCTCCATGTCCCAGGAGGCTGAGCTGTATGAACTTCACCAACTGGTTGGTGCCAAAGGCTGCTGGTTAGGTTTGGCCAATGGGGGTAGGGGTCAGGGTATTTAACCCCCTGGCTCCCTCCCTTTGCAAGGCTGTGGGTTGGCGGCAACCCTCTACGGACGCTCTTGTCAGGTGATGCTCTCCTGGACACCACTCTTCTCAAATTCCACTGATTGCTCCTTCCCCATGCCATTGTAGGCCTGGGGTTGCAAAGTGCTGCCCTGAAGTGCTGCACTATCCCGATTTCCCCAAATCCTGTCCAAACTGTCTCTAAAGGCACTTTGCTAAATTCATTGATTTCTTTCTTTGAGCGTGCCACCTGTTGCCTGCCAGGACCCTGGCGTCCGTGAAGAAGATGTAAGTAAATGGAGAGAAATAAGTTGTCATTAAGGGTAGAGTCCACAATATGGTAAAAAATGGAAATGTTGCTTACATTGATTTATAAATGCTGTGCAACCCCAACCAAACACCAGTAGGATTTCATGAGTAACTTGCCAGGTTGACTCCAAACTGGGAGGCATTTTGGAAATCACTTGGGCATTTTTGTTTATCACAAAGATTAGGGTCATCTCCTAAAAGAAGGATGACATCTAAGAGAATAAACAATAACCCCATAATACCATCTCATGTTGATTCGGTATTCAAATTTCCCTGATTTGTCCCCAAGGTCATCTCCTTGCAAAGATTGAGTAAATCTTTGTTAGAGACACGAGGCATTGGATCTGACTGGGCTAAGAGCAGGTGTGAGACCAGCCAGGGAACTTCTAAATGGAAGAGTAACAAAGGGAGGGTTTCCCTTCCAGATCTATAAACGCATCATAATGCTGCATTGCCAACGGCATGGTACCAGCACATCGATGAAAGAGAGGAAATGTCAGAATTAAGCAAAGGCACATACGAGACATTAAAGACACATCAGTGGCAAAATTAACTATTAAAATAATGTCGGGCAGCTGGCTTTAAGTTTAGAGAATATTAAGCTATAGTCCTCCTTTGTTTCTTACATTGAAATTAATTTCAGATGGTTCAAAATTTAAATCTAAGACCTGGAACATTAAAAGTCCTAGAAGAAGAAAAAAAAAAAGTCCTAGAAGAAACCACAGAGAAATAAATAGTTTTACGATCTTAAGACGAGAGAGTCGTCCTACGTTCTATGTACGAAGACCACAACGAACAAACAAAAACTCAACAGCAACAACTTCAGAGCCTCAAGGAAACACTGAAATATTTGACTACATGAAAATAAATCTACTCCCTCATCTGTCAGGGAGGGATGAGGCTTTGTGATCAGCAAAGACACATCCAGTTTTCATATGGTAAGATCCTGAAAAATGATGATACCCTGTATGTAGCATATTGATTACGCTTTCTTGTATTGTTATTGCCTATGATTTGTATGTCCTAGCCCCCGAATGATGATACAGGCCCCGAGAGTTAGGAATGTGTTGTCCCCAGCACCCTGTGCATAGCGGGTGCTGAAGAAATCAAGCTCTACGATGATGAAGATGAAAGTGATCATGAAAACAAGAACAATGTGATCAGTTAGGTCAATTTTGAAAGAAAGATGGTTACACAGATTCATCCATCGAAGTGACTAGTCATCTGGTGAGTTCCACTAGCTGCTTAAATTAACCAGTTCGGTCAAATGCCACTTGTCTAGTAGTCGAGCGTAAAGAAAGCCTACTTTTTAAAAATTATTATTACTCAAAAGATCCTAAGTCCTCCTTAAACCAATGTGGTAAATTCAGTAGCAGAGCAGTTACTGATTTTCTAATAATGGATATTGTATCATTCTTCTTTAACTTCAATGATATCAATAGCCTGGTTGTTTAAGTAAAATCTTCCTTTTTCTGCCCAACTTACTCTTGAAAACTTTCAGCTCTATGGAGGGACAGCAGGTGTTCAAGAAAAATCATATTGTTTATGAAAACAGTTGAGTTGCAGTGAGCCACTCTTACAAGTTCTGGGAAATGGTGCGAACCCACTAGAAATCCAAGCTCCCGGATTCTAAAGGCCGGGCTTAAAAGCGGGCCTTTCTGAGGAGAGAAGCCTATAGCCTGCTGTGTGGCCTCCTCAATATCTACATACAGTCACGTGCAGGTGGATACAGAGTACAAGATGGTCCACTGCCCTTATGCACCAGCCACCCAATTCCACCCCCTTCTCCACAAGAAGCCTTTGTCTGTGGTTTATCCTTACTTGTCTTTCCAAAGTTTCTTTCCATCTGCAGACCACTGGCCTTGGGGAGTGAAGGACCAGAACTTTCCCCAGGCCACAGAAGCCAGGGAGTCTGTTGGACGTGGCCTGGGCTTTCTGATTAGCCTAGCTACTTTTTTTAACAACATATTTTTCCTTTTTTAGGTCACACAAACGATTTCACTAACCTCCTTTGTGTATCCACAGACCTTGCCCTCCTTTGCAGAAAGCATAGAGTCCTCCCGCACATCACCAGACCGAAACAGGACGCCCCTCTCTCCTCCCCAGCACTGAGATAACGTTTGTAGCTGGCACCATCGAGTCTGCAGGACGTCAAGAAATGTTGCAGGCCACGGCACTCCATTTGCTGATTAACTGCCCTAAACCCCTTTCAAAGCCCCCTGGGCCAGGCGGAAACCTCAGAGTGGGCCTTTGAACAAGAGTCCGCCTTCTCCCCGGGCTGCCGGCCTCCCAAATAAAGCTCCTAGTCCTTGCCAATCACAACTCGTCTCTTGAGCGATGGCCTCCCGGAAGGAAGACCAGCTGAACTTGGGTTGGGTAACAGCACACTTTGTTGGCAAATCCTTTATCGTTCTCTTGCTTCTTCCATTCGGAGTTCTTCTATACTGTCTGCCCCTGAGGATGTATAGGGAGCATCCTCCTCCTTTTCCCACAGCTGGAAAACATCTCATTTCTGGACATTCCACAAGTTATCTAACTGTCTCCCTATCGACGGACAGGTGGCATGTTTCTGATTTGAGTCCCTGTCCTACCATTTGACTCCGACACGGACATCAGAGTAGTTCCATAGAAACTTAGCATCATCCACACTCTCTTAGAGCTGATGGGAACCTAAGTTAAGGCCCTTAAACAAATTGCCCCAGTCCCCCTACTGCTGTGTTCCCAGCCCGGGGAAGCAGGACATCTTACATTTCTCTGCCAGGGTTGCTTGATTTGGGTGAGCGTGTGAGTGAGAGGGAGGTGTTGATCCCATCGCCCCCCCCCCCCCCAGTTTCTGCTGTTCCTACTCGCAGATGCTGGAAGTCAGGGTCTGCTTGTAGAAAGGAGAGAGGACTTTAATGGCGAGCATCATGGTATTTTTATAACAAGTCTGAACTTCTAACCCATTCAGTCAGATACAATCATGACCGTTTCCAAATAATATTCTTTGTTGGAAATGTGCAGATCCCGTGAGCCAGCCCTGCGTGAGCGAGACGTGGAGTAGAACACAGAGTGCGTCGCTCCGTTGTATTCCCTATAACTGTAGCGCGGGAAGGCCCCGGGATCATCCTTGACCTTGCCTTTTGTTCCTCGCCTCCATCCCCATAAACCCTCTGCTTAGTCCTGTAAGTTTCATTTCACCTTGAAATGAAAGTGTTCTGAAGATGTTCTTGACAGGATATGCAAATTCGTATAACAGAATCCTTCCTTCACCCAGGGCTGGTTCCACCCAAGTATTCGCGTTCACCAGATGACTCCAAAAGGTCAGATGCTTTGAAAAAAAAAAAAAAAAGGCCCAGATGCAAATAATGGAGTAGATGATGTGGCTCAAAAGAAAAAAGGCTATTTCTGGACCTAGTGGTCTCCAAGCAGGTCTACCTGCTTGCCTTGGAAAACCCGAAGCGGGTTCGCCAAGTGGGCACTACCGGTAGTCTGTCTCGCCGTCTGGTTTCTGTAGCCCCAAGAGGGTGTTCATGAGTAGTGAGGTACAGTGAGAGGGTGCTCGCTGGGGATTTGAGGGACAGGGCCGTGTCACAAGCAACAGGAACTCGCATCCGCACATTCCTTCAGCCGGTTGGTGATTCCGTTGAGTTGGAAGCACCATCATTCACTACACTTGCGATGTTGCTGTGAAGGTGTTTTGTGGATGTGATTAACCTTTACACAATCTGTTGGCTTGAAGCAAAGGAGATGGCCCTGGGTAGCGTGGGTGGGCCTCATCAAATTAGTTGAAGGCCTTAAAAGCAAAAACAAATTTCCCACAGGACAAGGAGTTCTGCCCTAGGACTGTCACGTAGAAATCCTGTCTGACTCTCCAGCCTGTGGCCTGCCCTACAGAATTCGGATTTGAAAAGATAACCAGGGTTTCATTGACCTTTTTACTGTTCTTTACCTGACCAATGATATTGGGGAGACAATGGCGCTAAATAAAGCTACTTCTCTCGGTTCTAGCTTCCCTCCTAAAGAAACTACTTATTAAAGGAGAGTCTCATATTAATAAAACCATTGGAAATTACTTAGATATCAAGGAGTGTGTGTTGAACCCCTTATTACAAATGATTAAGAACTATTTTTAAAAATATTTCTTGGTAACAACTATATTTTCACCAATGAAATAATACAAGAGCATTATCTTATATTTTGTGTTCCTAGAAAACCAGGATTGTATTTTTCTCTTCGTAAGTTCAAAGCATGAAAGGGACGTCTGTGTGGCTCAGTCGGTTAAGAGTCTGACTTCAGCTCAGGTCACAGTCTCAGGCTCTGGGGTTAGGCCAGTCGCTCCCTGCTCAGCGGGCAGTCTGCTTCTCCCTCTCCCCCTGCACGCCCCTCATCCCGCCTGTGCTCTCCCCCTCTCTCCCAAATAAATAAAGTCTTTAAAACATTTTTTTAAAAAATCAAATCAAATCAAAGCGTTAGAAACAACTCAAATACCCCAAGCAATTAAGTATCTGGCAATGATAGCTGTTGGGTAAGTGAACACAGATATCAGAAATTTCTATTCTACGGGCGCCTGGGTGGCTCAGTCCGTTGAGGGTCTGCCTTCCACTCTGGTCATGATCCCGGGGTCCTGGGATCGAGTCCCCTCCCAGTCTAGCTCCCTGCTCAGTGGGGAGCCTGCTTCTCCCTCTCCCTCTGCCCCTCCCCCTGCTTGTGGTCTCGCTGTCTCTCAAATAAATAAATAAAATCTTTTAAAAAAAGAAAAAAAGAAAGAAACGTCTATTCTAGGGACAACTGAATCTTCAGATACATTGAAAACCGTTATTCCCTCCAAATGTCCACAAAGCAGGCCTAACTTTTGAGTTGAACACGAGAGTTACAGTCATGCACCATGAAACGTGACGGCAACTTACCCGAGTCAGAAGCACGTTTATTAAAGCAGGAAAGGATCTTCCCCTACACGACACACACGGATCACTACCTCGGCAAGGCCCAGGCAACAAATTCATCATTTTTGAAACTGAGACGTAATTGACATATAACATTTTATTAGTTTTAGGTGTACGACGTGATGATTTGATACTTGTATATATTGAGAAATGATCACAAGAAGTCTAGTTCACCTCTATCGTCACACACAGTTACAATTTTTTTTTAAATCCATTTCATTTAACCAATATTTTTCGAAGCTCCTCTGAGGTGGTTCTGATACGCAACCAAGTTTGTCCACTACTCGACTGGAAAACGTGGCCTTACAGGGTAGTTCTCAAACTTTGGTGCGCTGAACCCCATGCCTGCCCCTCCTCCCCATGCAAGCCACACCGCCTATACCCAGAGTTTCTGATACAATACAGCTGGCAGGGGAAGGGGGAAAGCAGAGAATTTACATTTTTCCCAAGTTCCCTGGTGATACAGATGCGGCTCGTCCAGGACCCCACTTTGAGAACCACTGTCCTACAAAATAATCATGATCTGAAAACCATCCATGACCCAGTGCCATTGTTTTGAATCTCCCCGTGTTGGTAGGACCCTGAAAACGGACCAGGCAATGGCAGGGAGTGCAATTAAGAATTTCTGGAAGAAAGAAGGTGAACAACCAAATCTGCGGAAGGAAGCATTCCAGGTTGATGGAAGTCAGCACAGCGTATTTTGTGCTTCTCCTCACTGCCCTGAGGCCTAATGATAAAGTGCGCCACCGTGATACAGCGGTTGGTCATCAGAGGTGACCTGGGTTCCAGCCAACATCTCCGGTCGAAGCAGCAAGAGGTCCTGTTTCTTCTAAGGAACGGTGTGGCTTCACTGAGCCAATAAATTCCATCTCTTTGAGCCTTAACCTGTAAAATGAGAGGGGACTCCCTCAGTCTCGAATGTTCCATCTCACTCCCAAATCCAATTAATTCCGTGACATTTGTCAAGAAGTGATGGACTCTGGTTTGAACACGGGAGACTTTGGCCCTTTTAGCACATGGCAGTTCCATGGCCTTTGGTATCACCATTAGCCTTCATGTGGGCCTCTCACGGCTGGGTGAAGAATTACTGAAGGGCCACCAAACCCGCCACCTGCACCGTGCACCAAAAACTCTGCCCTCCGGAGGTCACTTGAGGTCAGACCAAAATTCAGTCACCTCTTGGAGGGTTGCTCTGCTTTAATCCGTTTTTCTTTCTTTCTTAAAAGATTTTATTTATTCCTGAGAGACACAGAGAGAGAGAGAGGCAGAGACAGAGGCAGAGGGAGAAACAGGCTCCCTGCGGGGAGCCCGATGCGGGACTCGATCCCAGGACCCCGGGATCACGCCCTGAGATGAAGGCAGATGCTCAATCTAGCCAGAGCCCCCCACGCATCCCTTAATCAGATTCTTGATTAAAACAAAAACAAAAACAAAACACACTTCATGACCCATTCTAAGGCTGGAACCATTCCTAGAGGACACTGAGGAAACCAATAAGTTAGTGACTTGCTCAAATCTCACCCACCTCCTGCCAGAAGCAGGGATCAGTGTTTGCAGCCCTGCACCAAAAGAGGAATGTGATTTTTTCGGTATTAATTTCAAGTCCTGCCAAAACAGTGCCGCTTAAATTTTATAAGTGATTGATGATCGCCATTGCCTTATTCACTTTGCTCCAGGCTGCTTTTCTACTTGAAATTGGTCCAGAAGCCAGGATGGATCTTCTCTGGAATTCTGACCTGAGTGAATGTCAGGAGAGAGGATCAAGGAAGAAGGTCTTGGTTAGAATCCATCGGTGGTTCTCAACCAGGGGCGATTTTGCCCCCAGGGCACATGTGGCAGTGTCTGGAGACGGGTTTTTGGTTGTTACAAACGTGTGTGGGTGGCTGGGGGGGGGGGAGCATTGCTACCTGTGTCTCCTAGGTAGAGGCCAAGGAGGCTGCTGAACATCCTATAGTTCACAGGGCTGCCCCCACCACAGAGGGTGACCCAGCCCCAAATATCCAGCTAAGGTTGAGAAACTCTGACATAAATTCTCCTAGGGGAGCAAAGAAAAATGGCCCGAGGGACAAAAAGGAGGGAGCAGAGGGCATCTGTCCCCGGGGAGAGGCAGCTGAGCTCAGGGAAAGGCTGGTCCTTGCTAGGACCCCCATCCTCCTCCTGCTTTCCCTCCTCACCTCCCGCCTCCCCAGCCCCCTCCCCGAAAGGCCTCCATCAGGGACCCTGAGACATTCCTTGGGGAACAAATTGGCTCTGAGGGAAATCCGTGATAAGCAGGAGAAGCCAGCGGATGTAGGAAAACAAGCTTAACAGCAGAAGCACACCAGAAACGGCTAGCAAAGCCGAGACGTCTCTTAAAGCAGGTTTTTACCTGGAGGGGACGTGGTCGCACTTTTTATTTTATTTTATTTATTTATTTTTATTTTATTTATTTATTTATGAGAGACAGAGAGAGAGAGAGAGAGAGAGAGAGAGAGAGAGAGAGAGGCAGAGACGCGGGCAGAGGGAGAAGCAGGCTCCATGCAGGGAGCCCAACGTGGGACTCAATCCCGGGACTCTGGGATCACGCCCTGGGCCAAAGGCAGGCACCAAACCACTGAGCCACCCTGGTAGATGATCTTTCTAATTAAATGTTTTTTTCAAATATAAAAGAATACTGACCTCTGTCCAGTTGTGTCTGTCAAAAGGATTGCTTCAAAGGCATCTCTTTTGCTACTTAATTGTATAAACTTTTTTTTTATTAAGATTTTATTTATTTATTCATGAGAGACAGAGACACAGGCAGGCAGAGGGAGAAGCAGGCTTCCCTCCGGGAACCCGATGTTGGGACTCGATCCTAGGACCCTGGGGTCACGCCCTGGGCCGAAGGCAGATGCTCAACCGCTGAGCCACCCAGGAATCCTGATCGCACCCTTTAAAGAGATGCACTTTGGTTGTGTTTCCGTGTCCTGCCGAGTGTGACTGCCTGGGTAGGCTCACGATAGAAACCCTTCGGGTTCCAGATTTTTTTTTTACAGGACCCAAAGAGCAGCAACACGCCAAGGAACGTGCACAAAACCAGAGCAGGTCGTAGCACAAAACGGGGAGGGGGAGAAGGCATTGCGATCACTGCCGAGGGTTTGCCCCGGCAGATGGCATTCCCAGCTCTTTCCTAACCCCCCACCACCACGACTACCCGGGCCCCAAATAGATGATCGTGTCCACAAGGGGGGGGGCGGGCACCGTCCCTCGTGTGTGGTCTATGTCACACAGCTGTGTACAAAGCAGTCCATGTCAACCGTCTCGGCTGGACACATGGGAGCCTTGGCCATGTGTTTTATTTCTCGCCTACCTACTCAGAGCCCCCCCATCCTAAATGACGGTCCCCTGGCAGGTGCTTCGTAAAGGATGATCGGTGAGTGAAAGAAAGGAGACCCACTCCTTCACTTGATCCCATGGAAGAAGGCATCCAGCCAAAGCCTTCACAAGAATCCCAAGACACGGGAGCAAGTGGCATTTCTTAGGTCGATTACAGCGCCCAAGTTGGGTGCGCGGAACGAAACCTCTTCAGATCACCGGGGTGGAACCATGTTCATGGCCACACCAAGGCCAACTGGGAAGGAATCAGTGACTCATCAAAAACTAGTCTTCTTGGGCCTCCTGGGTGGCTCAGTGGTTGAGCACCTGCCTTCAGCCCAGGGTGTGATCCTGGAGACCCGGGATCGAGTCCCACGTCGGCCTCCCTGCATGGAGCCTGCTTCTCCCTCTGCCTGTGTCTCTGCCTCTCTCTGTGTTTCTCATGAATAAACAGAATCTTTAAAAAAAAAAAAAAGCCAAAACGAAAACAAAACAAAACAAAAAACAACCCCTAGTCTTCTTGTGCCAACTGGCCTTTCTTGGCACGCTCTCTGATTCATGGGACATCTGTGAATTTTGTCTCCGCCAAGTGTGGCTCTTTAAAGGCTCTGAATGCAGTTAGTGTGGGAATGAACGCACCATTGCTGAAGACACGGGTCTGTCCCTTTCACTGCTCAGTAGCCCCAGTCCTAAACAGACGATATTCTGGGGCTCAAAGACATTTACGGTTGGTTCCTTGGTCCCTCAGATGAGTACACGTCAGCGGCACTTCCTGGGGGAAGTCATTCTACAGCACACACACAGCAAGATGTGTCCCCAAGGAATCACCGTGATGATGTTAAAGAGTGACACAAATTCAGGCGGAGTCCTTCATTTTTTTTTCTGTGATTCATAGTCTTGGCTTCAATGTCAGAAGATACTGGATTTAACGCTCCCTTGTCTAGAGAAAATCAGAGAATTAGACATCCTCAGACACGGATGGCCAAGTGCTCACGGATCCATGACCCCCCCCCCCAAGTGCAGAGGCCAATGTCCATCAGTAAACGTTCGGGACACACTGCCTTCTGCTTGGACTGTGCCGTGGGGTCTCTAAAGACCACTTACAGCATTGAGGGCCGCTATGCCGAATGACTGACAGTCAGCCCAGGTCTCAAATGCATTTTCTTTGTTTTTTGTTTTTTTTTAGATTTCATTTGTTTATTTGACAGAGAGAGAGCACAAGCAGGGGGGAGAGGCAGAGGAAGAGAGGGAAGCAGGCTCTCCACTGAGCAGGAAGCTGGACACGGGGCTTGATCCCAGGACCCTGAGACCATGACCTGAGCTGAAGGCAGACGCTTCACCGACTGGGCCCCGCCCGGCACCCCTCAAATGCATTTTCTAAAAGTGTGTCCCGAAATAAATAAATATTTAAATAAATATTTATTTATTTATTTTCTTTATGATCTTTTTAATTAAATGTTAGAAGTGTGTCCCTTTTCCCTCCTTTATTTGTGACTACGGCTCTTCAGCTTCTACAGTTGACAACGTATTCAATAAGAACTGTGATGTCACAGGTCACTGGCACCCAGTTGGGCTTGTCATATGGCCGGGCACAAAATCAGAGCCATGCTCATGGGAGTCCTTAGGGCTGGCGCTGGGGATCCAGGACCAGCTACCGTAGAGGACAGAACGAGGGTGACCACGCATCCTGGTTTGCTCAGGCCTGGGGGGCTTCCTGGGAAGCAGGGCTTCCAGCAAAGAAACGGGCGAGCGGTGCAGCCAGCAAAACTAGTGCTGCACCTGAGGGGCAAGTAACCAGCTTGTGTCTTTGGGGCCACCTTTGGTTACTAGATGTTCCAACTACGTCTGGAACAGAGAGCCTAGGCTAATTAAAAACTGCTGGGGAGGGATCCCTGTGTAGCTCAGCAGTTTGGACCCTGCCTTCAGCCCAGGGCCTGATCCTGGAGTCCCGGGATCGAGTCCCACGTCAGGCTCCCAGCATGGAGCCTACTTCTCCCTCTGCCTGTGTCTCTGGCTCTCTCATGAATAAATAAATAAAAAATTTTTTTAAAACTGCTGGGACTTCAGCAATCATCTACCCTCTGATTTTTGCAGAGATACTCAGACTCACAGGGGTGTAGCCTTTTCCCAAGGTCACACAGCTTGCTAGTGGTATATCCGGAACCAGACTCCAGATTGCCACACTCCCGATTTAGGACACTGTCCACTGCATGCCATCTGTCGCTTTCCCAGGCTCTTTTTATCGCTCTTTTGAAATGCAAATTTAAAAAAATGTAAAATGACTGCTGCTGGTTTTCCTTTTGACCACGGAACTCTGCCATTAGGACAGTGTAAACCGGTGGGGGGTGAGGATGGTGGCCGCGAGGCCAGGCAGGGAGAAGCCCAAGGCTGAGGCCACCACGTCCCCAGATGACCACCCTATTCACGCTCCCTCGGCACCCACAGCCGGAAAGTGCACGTGGGCCAGCAGCACGTGTTCGGGGGCGGGGTGGGCCGGCCACGGGCTCGGGCCTGGCACCCTGTGTGTGGGCTGCTGAGGCTGGGGCCCGCCAGGTCACCGGATCGAGGCTCGGGCCCGATCGCGCGGCGTGGACGGCGGGAGCCAACAGGTCAGAGCACGGGCCGACCGCGTTGCGGAGCAGGGCGGCTGGGCTTCGGCCTCTCCTCGGGCTCAGCGCTGCACCGAGCCCCGGGGCCCAGACGGTGGCGGGCACCTGGCGGCCTCCTGTCCCCGGGCCGAGCCACCGAAGACGGGAACAAAGACAAGGCCCGCTGGTGGCAGAGCGGCTGCCAAAGACGGGGAGCCCCCGGTGGGCATGTGGACCCCAGGCGGCGGGTCACCGACGCCCGCCTCGTAAAGGAGGTGGACAGTGACACCGCCCAGGCGGGGACCCGAGTGGCCCGTCCCGTCGCGCCCGCAGGCCAAGTGGCAGGGCTCCGCGGCCCGGCCACCGGCTCGCGGTCCCCGGACAGCACTGGGGGGACAGTGCCCTACGCGGAGGGGTGGCTGACGGCAGCGACAGCAAGGTGCAGCGGGGACATGGGCCGCGCGACCACCGCCTGGCCTGCAGCCCCAGGGAGAGCCCTGCTCCGCCCCCCGGGCCCCCTCGGGAGGGCTCTGAGGGCCTGGCCTGCCACCACAGGACGGTCTTATTCGGGGTGCATTTACGCCCAAAGTCCTCAGCTGGGGAAGCCCCCAGGGCGGAGCGCCCTTACCGTTTACACCGGCGCCGCTTTTGCTGGTCTTTGTGCGGGAAGGAGAATCGAACCGGGTCTTTGGGAGCGGCCCCGATCGACCCCGGGGCGCGTGTGCCCTTCCTCCCCGCTCTACGGCCACTGCAAGGATTCTCTATATGCAGCCACTCGTCGCCACCGACCGCCGTCGTTGACAGTCACATGTCAGGACGACGTGCTTGTGACGAGACCACACACGCACGAGCCTTGACATCTGCAAAATGCATGAAAATCCTGCAGCTTCGCACCTACTTAGCTTCTTTCAAAGGGAAGATTTAAGACGCCTGCCCTTAAGGCGGAAAGTACTGTGCAAAATGTCCAGGGGTCTCGTGCAGTCCCCGTCACACCCCAGTACAAGCCCTGTTAGGCCATTTCCCATCTATGGAAACTGAGGCACGAGACTGTGAAGCAACGCTCCCAAAGAGCTTTGGCTGTTGCCTTGACTGTACTAAGTGGTGAAATCTCTGGGCATCACGCGCTTCACTGTCGGAGAAGACGGAGCTGAGACCACAGTGAAGCAACTCTGGAAAGCAAGGGCAGGGAGAAGGTGGCGGGGCGGGACCCGGGGCTGCAGGAAAATGAATCAGTAAGGTGAAGGTCTGCAGCGAAAAGGAGGCATTCTGGAGACTTCTCCATGCAATAGAGGTGCTTCAGCCCTTACCTTCCAGCCTCCTCGGCCATCCTCACTCAAACATATCGTGTACCAAATGCCCTATGCTGTCCCGCTTCAGTCCCTGCTGGAATAGAGCCACGCAGTTCCGGAAGATTCCTCCAGGAATGATCATCTATAATGACAGTCCCTTCACAAAGCCCTTTCTGATCTCCCCAGCCTGATCGATCCCCTGAACCCCTGAGAATTCCTGTTTTCCCTTTGACACTTGGCCTGTCAGCTGGCAGGATCTGCCCATATGAAAGGAAACCCTTCCGGAAGACATGTGACAGCATTTTTAGGTCTAAGAGTTTTTGGATTCCAGGTCTCCTTCATTTTTCTTCCTTCTAGTACATTCCATCATGTTGGGTCTTAAACTGTGACATTCTCCGGAAGACTGTTTTACTTCTTTATATTTTGCTGGAACTTTTGAGGCAAAATGCTGCCACTCTCAGCACTACCCACACTATAAAGCTGAGCTTTGGCGGGAGAACAGAATTATAAATTTCCTTTGTCCCCCAAGAGTAATTTAAAGCTTCACTGAATAGGTAGTTGCTTTAAGGGAGCAGGACACTCCTGGTGCTTCAGAAATCAGAGCAGATGGAAAAACTCGATGGGGCCTACGTTTGGTCTGCTCCAATCTGGGGACACCAACCATTACTACTGTAATGTGTAAGCATACCGTGTGATCCCCAATGTTACAGGCAACATCTAGAATGTTCAACTTGCGTCATCTTATGTGGCACGGCTGTTACACTTTGGGACGAGGCGACTGCTGGTCACTCCCCAAAGAAATACCTTCAAAACAGACAAGAGCTGACTTCCATTAACTTCCAGCTTTTCTGTAATTGTATCTGCCAGGCTATAATCCTCAAGTACCAAACACGTTCGGGTCCCCCCGTCAAAACACAGCACTCCGTAATGATGACACAAACTATGATAGAAAGAAGTAGCATGATTTTATTGAAATGTTTTAGTACAGTGGTGGATGATCTTAAAATCGTATGTTCTAAACCAATACAAGCACTGCAAATGATACATTCCTGAATCTAAGGGACATCTAACAAAGGCAAGTTCTAGTATGAATTATCTGCAGGTTGATTAATATCATTTAAGTTGGAGGACGAGCAGCTTTGGTATGCGTGTACTTCTCTGGCTCCCCTTTTCGGCTAGATATCCGTGAGCCCAGCGCCATTTGGCAGAGTTGGACAGAACCGATACACTGGGTGGTTTCCCTGAATGCTTGCACACCAGGGGCAAGGGATACGCAAGTTCTGCAATCGGGCTGCTCCTGAGGCCACTCCCATCATCTTTCCGGAGCTGAAACCATCAAATGGTTGAGGTCTACATCGCCCCCGTGTATGGCCAAGTCTAGTCGAATTAGTGAATATAGCAGAACTACTTGAAAACAAAAAGTGAGGCCAAAAGAGAGAAAAAGTCAGTTAATTCGATGACAGTGCAGATTTTTATCTGAGGATTATTTTAAAACTAGCTCTGTATCTTAGACTCAATCTGAAGACGAAATGATCATGTTTAAATCACCTCTCCTCAGTCATGTCAACATGTCTACGCTTATATGCCAAGGCCGTCTACCTGCGTGTGTCTGTAACTACGTTTTCATCTGTCTTTGCATAGAAATTCCAAGAAATAGATATCACTCATTTATCAAAACTAAAAATTACATACATCTAAGGAGGCTCTTTACATTATCAAGTCAACTCTTCCTAGGTAGAGCCAATCGGTATCGCGTAGCTGACTCTACCAGGCTAGAATGCCATTGTTTTTCTCAAAAACCATTTTAAGGTACAGCAAAATGCCGGTCTCTGCAATGACCAACACGATACTTGCTAAACTTCAACCTCTGCTGGACTGAAGTTTGAAATCTTAAAAATTGCTGTTCAAGTGACTTAAAGATTTGGTTTTGCCACCTGCAAAACTTAGATCAGGCAATTTCCTCTCTTCAAGTTTTAAGATTCAGCAGAAGGGAGGGATTGTTATTATTCCCAGCCTTTGTCTACGCAGGCAAATTCTCTTCTTTCCGGGCTGAAGAATTTAGTTGGTTGTGCACCAGTGCACAGCTACCAAGACTCATGGGGAGTCAAAGCTCGCCTTAGGGATGCACCCCACTGAGGAAGATGCTGTCAAGCGCCATCTGTGGATAAAGCAATCTTTGCCTCCATGATCACTCTTGGGCCACCACTTGAACCTTATCTCAATGAAGCAATTAATGCTTACTTATTTGTACTTTCTTTGTAGGCCTTTCTTACCCACATTTTTCATGTAACAGTTTTAGTTAAAACAATCAGTTGTCTAGGAGACCTGCTACTTCTGATTACAAAAGGCAAAAGACTATTAAATCAAAACGAAGGAGGTGATGTTTAAATATGCATTTGGTGGTACTCACAAAAATTCGCCTTTTTATGATGTCAGGAACAAATAACGAACAGACACTGGTAAGCCTGAGGGAACTTAGGGGAGTCTTGGTTTTGGTGGAAACCCACAACGTGAGATTATTGGAAAGAAGGCGAAGTAAAAGCTAGAGCTAAAAAGAGGCCATGAAACAAGATGGTAGGACGGAGTTGCTGCTTGCAGAGCTGTCCGCCTCGGATGGCCAGAGCACAGCGTGAGTGGCACCAGCGAGCCTGTAGGGTCTATCTTGACACTTTCTCAATCAGATCCATTGCTCAACATAATTTTGGAATTTCAGAACGTGACATTTCAGGTAAGTGGCAGTTATAATGCATTTCTCAGCAGTGGCAACAACAACCAAAGAAATGCTGAATTGCTTGTGATAATGTCTAATGTTTATCAGAAAGTAAATGTGTCAGCAGCCCTCTGAAGCTACCTAAAATTTGGTCAAATTGAGCATGATAACAAAGGTTTATTTGAAACCTGGTTACTAAAAACCAAAAAAAAAAAAAAAAACCCAACCGAATTCAGGGTATTATAAATTTTCTAAGGTGCACTCGGAAGGAAAAGGCTAATTCTGTATACAGGGTTTGACCCAAATGTCCATAGGCATTATCAGTATTTACACAGAAGGCTTTAATCTGAAGTCACCTTTGGTGACCTCGAAATAGACTATGACCTTCCGCAGTGGAATTACATACTTGAAAGTTGTGGCCTCGGAGTACTGGTAAAACAAAAGAAAGGTCACCTGTCAGAATGAGCCAAGATGACCTTAAGGACAGTTCACGTAAAAAGATCAGATAACCACCACCCTCCCCCTCCCCCTCCCAAACCAGAAGTAAATGGTCTTGAGCTTGAGAGGGGGGAAACGATGGATCTTGCAGGGTACAAAGATCGGACGCTTTTGCATTATCCTAGGATTGCTGAGTCCTAAAACTAAAGTCAGGCAAACGCACACAAGGCAGTGGCCCGAGCAGGCCTGCTCCACACCTCACATCTGGGCCTATAGCGGGACGTGGCTGAACAGGTAGGACACGGATTCACCGTTGTGCGTTCTTCGGATCGCCTCTGCCAAGATCATCGAGATATCAATGACCTAAAGGCCAACAGAAAAGGGGAGAGGACAGTGGGACACCTCAGTCGGAGTCCACGAAAAACTTAGAAGCCAGAGAGCCCAGGAACGACTTCTCCAGCACAAAGACGCGCGATCACCAACCCCCCCCAACCCACGCCCGTTTCTACCTTCCAATTACAATCACACGTGGGACCCTGGAGGCGAGACCTTCAATCAAAGGCTTTTTGGGGTCACTGGTACCCAGAGATAGCCTTTCCTTGGGGTGTCTGTTGTTTAATTTTACTCAATCATCACATGGAAGGTTTTCTTCTTAGTTTCCAAAAACACAGTGACTGCGTCACTTAAGAGCACAGCTGGGGACACCTGGGTGGCTGTCTGCCTGCTTTCAGCCCAGGGCGTGATCCCCAGGTCCTGGGATCGAGTCCCGCACTGGGCTCCCCGCAGGCAGCCCGCTTCTCCCTCTGCCTGTGTCTCTGCCCCTCTGTGTGTCTCTCATGAATAAATAAATAACATCTTAAAAAAAAAAAAAAGAGCACAGCTGTGATCACCTCACTCAGGATTCAGTGAGTAGCTTTTGGGTAAAGGGCCCAACGGTAAATATTTTCAGCTCTGCGGGGCCAGACTCGACTCAAGTCATCGTAGCGTGACAACAGCTACAGACGATACGTCAATGAGTATGTGTGGCTGCATTCCGCCAAAACTTTTTTGCAACAACAGCCTGTTTTTAACTGCTTTTCTAGTGTGGTTTTGACTATTTCCAACTCTGACCTGCACCGGCCCCAGCCTTTCTCAGACCTAACGTGAATCCCACCCCCCGTTACGGGAAGCCACAGCATCTGGCAGCTATCCCTGGGCAAGCTTGTCACACACGCAGTCACACACACAAGAACAAGACTCAGCGCTATCTTTTGGGGCTCAAGGTAGATTCCTCGCTGCGTGCCTCTGCCTGCTGTGTAGCAGTACCTGAATCTTGGGACAGTGTTTCATTTTGTCCTCTTGCGGAATGGTGTTTGTGACGACAACAGCCTCAAAGGCGGCGTTGTTTATTCTGGAAATAGCTGGCCCAGAGAAGATCCCATGTGTAAGGATAGCATAAACCTTGGTGGCTCCGGCGGAGAGCAGCCTGTAAAGCAGAGAGCAAAACAATTAAGTGTACACAAATATTCCTGGAACATTCTCCCCTCACTGTGAATTAAGAGGCAAAAAGCGTGTTCCATAAAGAAAAACAGAAAACCAATCTGACTCACATTTATTAGCCTCGAAAACGATCTTTGAAGGTACGTACTGGCAAAACCTTTTGTGTTCCATTAAATCAGGGATTATCAGCCTTGGCCTTGGGCCCACATAATGCTTTGCTGAGCAGCATCCCAGGCCTCTCCACTAGCAGCAGCCACCCCCTACCCCTCGGCTGTGAACCAAAATCGTCTCCAGACACTGCCAAATGTCTCCCGGGGAGCAAAAACTGTCCTTGGTTGAGAACCGCTGGTTTCAACTGATAAAGCCAAACTACCGGGCAGCCCAGGTGGCTCAGTGGTTTAGCACCACCTTCAGCCCAGGGTGTGATCCTGGGGACCCGGGATCGAGTCCCATGTCGGGCTCCCTGCATGGAGCCTGCTTCTCCCTCTGCCTGTGTCTCTGCTCCCATCCCCCCCACCGTGTCTCTCATGAATAAATAAATAAAATATTAAAAAGAAAAAATAAATAAAGCCAAACTACCATCATTTTGAGCCACATTCAATCTAAACTACTGACAGATTTTGCATTCTTGGTTCCACAGTGCCTTTGGCCCAGCGGGTGCTGCGTGCTTGCAGCCCGGCTCAAGTCGGAGCGGCCCCGCGCCCAGCACTCCGCACCGCGGCTCCCACTAGCCACGGCCCAGCTCTCGAACCTTCGGGAGCCGCGGCCGGGGAGGCTCAAGCGAAGGCCGAAGAGAAGGAAGACCAGGCCCAAAGGAGCCCACGAGACGGTCTCTTCCCTCTGTGCTCAGGTGCGGGGGGAGCACCTTCGTGGATCCTTTTCCAGACACTGAAAGCTCATCCTGGAAAATGAAAGCCAGGCCCTAAAGGCCCAGGGGATTGTCTTCCACCAAGAAAAAAATAAATGGGCCTGAAAGGCCACCCCCCAGCAATCAGCAATCATTAGGAAGAACAGGCCGTTTTTAAGAGCTGACATTTTTCCTTTCCTAATGCGATGCTCTAACGCTTGCCCGCGCCGCCCCTCGTACTTGTCCGCGGCGTGGCAGATGGTGCCACAGGTGTCAGCCATGTCGTCCACGAGGATAGCCACGCGGTCCTTCACGTCGCCCACCAGAACCATCCGGTCCACTTCATTTGCTTTCTTCCTCTCTTTGTGAATCAAGGCGAATTCCACATTCAACCTGTCTGCAATCGACGTGACCCTGCTCGGACACACAGCCAGAATGCAAAATACTGTCAACAGAAGAAAAGCTCTTGACATCTATGGTCGTATTTTAGGAACGTGGTTAACCAGCCATGTTCGAGATAACGAGGTAATCGGGGCTCACTTGGATGGGAAATCAATATGGGAATCTGTTAGTGTCTGTGCATACTTTTAAAAAAATCACGGGCACGTGTACAATCAGGTGTATTGTACACCTGAAACTGATATTACACTGTGTGTGAACTGGAATTTCAATACAAACTTTCAAAAAGGGCAGCCCGGGTGGCTCAGCAGTTTAGCACCGCCTTCAGCCCAGGGTGTGATCCTGGGGACCTGGGATCGAGTCCCGCGTCGGGCTCCCTGCATGGAGCCTGCTTCTCCCTCTGCCTGGGTCTCTGCCTCTCTCTCTCTCTCTGTCTCTCATGAATAAATAGTCTTTAAAAAAAACTTTCAAAAAAAAGCATAAGGAAATAGCCATTAGCAGCAAGAAAATACAGCATATATGAAACTCAATAAAATAGAAAAAAATACAAGTCATAGACACAACTCAAATCAAGTGATTTAGAAACCACCACTCACTCAGTCTGTGGTGCAGCCAGTGGGGACAGAAGTCCTAGCTCACAAAGGCACATACCACACTGGGGCTTATGAAAGTGGACTTCACTGCGCTGCAGGCCTTGGGGCTTGTAAACCTTGAGTTTCTCTCCTCATCCCTGGCAAATGCTCCAAAGTCACTCACTCAGAAAGGGCTGGGCTGGCACCAGAAAGAGAAGGTGGCAGGCCAAGGCTGATCAGTGAGCCCTGGGCACGGGGCTACAATCCTCCTTTTCCACGTACAGGACACTTAAGGTGTGTTCCTAACAACTCCTGTTGGGACAACGTATCACACGGAAACCTCAGGCAGGGCAAGCTGGAACCCAAATCACATGCGGTTTCATTTCTGTTTCTTCGACACACGTGTTTACGTGCTTTCCGGAAGAAAAACAATAAAAGTTAAACCTGAATTATTTCATTTCACCAACTTCCCACACCAGTTTCACGTTACTACTGACGGGCAGTAGGTGTGCTCCCTCCTAAGGTTCACTCTTCCTTAGCCCGAGCCAACCGAGCCGCAAAGCCTACCGGACAGTGACCTCTTGTGGCAATGTTAAGTTTTACCTGCAGTATGTCAAGCTTTGAGGCTTTTCGCCAAGGCAGAAAGTTCTAGTTGGTCAGAGACCTGTTTCCTTTGATGAAATGACTATTTTGCATCAAGCAAAGATGCCAGTGGTAGTATCTACTGCGTGTATCACGTGTTACCGCTGTGACTGTTCTGTCCGCTGGGGAGCAGCTTACTTACTCCACAGTAGGAAGGAGGTAACGAAACTTGGGGGAAAAAGGAAGGAAGTGGCAAAAAAAATTTCCAAAATATATGCTCTTAAAAAGCTTGATGGTCCCTGGCAGAGGGAGCAGGGCTGCTTGAGTGGGACAGCTTTAAAGGTGACCTGGAAAAGGACAGCATCTCAGTGCTGGCCATTAACTCTGCTTCGTTGGTTCTGCATTTTTGAAAGCAACAGTTGGGACACCTGCGTGGCTCAATGGGTTAAGCAGCTGACTCTAGGGTTCAGCTCAGGTCGTGATCTCAGGGTCCTGGGATAGAGCCCCAAGTCGGGCTCTGCACTCAGCATGGAGTTAGCTTGAGATTCTCGCTCTCCCTCTGCCCTTCCCCCTCTCTGAAATAAATAAATCCAAAAAAAAAAAAAGAGGCAAGAGTTGGCAAGTAGATCGGGGAATTTGGTGCATAAAATGGTGTTTCAAATCAGCAGGGGAAAGACAGATTATTTAATAAATAGTTTTGGAACAACTAGATAGCTGGGGGGAGAAAAAGCTGGATTCTTCTTCACTCTTTGTTCCAAAACAAATATCAGATGGAAGAAAAATTGGAACATTAAAAAGGGAAGAAGGCAATTTGTCTTAAAATATATGAAATCATGGGAGAAGAAGAATTGAGGAGGGTGAAAACTTCCTACACCCAGGAGTCAGAACATGAAGAGATAAATGACGACAGAAGCAACGTCCTAAAAGTCTTGCAGAGATGAAAAATACACCAAGGGAAGACATGAAAAACTCGGGGAAGTATCTACACCGCCCCCACCCCCACAGGAAACAAAGATGTGACCTCCTGTCTGCACAGAACTCCTAACGATCCGGAGGAAAAGGCTTCCGGCCAACGTGACAACAGGCAGAGGCACGACCAGGCCCTCGGGAAAAGCAGCAGGCCGCAGAGGGCGCTTGACCTTGTCCACGGCAACCAGGATTAACAGGAAAAGATCCGTATCATCGCCATCTGTTTATAACCCAGACGGTGTCTGCTCCACAGCAGGCCTCGGAGAAAGTCACCCGCGTCCACACTCGGAGCGCTGACCCGTCTACCTTTTCCGAAAGACCCAATTATTTTATCACTGTCCAACAAAACCCGAACGGCTCTTGCCCCAGGACCTGGTATCTTCTAGAAAGAGACCTGAATGTACACAAAATGTAGTAAGTACAGTGTGGCGGGACGGTGCTTAAGAGGACACACAATGGTAGCCCCAAGTGAGGAACGGGGCGACCTGATAAAGGAACGATGATCTATGCCTATGACGAATTATCACCCAGCTGGAAAGAGCAATAGAGTAGATCTCCTGCACAGCTGTGGAATCGCTGCTAAGATGGGATGAGGATGTTTTTTAAAAAGCAGATATTTCCACTTGTATGAAATAAAAAGGGGGACATGTCTGAATAACAGAATTCTGGCACTGGGAAGAACAGAGGCCTCTAAAGAAGGAAATGGGGGGGGTGCCTCGGTGGCTCAGTGGGTTGGACATCCGCCTCCAGGCTCAGGTCATGATCCTGGGGTCCTGGGATCGAGCCCCACATTGGGGTTCTCACTCAGCAGGGAGCCTGCTTCTCCCCTCTGCTGCTTCTCCTGCTCCTACTGTCTCTCTTAAGTAAATAAAATCTTAAAAAAAAAAAAAAAAAAAAGAAGAATACACCAGACACAAGGACCACGTATTGCATGATCTATCCATATGAAATGTCCAGAGACACAGAGAAGAGATTAGTGGTGACCAGGGGCCGGGGGCAGAGGGAATGGGGAGCGCCCGACTATTGGGAACAGGCTTCTTTGGGGGTGATGAACATGTCCGGAACTCGGTAGTGGTGATGGAGGCACAACTGCACGAACACAGTCAAAGGCAGTGAGCTGTGCACTTTAAGTAGGTGGACGGTAAGTAGAGGACTTCTGTCTTAATAAAACTGTTACTGAAAACAAGTTACATCTTATGCTCGCGTACCTCTGGCCTGCTTGTTCACCTCGAACCTTCCATCACACCAGTGGATTCACCATATCTGAAGGGAGTCCACTATGTGACTTACTAAGGTTTCCAAGTGAACAGCAAGCATTTGCTATAGAAATAACTCCAAAATGCTACTCCCATTCCCTGTGGTTTTTTTTAATACTTGAGAGAGAGAGAGAGCGAACGAGAGAGAGAGAGAGAGAGAGAGCGAACGAGAGAGAGAGCGAACGAGAGAAAGAGAGTGTGAGTGAGCGCAGGGGGAGGGGCAGAGGGAGAAGTAGACACCTCGCTAAGCAGGGAGCCCAACGTGGGACTTGATCCCAGGACCTGAGATCATAACTGGAGCCAAGGCAGATGCTTAAGTGACTGAGCCCCCCAGGCGCCCCCACTGCCCCGAGTTCTTACGCGGGCAGACACTCCGCGTGCTTTGACCCAGAGGTCCCTGCATGGGGGCTTTGCCGCTCACTTTCTGCTTCCGACTCTGATGTATTTGTGTCTCCTTCCTGTCAACGGCCACTTCCTGTTGCTGTCAGAGGCCCAGCCCCACCTGTTCACCCCCTCTCCTGTGTAGGGGACCAAGCACCAGAGACGGCAGCTTGGCGCTCATCGCGGCTCTTCTAAGAATTAGCACCTCCTCTGCTTCCCAGCTCGGGTTCATGACAGCTTTCTGGGCCACTCCTGAGCTTTTTAGTTTGATTCTAAGTCCCTTAACCAGGCTACAGGTGGACAAGAGAGCCAGGTGACGCATCTGCAGGTTACAGACGTACGTCCTGAAGCTGGGTGGCCGCAGGGCACTCCTGGCACGTTTATCAGCTTCTTTGCTTTTGCAATGGACTGACAGAGGTCTTCTGTCCCTCTCCCTCCCTGACGGAGGCCCCTACACCTAGGCCCTGAAGCCCCAAGCACCCTGTCTTCCTTTTCCAGGAGGCCGCTGCCCCGTGCGACAGGGTCACGTCGGGCCGCGGAAGAGCGGTGCGTCCCAAATCCGTGTTGCATCGTCGTCGCCCTTCATTCTGAGCTCCCTGCACTGACTGCTCCTTCATTCCCGACGCCTGCGAGGCCCTCCGGATCCGAGGCTCAGAGCCACTTTCTCACGCTAGTCAGTGTGCCAGCATTGGGATGCTTTGGGTAGTGTCCCTTTCTGTCCAAGCTGGTCATTTTACGGTCCAGGAAGCGTCCTGTCACCCCATGGGGCCTGCCGCCTGCCGCCGGCTCCTCTGCACACGCCGGCTCTGGGTGGGCTGTGCCCTCCCGGGGATCATCAGGCTCGAGGCGGTCTCCCGTGGGGAGTGCTCAGCTGGGACAGTGGGATTCCCGGTGGCCCGGGACCAAGTGTTCTTAGTGTAGGGATCCCCGCACCAAGGGGCACGCAGAGCTCACCACACACCTGCACAGGGCACAGGCTCTCAGTCCGATTTCTCATGAGTGGCTATTTTGTCCTCCCCCCCCCCCCCCAAAGGCCTGAGTAAAGCTGGCTGTGCCCCTGTGCCACTGGGGAGAGGTCGAACTTTCATCTCCCTTCTCTCTGGAGACCTCTACGTGGGCAGTTAACACCCAAGCCAGCAGCCTCTCCTTGGATCTGATAACCCCCCGCCAGGCCACGTAAGCAGGGTCTTCAGCCCTTCTTTATTTCCCGGCCCTGGACATTTCCCTTTTTCCTGGTGCTCTATGGACACAGATTTCTTTTTTAAAACTCTATTTTGGCCTCTACTGTCAGGTGTTTATAGGAGGAGGGACTAGCTTAGTCAATCGTGTTGTTAATTAACTCTTATTTTCCAATTGGGCTCGTTGCTTTCATAATCAGAAAAAAGTAACTTAAAAACCAGCACTGGGACACCTGAGGGCTCCATCGGTGAAGCATCTGCCTTCGGCTCGGGTCGTGATCCCGGGGTCCTGGGATCGAGCCCCCCCATCAGGCTCCCTGCTCAGCGGGGAGCCTGCTTCTCCCTCTGCCTCTGCTGCTCCCCTGGCTCGTGCTTGTTCTCTCTCTCTCAAACAAATAGACTCTTAAAACCACCGACTGAAACATATTTGCTGAAAACAAAGACGTGCCTGTACTTCTTGCATGAACGATGAAACGTTAACAAAGAGGACCGCTCCCTGCTCTGCAGGTGAGGACTGCAGTCCCCTTACTTGTTCATTTACAAAACAGAGCATTAAGTAATTCAGAACGTGCTTCCTTATCTAACATATTAAAAAAAATAATAAAACAAAGCAAAACCGTGGCGTCTGCCTACCTCTTGGCTCCCCCGGCGTCGGGCGAGACAATGATACAGTTCCTCCACTCAGCAATGTTCTCTCGGATCCACTGCAGCACGGCGGGCTCCGCGTACAGGTTATCCACCGGGATGTCAAAGAAGCCCTAAGGGGAGAAGTGCGCGACACACCACAGTTTTGTTTTAAAGAGAACCTCTTGCATGAAGTCAAATCTGAATTTTTTATTCAAAAGAAGCCTTTTCAACAGACTCCCTTTTCTTGATTTTAACAGAATTACATTGAAAGACAGATACATTCCGGGAGCCTATGTAAGTCCAACCCATTATCTTTGGAAACCTATTATCTTAGGGTTGCCTATACCCTAAGGAATAGGAGAACGGTCTTGCAGGGCAGTGAGGTTTGTTGTCTTAATTAAGCACCTTATTATAAGCCAAACGCTTCTTCATATTCATGGTATCACAGAGGAGGCACAGTATAAAGTGGCCTGTTTTATAGATGAAGAACTAAGCTATGAGGAGGGTGAAAAAACATACGTCACAACTCTGCCACTGTAATTATTTTCGAGGAGTGGAGACAGAATTGTAAGGCTACCAAGAAGCCATTCCCACTCCTCTGAAGCCGTTTGCAAGTTGGTGGCAGACAGCGGTAACAACCTTCAACCATGTTTCCAAATCCAGTAAAGATGAAAATCTAAGAGAGCCACCGCATACAAACTTAAACACGACTCACGTCACCCCCTTCGAAAACAATTTAACTTAATAGAGTTAGGATTCAACCAGTTGCATTAAGCCCCCGATCCCCACCAAGGGCAAGGAAGAAAATGCTGGAACCTGGATCTGAGAAGCATGCAGGTCCATGGTGATGATGTGATCGGCCCCAGCGACCGAGAGCATATTGGCCACAAGTTTCGCAGAAATCGGAGCTCGGCTCTAAAACATAAAGATGGAGATTTTATAACAGGAAAAGAGAAGGGAAGAGATGCATTAATAAAATTAATGTCATTTAAGACTTTAAATTATTTGATTATTAATAACAAGAAAATTACATTCTCAGAATGGAAGATATGCTTTCCATTTTATTCGCCCAATGTTGATGACTTACGTACACTGTTGCAAGACAATGTGCTTGACACTGGGTAGAGAGAACAAATATCAAAGAAGCAAACAAATATATACATGTTAACATCACTTTTTATATAATTCAAATAGTGACAACTGTGCAGAATAAAAGGTACCGAGAGGGGATCCCTGGGTGGCTCAGTGGTTTAGCACCTGCCTTCGGCCCAGGGTGCGTGATCCTGGGTACCCGGGATCAAGTCCCACGTTGGGCTCCCTGCATGGAGCCTGCTTCTCCCTCTGCCTGTGTCTCTGCCTCTCTCTCTCTCTCATGAATAAATAAATAGAATATTTATAAAAAAAATTTAAAAAGCAACACGTGTGACATCACAGAGGCCGAGATGTTACATCCAGGGACCGCAAGAAGTCCAGTGTGGCCACAGGCTGGTCCGGGATGGAGTGTAAGGGGATGCTGAGAAGGGAGCCAGAGCCTCCCCTGCACAGCCCTGAGAGCCCAGGCCAGCTCCTAAAGACTTGATGTACTACAGCTGGAAGCTCGTACCATCACAAATTCAACGAAAACCAGACTGAACAAAGAACACCATACGGCAATCAAGAATTTGCTACTTCAAAGAAGGGATGCCAGGTGATTTATTGTCACTGTTATCCTCTTTAAAACTAACCTAACTTCTCCATAGCTTTAGTTTCTGTATCATAAATCCTGGACCATGGCTGTCTACATCAAAAAAAAAAAAAAAAAAAAGAAAAGAAAATACACAGAAGAGACTACACAGACATAGATTAAACCCAGGAAAAGAGGTCGGCATTTTACCGTAAACAGTAATATTCTCATACACCAACCCTAAAATATATAAGCTGAAAAGATTTCATTCGGACTCACACAATGTTGTCAATTACACCTCAAAATTGAAACAACAAAAAAAAAATTCATTCCCAACAGTCACAAACGATGCCCATTAAATACACAAGAGTGTATTCATGTAAAAACACATGGGAAGGAATTACGTCATAATGTTGAGATCATTTAGGTTTTCTCTTAACACACCATACTGAAGAAAACCTTCTAGTTCCTAACAGCCTTCCCAACTTCCCCCTGGCCTCCCTCAAAAGCCTACTTCTCCTGTCTTCCGCGCTTGCTATACAGTCTTGCCACACCTTCCTCGTTTGTCTCTAATTCTCTTTCATTCCCGAAGAAACCCATCCTTGCCGGTAGAGTGACTGGCAGTGTCTGTGTTTAAGGTTAGGATTACTCGGTGATCAGAGGCTGAGATGCAGAGAGGACCCCCGCTGGCTCCGGGGCTGGGGAGCAAACAGGTGCAGCACCCTCTGAGCTGTTAGGCCGCACTGCTTTGTCAACGACCCTGGGGTTTTAAGGGCACGTTTTCTCCTGGATTTTGAGCTTCGCGCCTTGTGTCTGAGCTCTCCAGGCTTTACTTGGGATCTATTTAGGTCCTTGGTTGTACCAGTATTCCATCGGATTCCTTGTGGAATCAGGCTGTTCGTGAAACACGTCTATGAAACGGGATCCCAATCATCAAAATGCTCTGAGGGGGATCCCTGGGTGGCGCAGCGGTTTGGCGCCTGCCTTTGGCCCAGGGCGTGATCCTGGAGACCCGGGATCGAGTCCCACATCAGGCTCCCGGTGCATGGAGCCTGCTTCTCCCTCCGCCTGTGTCTCTGCCTCTCTCTTTCTCTCTGTGACTATCATAAATAAATAAAAATTAAAAAACAAAACAAAACGCTCTGAGGGCACGACAGCCCCTCCAACTGGGGCTCCAAGCCAGTTTTATGTTTAAAACCTGTGGTCCCGCCACATGCACACTTATAAAGAAATGGACTGGCTTAACCAGGAGCAATTTAGAACTTCAATGGCCATTATGGGGAACTTTCGATCTCTCCAAACTTAATTTTCTCAAAGTTGAATTGGACAACCACCATGATTCTAAAACGGAATGGGATTTCTATTTTAATTGGTATTTTGAAGCTTCCAAACACTGTCAGGAATATAAAACTGCCTCTCTCCAACATATGCTTTATAAACTAAATGAGGTAAACAATTAAAAAAGGGGGGGGGGCTTCTGGGGCCTCTTCACCCTGCCCCCTAGACCCGAGGCAGCCATCCTGTGCTCAGGCCCCACCCCCGGGGCATCATCTTCTCTCTGCACCTCTCATCTTCTCTGCTCTCACCTGCTAATCCTTTGGCCGAACCTTCCTCTCATCACAATCTCCCTCTGCTCTCTCCTCTCCTGAAGCAATTAAAACTTGCCCCTTAAAAACCAAAAAAACAAAAACAAAAACAAAAAAAAACTTGCCCCTTTAATGTAAAGTCTCCTAAGGACCTAAGCAGACCCAAATTTCTTATGTTCCCTGGCCTACTGCTGAACTTCCAGCCATAGCTATAGGGTTTCCTAAAATGACGGAGGGACCCCCACAGGTTTGCTGAAGAATTTAAATCATGATTCGAACTTACCACCTTGGTTTCTCAGGTTTGTATCAGTTGGTGCACGTGCTTGCTGGTGAGGGCCAGGCCAGACAGTGGATGGAACTAGCCCAGTGGGGAGATCCTGAGCAGGATTTTAGACAAACAGACCCCTATCCTTTTTGGCAAGACGCTAGAAAGCTGGCTGGAGATCTCCACTGAAAAATTATAATGGCTTTTCCTAAGCCTGTTGACTGGAACAAAATTGAGGCTTACACACAAAATTTGATGGATCTGTTTGTGATTAGTATAATCGACTCCAAACTGTCTTTAATGAAAATTCTGGTCTTCCTTTAGATGCTGAAGCCATCGGGGTAACATTTAATTCTATGTTATTAATGACTGCTCTAGGATCTTTCCCTTTTAGTTAAAAGGACCAGGATGGAATGAGAAACTGCGTCCATTTCAGATTTGACTAACCTGGCAAACCACCTTGCTCACACCCTAGATGAGTTACCCAGAGGAAAGAGCAGTGAAATTTTCGATATTCGGCTCCAGCAAATGAAGGCCCCCAACCCAAACTGGAAGAGTAGTTTCTGCTATGATTTCAAGGAACCAGGACACTGGGAAAAGGTTTTTTTGCAAATAAATGTAAGTGGTTCAGGCGCCTTCAGCCCTCTCGCCAACCTTCCCAACGTCCTAATTCCCAATGATGAGTGTACAGAGCAAGATGGAGTCACTCATGTCCAGCAGGAGCCTGTGTCAAGCAATGACACAAGCACTAAGCATACTACAGCCATAAGGTATCGCCAAGACCAGCATCAGGTGACACCCCAGAACCCATTACAGGCAGAAGCATTGAAGGTCTGCTTTGATAATCACACTCTAGGGGTTATTAAAATCTCCTGGGTCCTCAAGTTGGGCACCTTGAGGTCCCCGAAGGTACTTCATCCTTTAAATTATTCATTGATTTGTCCTTCCGTACTACTCTATTAGCTAGCTCTTTGCCTGTCCTGGTCTAACTGTGAGATGGTTTTCATCAGTAAGATGGGAACCTCCACAGTGGGCACCCGGGACCCTAATGGCTTTACATTTTTAGGGTCCTTCAGATCCATGATTACATCTCCCAGCGTCCTGGTACTGAGCTTCTTCTTTTTTTTTTTTTTAAAGATTTTCTTTATTTACTAATGAGAGGCACAGAGAGAGAGGCAGAGACACAGGCAGAGGGAGAAGCAGGCTCCTCGCAGGGAGCCCGATGCGGAACTCGATCCCGGGACCCCAGTATCATGCCCCGAGCCAAAGGCAGATGCCCAACCGCTGAGCCACCCAGGCGTCCCATTCTTTCTGACTTCTAACTCCATGGGGTAGGGTAGCCCGGGTCTTCTGTACAGAATACAAGAGGTCTCAGGCCTCTTGGCCCTTTTCACCTTCCACTTTAGGCACCTACCTAAGGCCCACATCTTTCTTCCCTTTTTGTGACCCAGCAGCTGCCATATACAATTTCTTAACTATGTAGAGCTCTATTTCCCACTTATACTTAGCAGATTTATACACATTTCCTCACAATTTTCCTTCACATGGCTCTGCCAAGTTAGAGATTATTGGGGCCAGTAGTGGCATGTATTTTTGCAAGATCCCCGAATGTTTTAATTCTTCTCTGCCCCTTTCTGAGCACCTCTCTGAGGCATTCTCCCTTGGTCTCAGCTCTGGCTAGTTCCACCTCGTGCCTGGGGGTGCAAAGGGGTGAGCCCCGGACCGCCTTCCGCTGCTGACTGCTTCCTGCAGGGCGCTGGGCTTGGCCTCACCTACGCGTGCCCAGCCCTTAGGATCTCACCACTTAGGACCTCACCACCCTGCGTGAGACGTCTGCAAAGTCTACGGTCACATACGTTCACTCTCTGATTTAATCCTTTTAGTGCTGTTATGCTCAATTCAAGCAGGACTCCGGGGGGCTTTTCTGACTCTTCTGAATTTTCTAACACCCGAGGAGTCGAGGACACGGAATCCTGCGGGCCAGGCCAGCAGTCCTGAGCACACTCCGAGACACACCTGCGGGCTGTGTCTCTCCACGGTGTCGGTCACCGAGCAAGGGCAACGCGATTGTGAAGCAGGTGAGGAGTCCACACTCCAGGACACCCCACCACGTGGCTAGCTCGGCTTCTTACACGGCACGCAGAGCGGGGCAAAAGCCAAGCCACACGGTGAACCAGAGGAGGGGCAGGGGGCAAGGACGTTCCTGGGCCAAACATGAAGTCGGGCTGTGGGCGCACCTGAGCTGGGGCGTCGGTGGGTCCGGTGGAGGGGCTCAGTTCTGTTGGGGGACACATTGGGCACAGCCCTTGGTGGCGGCTGCCTTTTCCGAGTGCTCAGACACAGAGGGGTCATTCTCAGGAGTCTGACGTTGCTGCAAAAGTCCTCTCTTGCTAAAGGGATTTAATCACCAGTCCTGGGCCCCTGCAGACCTCCTCCGCTTCTGCCTGGTATCGGTTCTGGGGTGTCGTCAGCTGGTGCTGGTCTCGGTGCTGTCTGGTCGCTGCACTGCCCTTAACTGCTCGCATCATTGCTTGACATGAGTGACTCCATCTTGCTGTCCGCAACGGGGCCACCAGGAACTACAGGGGCTCTTCCCAATCCTCCCTCTAATGAGCTTGCAGAAACTACTACCCAGATTGGGAATAAACCTGTGTCTGTCCTTACTGACACCAGAACTGCACTCTGGGGGCTATAAAGCAGCCCCGGCCTCGGGGTACTGAAACAAGTCCAAATGGGGGGGCGGGGGATGTTGTCTGGAAAATCTCACCAGGCTCCAGTCTCTGCACATACTCCTTTTTGTCTCGGCCCTTTGATGGAGAGATACACACCCCTTCTTCCCTACTTCCTCTGCCCATATGCATTTACAGAGCTGAGATTTCTTAGAAAAATATGCCGGAATTGCTTTCTTCCAAACAAGGAAAATAATTCTAGAATTTGACAGTAGTAACCAAAATAGCCAACAGGGGGAAACAAATGACCCGCTGGCATCTTTTCTACGCTCCATCTCGGAGAGCACTATAGCAGAGACTGGGGGCCCTGATCATTTATTCCTACTGAATCAGCTACCATCCTCTTTATGGGCAAAATCTCCAACTGATATTGGCAGAACCCACACTGTGCCTCCCATGAGGATTCAAATCAATCTCTAGAATTAATTAATACCCTATAAACAAAGAAGCCCTTCAGGGCATCGAGCCCACAATAGAGATTACAAGGCTCAGGGCCTCATGTCCCTGTGACACCCCAATTTGAGAAAACCCAAGGGCTGAGAATGGAAGTGTGTCCAGCACCTCCAAGCAATAAATACCACTGGCATCCCTTGACACCCTGTCGTTCCCAACCCGCAGGCGTTACTGACATCCATTCCCCCTGAAAGCACATTCTTCACTGTGACTGACCCGTGCGGTGCATTTTTCCCGTTGATAAGGACAGCCAGCATCTCTTTCACTTGGGCAGAACGGCAAGACACCCAGACGGTGACACCCCAGGGTTACAGAGTCCTTCTTAACTTTTCACAAACCTTAAAAGCGGATTTGGAAGCTACAAAGTTTTCTGCAGGCCCTACCTTGTCACAATACACAGACCATTTGCTACTGTCCCCCTCCTCAAAACCTCTTCCCAGAAAGACAGCATGCACCTGTTACAACTTTTGGTCTTAGGGACCCCTGGGTGGCTCAGCGGTTTAGCGCCGCCTTCAGCCCAGGGCGTGACCCTGGAGACCTGGGATCGAGTCCCATGTCGGGCTCCCTGCATGACGCCTGCTTCTCCCTCTGCCTGTCTCTTTGTGTCTCTCACGAATAAATAAATAAAAATCCTAAAAAACAAAAACAAACATAGAAGTCTCCAAAGAAAAACTGCAGTTTGTTCAAAGTCAGGTTTGATGTCTCAAGTACGTGATCTCAGAACACGAGCCAGATTTGGATCCGGGTAGACTCCAAGGCATCCTGAATTTCCCAAAACCTAAAACTAAGAGCCAGTTATGAGGCTTTCTTGGACTGGCTGACTTTTGCTGAACTTGGGGTTCCCAACTTCTCTTTCACGCTTCTATGCGCTTTACTGAAAACTGACAAACCTAACCCTGTTTTTTTTTTTTAAGATTTTATTTATTAATGAGCGATACAAAGAGAGAGAGAGAGAGAGAGAGAGAGAGAGAGAGAGAGAGAGAGAGACAGGGAGAAGCAGGTTCCATGCAGGGAGCCCGACGTGGGACTTGATCCCAGGTCTCCAGGATCAGGCCCTGGGCTGAAGGCGGTGCTAAACCGCTGAGCTACCTGGGCTGCCCACCTAACCCTGTTCTTTGGAAAGGGGGGGGATGACAGAGTCTCGGGGACTTGAAAAGCCAGGTCTAACAAAGGCCCTGTCCTTGGGCACCCCGATCACCAACCTGCCCTTTTCTTCTCCATACACAGGAGGTACGGGAATGCCCTCGAGCGCTCACCCACAAGCCTTACCCCAGGGGCTTGTGCAGCTGGCAACCAGACCCTGTGGCTCCTGTGGCTCCGGGCTATCCCCCCCGGCCTCAGGGCCATTCCTGCCACCAGCCTCTTAGCTAAGGCCACTTTTAGAAAGTCATGCGGGTGGCCCTGCCCCGTCCCTGTGTGCCCCGCAACAGATGCCCTCCTCGATTCTCAATCACACTCAACACTTGGCCAGTCACCTCGTCCAATGACATCCTCCTCCGTCCAATGACATCCTCCAGCTGACTGCTGCTCCCCGCAGCAGCCTCCCTCTGCCACCCTCCTCCCCCTTCCACTGATGAAACCCCTCCCGACTGCTTAAGGCCACAGGTGACCTTCTGACTGGCCGGGACAAGTGACAGGGACTCCTCTAGCCGGTGCAGGCTTTTCGATGGTTCTGAAACAGTAAAAATGGCAAATCCCCCGCAGGGCATGCTATCTCGGCTCCCTCTGAAGTCACTGAGGCTTGTCACCTCTGCCTTCAGCGACCTCAGCCAACAAGGCTGGCTTCTACACTCAGACTCAAGCCTGTATCTTCGCCAAGGGCAAAACCACAAACATTTGAACTGACAGTATGCCTTTGGGGTGGCTCATGATTTTGGAATGTTAATGGCAGCAATGAGGTTTCCTTATTCTCTAGTGGGGTTAAGATGAAAAACGGCTCCTATGGGGGCACCTGGGGGGCTCAGGTCATGATCTCAGGGTCCTAGGATTGAGCCCTCTGTCTGGGCTCCCTGCTCCGTTGGGCGTCTCCTTCTCCCTCTCCTGGCTCATGCTATCTCGCTCTCATATAAATAAAATCTTTTTTAAAAAATGACTCCTATGTCCAAAATTTATTAGGTGCCATACTTTTGCCAGCAGCTCTGGCTATGAAGGTTCCCAGACATTCCAGACTCAGTTGCAAGCCCAAGGACATCACTTTGCTGTATTTCCACCAAAAAATACTGCTCTCGAGGAGCCTGATAGCCAGACCCCTGTCATGTTCCAAAGGGATGTCCTTTCAAATTAGAAAAATTGACCGGAGAGATGCCCAACAATTAGGCCCAGAAAAGGAGAAACGATATTGGAAATCTAATAACTGTCGCTTCGATGAAGAAAGCAAGCTCTGGTTTGGACCAAATAACAATCTGGTCTGACCAGAAATTCTACAATTCCCACTGCTTCCAACTGCACATGCATTAAATCATTGGTCTACTGACAAAATGAGAGTGTTCATGATGGGATATTGATGGGAAAATACTAAAAAGGCCGCAAAAAGGGTCTCCTTGACTTTGCTTGTTCCACCTGTCCAAAGTACAATCGTGGGAAGCCTCGCCCTACTGCCCCTGGTGTCTCAGGTTGCTCAACGGGGCAACTGTGTCTTGCAGATGGACCTCACGCAGCCCCCCCACCTCATGGGTACAAGCACGGTTTAGTCATGGTCTGTCTATTTTCTTACTGGACTGAAGCTTCCCTAGCAGGTAGGCCAGTGCCTCTTAGGTGGCTAAAACTCCGTAAAAAAAAAAAAATAATAATAACCCCTACCCGGGGAACCCATTTTACAGGTCAGGTGCCTCTACAAGTCTGTGCTGTGTGGCCAGTTTTACACAAACATTTTCATTGTGCGTCCCATCCCCGATCCTCAGGGCTGTTCGAATGTGCTGAGGACACTAATGTTAGGACTCGAGTGGCAAAGTTTATAGACTCTCCAAATCCCTTGGCCAAAGGCATTCTCGTTAGTCCTTCTAGATCTCATGTCCTCCTCTCTTTTGGGACTTATGCGCTCTCGCTCTTGGAGACAGTCCTAGGACGCCCATGCATGTGGCCCCTGCCTCTTATTTAAACCCTCAGCTGACAAAGAGAGAGATCTTCAATATTAAAAAGGTCTAGTTGCCGCTATTAAAAATCACCACGCTCTCTGGTGATCTCTTCACTGTGCACTCTGAGCAGACCATGATCCTCAGTCCTCACACTTCCCAACCTGGACAATCTGTCTACTAGAAAGGACACCTCCAAAAAGATTCTTCAGCCTCGCTGCGCACCAACCTCTGTGCTGCCAAACTCCAGGGAATAGATTCATGGGGGTGTCTGGGTGGCTCAGATGATTGAGTGCCTGCCTTCAGCTGGGGTTATGATCTCCAAGTCCTGGGACGGAGCCCCCCATGGGGCTCCCTGCTCAACGGGGAGTCTGCTTCTTCCTCTTCCTCTCCTCCTGTCTGCACTCTCTCTCTCTCAAATGAATAAATTTAAAAATCTTAAAAAGAAAAAAAAAAAGGAATTGACTCCTGAATCCGTGTTGACACATCTAAAGAAACCACCACACCTCGACTGGACCTGCATACCATCTGATGATGTGAAAGTAAAGATTTTCCCGGAATTGGAACAGACAACATCCGGAGAGACCCCTTTCCCAAGCCATCCAGACCAGGCCTGTATAGTTTTTCTCACTGTTGCTTCTTGCATCTTTTTTTGTGGCAAGAAAATGCCCTTTATCTGCCATTTCCCAATTTCTTGCACAAAAAAAAAAAAAAAAAAAAAAAAAAAAAAACCCTTTTGAAACAGAAACAGCCTCATTAGGAACCTGTGAGTGTTTCCACAGAGTTACAAGGTCCAGAATTCACACGGCTTTCTTTTATCTAAACTGTTAACTGACCCTGGATTCTTATCCAAATTCATAGTTGAGGAATTCACAACTTTACAGACTATTACTGATAACACACGTGGTTCTAAACAGCTCTTTTGAGATAACAACACTGTTTCTAAAATGCCCTTGAAGTTTTGCTGTTCTTGCAAAAAGGGTTCATTAACCGCTGCTTCATGTTTATACGTGTCCTGTAGCCTCCCGAATGCAAGCTCGGTTTTTCCCTCCAGTGCACTCTTGCACTGTTGCACTATTTTGTCTCATAGCCACTTGAGGAGGCAACTTTCTGGAGGCAAATGTGACTCGGGATGGCCTTCACAGGGAGAAGCCTTTCTTCCCTAAATCCAAAGAAGAGCCAATAAGTATTTTCAGACCGAGGGTTCTGGTTTAGAACCAACACGCAGTTTGGAACAGACACGTTGCTCTGGACTGGGTACCTGTTGTCTATCCATCGTTTGCAGAAAGGACAGGCCCTGTAGGCTGATGTCGGCCCCGTGCTCACAATCCAAAGATACAGACGTCAGATGGGCAACGCCTGAGCCTTCGTCTCTTCTAACTCTCCCTGTGCTCGGTGTGGCTTAAGTGGTTTCCGACTGCTACGCACTTGCCCTCCGTGACGGGAGACCTGACAACCAGGAAAGGTCCATCCTGGCCCCAGGAGGTCAAACCACTAAATATAAAGAACCTGATTGCTGATCAGAGAGGCTTCCAAGGAAAGATCTTGATCAAAAGAGGAAAATAAGGACGTCAGTAACGGGAACCCTCTCTAAAACGGAGCCTGGAGCGCTCAAGCCCTCCCAGGCCTAGTCAATGGCAGACCCAACGGCAAGAGGGTGACTTGACCTTGCACGGGGATACCGCTCGATCCCTCCACTGCTCCAGCAGGAGGAGGAATTTTCCTTATTTCTGGCAACAGCTCCGCCGATGAAAAGCCACCATACTTCAAACTCCCAGATTCCTAACGGTCCTCCCAACTTCCCCGTTTGCTCCTTCAAAAGTGTCCCTCTCCTTCATCCTCTGGACTTACCAATGCTTTTTTTTTTTTTTTAGTTCTCGAATAAATCTACCTTTTGCTGGGAAAATAACTGGCACTTTTACTTTTAAGGTTAGCAATACATGTGTAACAAACACACGCACAGACACATTTTTTCCAACACACAAGGAATGAGAAACACACCCCAAAATGTTAACTTTCCAGAAAGTGAAATTACAGGGAAATATTCTATTTTTACATTTTTCAACTTTTTCCACGAACTACATATTATAATTCATGTTTTCATTGTTTAATTCCCTGTTCTGGAGGGCCTGGGTGGCTTACTCGGGTTAGGCATCTGCCTTTGGTTCAGGTCACGATCTCAGAGCCCTGGGATCAAGCCCCAAGTCAGGCTCCCCGCTCAGTGGGGAGCCTGCTCCTCCCTCCTGCTTGTGCTCTCTCTTGCTCTCTAATAAATAAAATCCTTTTTAAAAAAAATTACATAAAAAAATATTTCCCATGTTCTGTTCCACGTTGCCTTGGGATAAAAAGACCCTGACCAGTATGGCTCTAGTTCCTGTGAGCTGTTTCTCCACGCCTCAGCTCCAAGGGTCCTCCCTGCGCCCTACTCTCTCCCTCTTCTAGAGAACAATTTAAGACTTGCTGTTTATACCCACATGTCTGCCTGGCTCCCATGCTGCTCTGCATTTGACCCTCCCAGATCTGGTTCAAATCTCCAAATGTTGCGATGCTCTGAGAACTCCAGATAGAAATGGTCTGTCCACCTGAAAAGGGACACTGCCTTGGCTGAGCCCTCGGCCTCTACCCCTGGGGCCCACCTTACGCCATCCGCTGGAAGTTTAACATTAGAAGATGTAATACATACGGGTGTCATAGTTCACAACTAGCCTAGGCATCCCTCGAGGGCAAATAATTGGTTTTGGAGATTTTCACATCCTCTGCGGCACACAGCTCTGTATCCTAAATATTAGCTCCTAAATATCCTAAGTATTAAATATCCTAAGTATTAGTTCCTCGCTAAATACTTAACAGAATCTACATCATGTCGAGTTTTCAAGGCTTGGTTATTTGCCTCAGTGACTGAATTATTCATTCTAACATGATTTCAGCATAATTAAAAGAATGAATTGATCACTGGGACTTCTTTGTAATAGAATGCGATTCTCCATGCTAATCAAAGTGGGGCTGTTCCTATAATTTTGTAACTGGCAAAAACATTCCTCGTGGCATCCAGCCTTTCCCCGCTCCTGAGATCCAAAACACAGGTAATTTCTAAATTCATACTTTCTGATTTCCTTCTCCAGATCTTGTTTATAAATCTGCGTTCTGTACTATGGATTTGGCTCAATACCCAACTGAATCTTGCAGGAAAGAGGATTCGCAAGTTAACTCACTTTACAGCCACTAACAGATCAGTATGACATTTCCACAAAGGTAGCGTCAAGGTACAATAGCCAAAAGTAAAATGTTCAACTCCCCAGATAAAACACGGAGAAAGGTCAAACATTTTGTGAGCCAGTCCAATCGTGACAAAGACTTCCAGATAGTCCAGATCTTATTCATTGTATCAGAAGCCACCCTGGGAAAAGCATAAATTTGGGATGCCTGTGGGTGGCTCAGCGGTTTAGCGCCTGCCTTCAACCCAGAGCATGATCCTGGAGTCCCAGGATCGAGGCCCACGTCGGGCTCCCTGCGGGGAGCCTGCTTCTCCCTCTGCCTCTCTCTCTCCCCACCACGGTGTCTCTCATGAATACATAAAATCTTTAAAAAAAAAAAAAAGCATAGATTTGATGAGCTTCATAAATTTCTAAGACTGGAGAAACCAATGTCAGGGCAAATGTTCCCAATTTTTCCAGTTAAAAAAAAAATGAAAACAATTTGATAATTGAAACGAGAACATAATCTTGAAAATGACTGTGAAAAAAGCTACAAGTTCTCTACCCTGTCAGAAGTAATGCTTCCCAGCTTTGCCCACGTCACGCTGTTTGTACCGGGGAAGGAAGCTGGCAATCACCGCGTGTCCACCGTAGCAGGCATCAGCCAGCTGCGGCCCGTAAGACCAGCCCAGCCTGTGGTCTGTTTTTGTACAACCTGTGGGCTAAGAATAAGAACAGTTTCTATGTTTTTAAGAGGCTGAAAAGCATCTGAAGAATGTTTTGTGACATTTGAAAAGCTTATAAAATTCTTATTTCCATGTCCATAAACGAAATCTTATTGGAACACAGAGAGACCCCACCCCCCTCACTTCCGTACCTTATGTGCTGTTTTCATGCCAAAATGGTAGGGTTGACCTATTGCAAGAGATCTGGTGGTCCATCAAGTCTGAAAACTTGACACCTGGTTCTTTTGGGGAAAAAAAGGCTGCCTACCCATGGATTTATTACACACTATATGCATTTTAGAAACAGTGACAAACGCTATCCTTACTTTACACACGAGAAGGCTAAACACACACAGAGTTTAAGCTACTGTTCCAAAGGACACGCTGAGTGAATAATGGGGCTGAAATTCAAACCCGAGTCCACTTGTTTCCCAAGTTGTAACCCCAGAGCTCAGATGACGCTACAGCCACGCATTTTACAATCCACCCTACGTCACCTGCCTTCCTGCGGGTCAGCGCCAGCCTGTGCTGGTGTGTCATGATTTATGGAGCCGTTCCCTCACCGGCAGAACTAGGCCCCGGTTTCTCGCACACCCCGATGGAGCCAAAAATAAAACTTTACAGATGTGCGGGGTGTGATTAAAAAAGAAGCAGTACGATTAAAAATAATGAAGCAGGTTTGGAATATGGTTAAAAGGCTCTGGCTTTTTCTGGGCCTCTTGGCAGGGAACTCTGAACCTCACAGGCAGCACAGTCCTGTGGGAGGGAAGAGGGCAAGGGCAATCTGGGTTTGGGGGGCCCAGGAGGGGTGGCGGTGGCGCTACCCGGGGTTCCTCCTGCGGCGGAGGAGGATTTTCTTCCTGAGGCCCGACAGCGGGTATGGCCCATGACTTCTGGTCATATTCAAACACTACACGGAGGCAGCCCGGGTGGCTCAGCGGTTTAGTGCCTGCCTTTGGTCCAGCGTGTGATCCTGGGGTCCTGGGATCGAGTCCCACGTCGGGCTCCCTGCATGGGGCCTGCTTCTCCCTCTGCCTGTGTCTCTGCCTCTCTCTGTGTCTCTCATAAATAAATAAAATCTTAAAAAAACACAAACCAAACACCACACGGCCTTCGGCCTAGCTGCGCAGAGCACAAAGGGGGAAGGAGGGCTCCCCCCGCATCCTGGGTCTCACCTCAGCCCAACAGTGACAAACGTCGCTAGTGTGCTCCCAGGCTCAGGCTATTTCCCTCAGCACCTGCCAAATCCCCGTGATAATCGCTTCAAGCGGGAGATTTCACGGACATGAGAAGCCAAGTGGAGACAGAAGCAGAGGCTGGAGGGCTGTGCCTCAAGCCCAGGAGCGAGGCAGCCCCCGACACACAGGGCTCGGCGCCGGCTCGATAGAGACCCCGGCCCCAGAGCGCGAGGCCAGCGTCCTGCCGCCCTAAGCGCCCGAGCTCGGTTAGCTCCCTGCAGCACCGGCGCCCAGTGCGGCCCCACCGTGCCCTCGTCTCTCATCAGTTTTGACAACGAGCCACGCAACTTTTTTTTTTGACTTAAGATTGATTTATTCAAGGGGATCCCCGGGTGGCTCAGCGGTTGAGCACCTGCCTTCAGCCCAGGACGTGACCCTGGGGTCCCAGGATCGAGTCCCATGTTGGGCTCCCTGTGTGGAGCCTGCTTCTCCCTCTGCCTGTATCCCTGCCTCTCCCTCTATGTGTCTCTCATGAATTAATAAAATAAAATCTTAAAAAAAAAAACATTAAGATTGATTTATTCACGAGAGACGCAGAGAGAGAGGCAGGGACACAGGTGGTGGGAGAAGCTGGTGCCCTGCAGGGCCCGACGTGGGACTCGATCCCGGGCCCAAGGCAGGCGCCCACCTGCTGAGCGCCCGGCCCCCCAAGCTGTACCTGCGCAGCACACCCCGCCTCCGCTCGTCTCGGCCACCGGCAGCGAAGCTCACGGAGTCGGGAACCTTCTGAGGTGGTTAAAAACTACCAACTGGGGCAGCCCTGGTGGCGCAGCGGTTTAGTGCAGCCTGCTGCCCGGGGCATGATCCTGGAGACCCGGGATCAAGTCCCTCATCGGGCTCCCTGCATGGAGCCTGCTTCTCCCTCTGCCTGTGTCTCTGCCTCCCTCTCTCTCTCTCTGTGTCTCTATAAATAAATAAATAAAATCCTTAAAAATAAAAACTACCAACTGCTACCAGGTTTTTTCCAAGGAACACGCTTAGAGCCAAGTGATTCAGAAAGAGTGGAGGAAAGACAGACCCAGGGGCTCGAAACGGCCCCTAACAGGACCCCCCCAAATGTCGGACGGTAGGAAACAGGACAAGGCGTGAGCCCGAGGCCACGGCTGCACGGAGCGGCTCCCCCACAACCGGCGTCTGAAGGACGCCGGTGGCTGGGCCCGTGGGCGCAGGGCAGGTGCAGCGGGGCCGGCAGCTGGGGGCGCCGTCACAGCCCCCCGCAGGCGGGCCCAGCCCAGCAGGGAGGGTTTCCCCACGCAACAAAGGCGCCCTTGAGAATGAACATAAGCAACCAAGTCTGCAAATACAACCTTGGAAACCGAGGTAGCTACAGAACGGAGACTTGGAAACAACCGTAGGAGTCCCGGTGGGGTATCAGCTAAGGAAGTTAGGGCTCCCTTCCCGCCGGGCAGGGGCCATGCAACAGTAAATGCAATGGGTTACTCGAGAAGATACAATCCATAGCTTAGCACCAAGTGTAAAAGTTCCTAGAAGTGAAAGAACCGGATGGCAAATTACAGAATTTGCTAGACCTCTTGCCAAGCAGAAGAGAACAGCAGAATATTACTGGCTGCTCTAGGACATGAACAAAAATGAAGATGTTCAACGATGCTATGAACACACAAACGGGGGAAGACCTAAGTCAACAGACCGTGCACTCGGGACAAAAACAGAAATTTTGCAGCTAAAACCGCACAGAATGGGCAGCCCTGTGGCTCAGCGGTTTAGCGCCGCCTTCAGCCCAGGGCGGGATCCTGGAGACCTGGGATCGAGCCCCACGTCGGGCTCCCTGCACGGAGCCTGCTTCTCCCTCTGCCTGTGTCTCTGCCCCCTCCGTCTCTCGTGAATAAATAAAATCTTAAAAAAAATGAAACCGCACAGAAAACCCTTCCAATCAAGTCGGAATTAAAAAATGCTCCATAAATAACAAGGGGCAGGTCATATGCTTCACGCAGCGTATGTGACCTAAAATTTTGGCTGCCCTTAGCTAAGGCTAAACCACAAAGTGATACGTACACACAGTCACAAAGTCACTCACGCCCAGTCAATGCTCCAATCGAAGGAAGGGCCGGCAAACTAGGCTACGCGCCAAATCCAGCCAGCCACTTGTTTTTGTGCTGCTTGTGAGCTAATAATGGTTTTTACATGACTAAATAGCTGGGGGTGGGGGGGGGGTAGGGGGGCGGGGGACGATCAAAAGAAGAACATTTCATGGCACATGACAATTACATGAAATTCACATTTCAGTGTCCACAAAGAAGTTTCCCTGGAAGACAGCCACACCTGTCATTTACATACTGTGTCTTTGAGATACAAAGAGAGTTCAGTTGCTGCCAGAGACCAGACCCCCCCTTTACATGAAGTGTGCCGATCCCTTCTAATCTATACAGGGTAAATCAAAACTCAATTGCAGAACGGAGTTCTGGAGATCCAATTTCGAATGAGAAATTAATTAACTGACAGCTGTGTTCAGCATGGGGTCTGGACACCACACCTGAAGAGGCATTAAAATTTAGGGGGGCCTTGGTATAGGCATTCAAATTTGTAAAGGGATTTTTCTTCCACATATGAAGGAATCTTATATGCTGTTTGGAAATTTGTGCTGCTTCAGAAAACAGATAAACAGATAAACGGAGGTGAAGGGAAGGAAACTTTTCTCACGATTAGTCACCACATCACAGAACAGCCATGCGTCTTGTCAACTGGCAGGATCTGTGCGGAACCCAGCTGGATGTCTATCTATCCATAAGACATTAAGCAGATAACAGCTGAAGAGTTGATCCCTATCGTGGTTGGAGTGATATCCCAACACTCATCCACCCATAACCTTGGAATGTGACCTCATTTAAAAAGAGTTTTTCAGCTCTAAGATGAAGAACAAAACGGGATCACTCTGGATTAGGATGGGTCCTGGCCAATGGCTGTCCTTTTATAGAAGAGGAGAGCACAGAGACACAGGGAAGAGGGCCATGTGGGGAAAGAGGTGGGGATGGGAATGACGCTACCAGAAGCCGAGGAATGCCAGAAGGCACCAGAAATGAGAAGCAAAGAAGGCTTCCCCCCAGAGTCTTCAGGACTACCACCCTGACCCCTTGATCTCTGATGCCCGGCCTCCAAATTGTGACATGACACGTTTCTGTTGCTTTAAGCCACTTTGGTGTGTGAAAAATGCAACACATATTAACTTCGTTCCTCTTAAAAGGTTCAAAAGAGAGAACGGTGTATTTCTAAAATTCAGTTTGTGTTTCGAGAGAACCGTAGATCCGGATGCAGTTGTAAGAAACAATTCAGAGATCTGGTTGCGCCCTTTACCCAGTTTCTCCTCGTGGGTAACATCTGCAAAACTATAGTACAGAATCACAACCAAAATAGTGGCATCGAGACAGTCCCGTGATCTGATTCCACTTCCCTAGTTTAACGTACTCGGTGGGTGGGTGGTGTATTTAGTTCTACCCACCACCATAAAGATACACACGATTTCATCACCAGGGCTATATGGTCTCACATCACCTGCAAAAATATGCCTTGTCTGTCTTGTCTCTCTAAATACTCACATGATGGCTAGTTCAAAGACAAATCTTTGAAAAGCCAAGATGAGAAAGCTTATTTATGCGATCATGAAAAAAGAAAGCAAACATTTTTCAGATATTCTGATTTGGAATCTGGAGGAAAGAATGTAGATGTTAGTTAACCCAGAGCAGGTTCTTCCAACATGACCCCAACTCTCGTACCTTGTCCTTCTTATCCTGTCGGGCGTATGGAAAACACGGGATTACGGCAGTCACCCTGGATGATGATGCGATCTTGCAGGCGTTGATCATGATGAGGAGCTCCATCAGGTTGTCATTGATTTCTCCGCAGCCACTCTGGATGATGTAGACATCTTCGCCCCTCACGCTTTCACCGATCTCGACGCTAAGAGAAGAAAAATACCATCCGTTAACGGTCAAGTATGTCTGTGTCTTGGCGGTCCCCGGGAGCGTCACCAGGTGTGCCAGGGTTCACAGGATGCTAGGATTTACCACAGTGAGAGGATAGAGAGGAAAATGAACAAAGGGAAAAGGGCAAGGAGCAAAATCCATGGGAAACCCGATGCAAGCTTCAAAGAGTCACCCTGAGGTGGAGTCACACAGGCTGAGCTTCATTCCCCCAGCAACCAGCCATGACAGTATGCTTGAGGTGTTGTCCACCAAGGAAGCTCATCATTGCCCAGGCCACTACTGGGGGGGCTGGTCACACGGGCTGCATCTGCCTGGCACAGACCAAAATTCCAGACCCCCAGGCATCCCACATTAACCACATTGTTTCTACAGTTAGGGGAGAGTCAGCCGATCCCATCTGGGAATGGCGGGAACCCTTCCAAAAACAAAGCTCCCGAAGGCCAGCTGAGGACTACCCTGCAAGCAGACCTTTTTCATATAGGAGGGGATCTTATATGCTCGTTAGAAATAGGTCTCAGTCCTGTTCTATCAACTTCTTTCTGGTCAACGGTAGATTGAGTTTTACTTTTATTAAAGTTACATAAACACACTGCTTCAAAAATTCAGGTCGTTCAATAAGGCTTGTAACAAACATTTCAGAGGCAACCAATTTCAATCTTGCTATGGTTCTCGGGCATTTATCTTCAAGTCTCCAACTAGAACGTTTCTATTGCTTCATCTTGAGCTTTCGTTGTAGGCATCACGTGTTGATTTCTTGCTACGCAGATGACGATCTAACTACCCCCCACCACCTCCCAACACTTGCATCCCTTGCAGCCTTCCCGTCTCACCACCATCCCAACATAGATCAATCTTCTAATCGAATAGGATGCCCACTTTTAACCGTGTGCTATTTAGAGCTGAGCCATAAACTTACATTCAAATTTAGACTTCCCTTTTACACACCATTTTTGGTGGTTTGTTTTCTCTGGAGTATATTATCCTACCTTTTCACCTGCTGAGTTTTCTAAGTAGTGAATACAAATTCCAGCCTAAACAGTGGGCTAATGACAATCTACATTCCCACCACGACAGGGGCCGCAAGTCTGATCTCTAGCTCACTGCCCTGCCCATGTTTCCTCCCAGTCACTGGCTGACTGGGGGGGGGGGGGTGTCTCCTGTCCATGCACAGATGCCTCCTGGAGAAGCCCACTGCCCCTCCCCTGCACTGCACTCAATTTCCCACCTTCAGTGTCCTCTTTTTTGCTGTACTTCTTTGTTTTGCTGGTTGGCATCCTCTAATAACTTTTGGAGAAAGAGTAAAGAGGAGCTTCAAAAGCCTTTGAAAACTGCATGTTGAAAAATGTCTGTTTTGTGGGCATAGAATGCTGAGTGTTCAACATGAGCAAGCCAGCCCATCCCTGGCATGTACCTTCCATGGGAAGCAAAAAAAATGCTGTGTGCAGGAGCAGGTCCTTCCCAGAGTACTGCCAAGAACCAAGGAGACCTTCAGCTCTGCTACCATGTGCATTTTGAAAAGGCTAATTTTGTTCCAATTGATACATTAGGAATAATTCAAGCATAATATGAATTTTACATTTGCTTACACACCACCTTTCATCTGGAGATAAGAATGTAGAACACTGCACTGCACCCAGCTGAATGGAGGAGCCAACTTAGAAATACTCCCTCACACCAGGACCACAGCCACACCCACCCTCATCTGGTATCACCATTTTCCACATGACTTCGGATCACCCACCTTCCGTTGCCTCACAAGAGCCCAAAAGCTACAGCCCTTCCAAGACCCACTTCCATAAGAAGCTGTAGGTCTTCTTCAATGGAAAGTGCCATACTTACTACAGAGTTTATTTATTTTTTAAACCTGTAGTATTTGTAAAGTGTTTTACCATTTCTATTATACTCCCATCTTTTTAAAATAAGTTACTGAAGAGGTTTGATGTTGTGCCCCCAATCCTATTTTTCCCATAAACCCTGTGGTTTTTATTGTATGATTTTGCATAGCATGATGGATTTTTAGGAAAGCAATAAGTCACATTATAGTACAACTGGCTATAAATGGGCTCACCCTAAAAAGAAATATAATGAATCTTATTCTAAAACTACAAGGGAGGAACATAAACAATTGCCCTTATCTCTCCTACTATCAGAAGCCAATTATACCTGATGACACTGTTTTATCAACAGAGCCAATTATTTCTACAAAGACTTTAAAATGAGTTGACATTTTGGATACCATGCAATAAGTGTACTGAATCAACAGAAGCTTCTATCCGACTTCAACCAGAACACAAAAATGGAAGTTTTTCAAGTTGAACTGCTCTGAAAATGAGTTTTGGTAAACAGTGGGTCATAATTTTTTATGTTCTCTGCTATGAACGGAAACAGGATGACGTCACCCTCAGGATGAGAGAGACCAAATTCTATACACTCCCTCCTATTTTGAGTTCTAAGGAGCTTAATGTAATTCCTTTGTGAATATCCTATCAACTGGGGAAAAAAGTCCATTTGGAAATCACAGTATCACATAGCTAGGAGCTGACAATCCACAACCCACAAGCTGAGAATGACGACGTAGGCAGAATGGCCCCACAAAGAGGTCTAGGTCCTAAGCCCCAGAACTTCTGAATAGGTCAGTTACTTGGCAAAGGGGAAACAGGTTGGCAGGGAGAATTAAGGTTACTAACCGGCTGACCTTAAAATAGGGAGATTTTCCTGGATTATTCAAGTTGGCCCGTTGTGATCACAAGGGTCCTTAAAATGGAACAGGAAGACAGAAGACGTCAGAGGAAGCGATATGAGGTCTGAAGCAGGGTCGTAGAGGTGCTACATTGTTGGCTTTGAAGATGGAGGAATAAATCAAGGACTGCAGGCAGCCTCTCCAGCTGAGACAGGCAAGGGAATGGCTTCTGCCCTAGAGCCTCCAGGAAGGGACGCAGTGACCCATGACAGACTGCTGACCTACCCAGCTGTAAGACGCAGCAGCAACAGAGGACGTGGGGCCCCCAAGCTGGAACTATTTACTGCCTGGCCTGCCTGTTACAAAGAAAATTTGCCAGCCTCTGGCGTTATGACCGCTTATCCCCAAAGACCTGCTTCTTTGACCTATTTTTCTTCAGGAACTTCAGTCCCCTTATGATTAGCAGTCCAGCAGAGGATGGAAAATTCTATCACCATGGCAACTTTTCCCCCAAAGCCATTCCTGCTTCTACTCATAAAGATGATCACGACTGATCTTTCTTGTAGGGCCTCTTAAAAATTGTGGCCAGAAGGCAGCATCCATTTGTTGTTCAGATGGAGAATCTTCACAGATCCCAAAATAAGAAGGCAGATGAGTTTATCTGACTCAACAATGAATGGGTGTGGTAATTAAAAGATGGCTGCAGATGCTTTAAAACTTTTCCCATCAAGAAGAACTAGAGTCTAGGGGTACCTGGGTGGCTCAGTCGGTTAAGCATCTGACTCTTGGTTTCGGCTCAGATCACAAGCTCCACCTTGGGCTCTGTACTAAGTGGGGAATCTGATATTCTCTGCCTCTGCCCTCCCCTCGCTTGTGTGCTCACTTGCATGCACTCTCTCTCTAAAATAAACCTTAAAAAAAAAAAGAGAGAAAGAAGTGAAGTCTATGTTCCCCTTCCCTTGGATTTGGGAGGAGTCTGCTTGACAACAGAAGTGACAATGCACCAACTTCAGGCCCCAGACCTTACCAGACTGGCAGCAGCTTCTTCCTGTCTCCCATGCTCTAAGGAAGCTCAAGCAGCCCTGAGGCGAGGTACTGAGGTTCCTGGCCAAGCTCCCCGGCAAAAGCTAACACCAACTTACCAGCCAAGTGAGCGAGCCATCTTCGAAGTGGACCCTCCAGCCCCAGTTAACTGTCCCAGGTGCCATCACATAGGACGCTGCCCAAACTGCAGCTTTGTGAGTCAAATACACAATTGTTGTCTTAAGGTGTTAAATTCTGGGGTGATTTATTACACGACAGAAACCAAAACTTTGGGTCTTTCAGTACAGCTAACCACTCTGTGGGCAAGTTAACTGACCAGGATAAAATGTTACAAAAGACTTTCAGACACCTTCATTGTGGGATTACAGTGGTCTACAGTGAAGCTGGTGCAGACATCTCTCTGCATACCTAAGACGATTCAGAGGTGTGCCTGGGTGGCTCAGGTCATGACCTCAGGGTCCTGGGATGGAGCCCCATGTCGGGCTCCACACTCAGAAGAGAGTAAGCTTGTCCCCCGCCATTCGTGCTCACTTACTCCTTCTCTCAGATGAATAAATAAAAAAATAAATCAGTAAAATGACTCAGAGATGAGAAGGGAAAATCAGGAGGCCCTGTGTCTGATTAGGTGGTGCTTTAAAAGTGAGGAATGGGGACTCCTGGGTGGCTCAGCGGTTGAGCATCTGCCTTTGGCTCAGGTTGTGATCCCGGGGTCCTGGGATCGAGTCCCGCATTGGGCCTCCCACAGGGATCCTGCTTCTCCCTCTGCCTGTGTCTCTGCCTCTCTCTCTGTCTCTTATGGCTAAATAAATAAAATCTTTAAAAAAAAGTGGGGAATGGCCACAGGGGGTGGGGGGGGGAGCTGGCTGAGTCGGTGAAGCATGCTACTCTTGATCTTGAGGTTCTTAGCTTGATTCCCACACTGGGCATAAAGATTACTTAAAAATCAAAACTTAAAAAAAAAAAAAGTGGGGAATGGAAGGAGTGACGACCAGGAGACATGAAAGCAGATTTCTGGTCCTGGCTCAGGGGAGAGGTTCAAAAGGGGCCTCTTACATGTAGTGAGTCCATTTTCTCTTCCTTTTACCCTGTTTCTCATCTCTAGGACCACACAGTAAAAAACAGGTCATTAGGACAATACCTAGTACAGAGAGGACTGTTTATAAAAATCAACCTCTGGACCTAGACAGTTCATAGGAAAGAGAAAAGTCAGGAAGAAGCTAAACTGTTATATTCTAAATATTAAAAATGTATAATGTTGGGGTGCCTTGCTGACTCAGTAGAGCATGTGACTCTTGATCTCGGCGTTGAGTTTGAGCCCTGTTGAGTTTGAGCCCTACCTGAGGTATAGAGATTACTTAAAAAACAAAACAGGGCAGCCTGGGTGGCTCAGGGGTTTAGCACCGCCCTATCAGTCTAGGCCTTGATTAGGAGCAGACCGTGATAGTTCAGTGTATACAATTATAATCTCATTGGGATCCCTGGGTGGCTCAGCGGTTTAGCGCGCCTGCCTCTGGCCCAGGGTGTGATCCTGGAGACCTGGGATCAAGTCCCATGTTGGGCTCCCTGCGTGGAGCCTGCTTCTCCCTCTGCCTGTGTCTCTGCCTCTCTCTCTCTTTCTGTGTGTCTCTCATGAATAAATAAATAAAATCTTTTAAAAAACAAAAACAAAACAAAACAAAACAAGGGCCCGGGGTAGCAGTCAGTTAAGCATCCAACCCTTGATTTTGGCTCAGGTTATGACCTCAGGGTCCTGGAATTAAGCCCCACAATGGGCTCTAGATCAGCTCCGGGTCTGCTTGTGATTCTTTCTCCCTCTGCCCCTCCCCCTGCCCACATGTGCCCTCACATGCACACTCTAACAAATAAAATCTTTGAAGAGCGAATTGTTAAAAAACAAAAACAAAAAAAACATATACTGTACTAACTATTGTTAGTCTGTGACAAGCAATTGCCAGACTTCATGCTGAATGGTTTTTGAGACCTCGGGATTTCTAGTTATCAGGTGGTGGCTATAAAATACTCAAAACCAAATAAAACAGAGTTAAAACAAACACGCAATTGTATTTCAATGTCTCAATGAGTTCCAGCCAACAGTACATACAGTATCTTGGGCAGAAATGCAACAGTAACATCTCTAAGCTGGATTAACTCTGCTCCTCCAGCACCAAAGGACTGCACTGCCCTGGGGAAACAGGGAAGACCAACATACTTGCTTTCAAAATCTACTTCGCCCAGAAATTTCTCCTCTAGTTACAGGATGCCACCTGGTGAACAAAACCTCATATTCCATTCTCCGTCTAGCTGCTGAAGCTTGAATAGGGCTGGCCAGATACTACAACGTTGACACCTAGCTATAGTAGCCTTTTCCAGAGCCCTCCCTGCCATCCTCCCAGACTTCTGTATGAAACCCTTCCTGCAAAGCGGAAATCTTGGCCTCAAGGGCCGCCCGCACATCTACCACCTGTTACTCATTCACAAGTGATCTCTCCTCGCTGGCTTTATCAACAGGACTCTCTGTGTGGTGATTTCCCACCTGGAGGAAGGGCTGCACATAGCCTATAAAGCTGACTCTAAAACACCATCCTCCCTAGATGTATTAATATTCATGTACTCCTCAGCATCTAAAAAATTTCTGTCTACTCCAAAAGTCATCAAGGTCTTCTCCCTCGTTTTGTTTTCTTTTTTTTTTTTTAAAGATTTTTATTTGTTTATTCATGAGAGATGCAGAGAGAGAGAGAGGCAGAGACACAGGCTGAGGGAGAAGCAGGCTCTCCGCAGGGGGGATTCGATCCCAGGACCCCGGGATCACGCCCTGGGCTCAAGGCGGCGCTAAAGCGCTGAGCCACCCGGGGATCCCCTCTCCCTCGTTTTCTTCTGGAAATGTTTAGTTCCTGGCTTCACATGTACGTCTGCGATCCGTCTCAAGTTAATTTCTGAAACAGTGGATGGGTTTTGCTGTCGGTTTGGCAGCTCGCTCCGCTTGTGGAAAGTGGTGGTAGCCCTGGACCTGGGCCAGAGCGAGAAGTGATCGGTAACCGCGGGCGCGCTGGATCCTTCGGGAAGGAGCTAAATAGGAGCTACTTGAAACTGGTTCAGAGCTTTGTGGACTCAGGCAGGTGGAAACCGGAGCCCCTGTCCCGCTTGTGAGGCGGGCCGCCGGCCTGGCGACCGCGGCTGCTGCACCGAGACCCGGGTGGCAGTCACGCTGGGCCATGGCTTTGCCCTGGACCCCGCCGAGGCGCACAACCACGACGAAGACGAAAGCTATCAGCTTTGAGGCAGAAAAAGTCGAGGAAGCCCCGGGAAGCAGCACGTGCGCCCGGGCGCTCTCACGCTCCGTAAAGGCTCCGCACGAACATCCCCTGCGGGTTAGCCCGCGGGCTGCACCCCGGCTGCTGGGGAGTCACCCGGGGGCTTGGTAAAGGCCCCCGCCCCCGCCCCCGCCCGCGGAGCAGAAGCTCCGGGGCAGGGAGGGGAAGCGGCTTTTTAAACGGCCCCCAGGTGAATCCGGCGCGCGGCCCGGGCTGGGGACGTGGGCGGAGCCGTCGGTCGCACGCCCGGGGCTTGGGACCCGCCCGGAGGGGACCGGGAAACCGGACTCGCACGCCCAGGGCCGTCCCTCGCCGCGTGCCCTGCACCCAGGCGGTTCCCGCCGGCGGCGCCCACCTCGCCCCGACGCTGCGGCCGCCCCGAGGTCGCCCTTCCGGGCCAGGGGCCGCCCTCCTCCGCGTCTCCCGGGCGCCGCAGCGGTGGCGCGGAGGCCGCGTCGTGAGCGTCCCGCCCCGGAAGGGGGAGCGGGCGGCCGCGGAGTGGTCCCCAGGGCGGCGGGTGGCGGGGTGCGGCGGGGCGACGGTCCCCGCCCGACCCCGCGGCAGCGCGCCCAGTGCCCTCCCCGGCCCGGCCCGGCCGCCGGCGCGGCCCCCCACCTGGTCTCCTGGTTGCTGAACTTCTTAGTGACCACCTTGCCTAGTTCCAGGCCCAGCCGGTCGGCCACGCGCTGGGACAGGTCCTGGTGCGAGCTACCGCTGAAGAGCACGATGTTGGGCATGGCGGAGGCGGCGGTGGCACCGGAGGCTGCGACGCGAGCGGGAAAGCGCGGCTGTCGACCAAAGGAGGAGCGCAGGGGAAAGGAGCTGGAGGGGGCGGAGCTGGAGGGGGCGGAGTCGGGGCGGGGCTCGAGGGGGCGGGGCGGTGGAGCGGGATGGCGCCGCGGCGGGACCGGAGAGGGGCGGGGCTGGAGGGGGCGGGGCTGGAGGGGGCGGAGTCGGAGACGGGACTCGAGGGGCGGGGCGCAGGAGCGGGAAGGCGCCGCGGCGGGACCGAAGAGGGGCGGGGCTGGAGGGGGCGGAGCGGGGCGGGGCTGGAGGGGGCGGGGCGGAGGAGCGAGAAAGCGCCGCGGCGGGACCGGAGAGGGGTAGGGCTGGAGGGGGCGGAGTCGGGGCGGGGCTCCAGGGGGCGGGGCGGAGGAGCGGGAAAGCGCCGCGGCGGGACGGGAGCGGGGAGGAGCTAGAGGGGGCGGAGCTGCGCTAGGACGGGCGGCAGACCGCGAGCACTTGACCCCGTTCTTGACCTTTCTTCCCTGCCTGGAGGTGCCGGACTAATTGGGCACCGAGGGAGGGTGCAGGAGGAGGCGACCGACGTGCCCGGCAACCGCGAGCGACCCCTCGACCCGGAATACCCCCAAACCCATTGCAGACGACAGGTGTGCAGCTACGGGGGGCTGCAAAACTGCGGCCCGCGGGCCAGGTGCCCGGCGCTGCCTGTTCCTACCAGAGAGCTAAGCATTGTTTTGACACATGAACTTTGCAATGTGTGATCACGGCTGTACGACGTTCGCAACCCAATTGAGAAAAAAAAATCCCCTTCAAAAAACAAACAAAAAAACCCCAAAACCCTTTCCTCTCATTAGTGGCTGTGTACTGCAAAAAGTTGTACCAAATTGTTATGTTTTGTCAATAAAAATGTTGTAAACATATGTTTTCTCTCGTTATGAAAGTACCTACATAATAATCTCTCCATTTTGCTTTGTAGCCCACAAAGCCTAAATTATTTACTATCTAGTCTTTAGTCAAAATTCTCTGATGCCTGAACTACAGGATTACCCTTTGTCCTTGAAAAAGCCGGGATGCCAGAAGCCATCTGAGCCCTGACCACAGACGGAGACGCAAGGTTGCTCTCCTTAATGACGGTGAATTGGATCAAACCAAGCCTCCTCCATATTCCTCATTTGTAGGTACCCATCCAGCCAGCTTTGCAACTTCCTGCCTTTCAGGTTCTCAAAGGCCTGACCCTAGGGACCTCACCCCCAGCGCCCCAACTCCCACCAGATGGTCCCCAGTCACAGCTCTCCATACCCCTGCAGCAGGCTGCCTTCCCCTCTCTCTGGGCAGGCCAGAGCCAAAAAAAAAAAAAAAAAAAAAAAGGTTTTCTCAAGCAAATGCAGTCCCAGAGCCAACCCTTGTGCACAAATCAAATGTAGGGGAAAGGAATGTATTACGTGGGAACGGAGGACCAGCATGTTAGTGATGCTGGCCAATTTAATGCTTCTCAATGACAGCAGATTAAATAGGTCAGTGGCTGGGCATCCACACAGAAGGCCACTTGCAGGTCAGTTGTAGCCCACTGTAACCTGACTTCATATTATTTGGATTTGGGTGATTTCTGGGATTATTCATGCAATTCATATTTTTCATCCAGGTCCATGCACTTTTCAAATTTGATTACCTAGCACACCGAGTGTTTCTTTAAACTCCTGAATTGGCCCGCTTACCAAAAAGCTGTCCAGAGCACCAATTCTGGCAGCGTTTCTGCCCCTTTTTCATTCTTCCTGGAGACGTGTATGTGCTCTATTATTAAAAAAGAAAAAAAAATCCAACCCTACTTGCAATGATTTATTATCTATGTGTTTTACAGTTAATTACCTAGCAATGAGATTTATACTGATACTCAACCATATGTCTAAAATTTTTATTGAATGAGTCTGCTAATGTAATTATTTTTAAATTCTCCTAATAAAATTTTCTACTAACAATATTACTGTAATTTTTATGTCCTTAAAATTTTTCTCATAGACAAGCCATATACATGTTCTTTTCAGTGGGAAAGTCGCTTCTCCTTAGCATGGCAGAGCCATGGTTCTTTGGTAACAAAACTGACGGACTCTATTATACAGTAGAAGTTAAAGCGCCTGGTCCCTGAGTATGTTAATGGTCCAGGATTTGGAAGCTAGGGTTGAGTTCTCACAAACCATGACCTCAATACTACCAGGGAGAAGCAATATCTAGGTTGGGGCAACTAACAAGATGGTCATTGGCTTAACACTCTGATGAGTTACTAGGCTTAAATGCTGTGGGTAAACAAGGAGAAAAGTACCACTGGGATCATCTAAGATCACCATGAGTAGCAGATGCCCAGAGAGCTGGCACTGGCACAAGTACAGGATTAAAAGAGCAGCTGTAGGTGATTTCATTTAAGTGTGAACACTTTCTCTCCAAAGCCCTTTACTTTGGCCCAAAGGATCCAGGTTGTTGTGACAAAACCTTGGTCTAGAGCAGATTTCTCAACCTTGGCACTATGAACATTTGGGCTGGGTAATTCTCTGCGCTGGTGCTGTAGTCTCTGCAGACATTGCCAAATGTCCCCTAAAGAGTAAAATCACACCAGCTTGAGAACCACTTGTCTGAACGAACCTCTGTCCCATTCCTCCATGTGGGGTTTTCCTTAGGGCTCTTTGGACTTCCTCCCAGAATGGCCACAGGGTTCCAAGAAGGAGTGTTCCAGGAAGATAAGCCTCAATGAGCAAATACCGATCAAGCCTCTAGTATTATCACATTTGCTAATGTCCCACTGGCCAAAGCAAGTTATGTGGCAAAACCAGTATCAGTATGGTACGGGACAGTATACGGGCATCACTACTAGGTCCACTAGTCTACCAACAGTCTACCACGGTGTACTTCTTGGACAGAATGTAGAGTTGAGAGAGCCTCCAGGAAAATGGAACACATGTACAAAGACTCAAGACTCAAGTGAAGAGAACGTATGCCATGTATATATGGGATCTCAGATTTTGGACATGATGTAAAATATTCATTATTTTGAGATAAAATGTTTGTGGAGAAAATAAGAATAAGATATTTCCATTGTTGGCTTCTGCCTTCACCAACTCATCAATAGGGCTGATAGGAGAAAATACTGATTTGAGTTCGTGAATAGTTTCACATCATGCATTCCCCACATTTAGCGAAGATCTTTGTAGATAGTAAGAGCTCTCAATATTTGCAGAATGAATTTATTCTCAACAATCTCAGGGCGGAGAAATGGAAGAAATGGCCCAAAGTGAGATGGCTAATAAAAGGCAGCAAGGGAATCAGAATGCAGGCCTTCTAATTCAGTTCTTCTCTCTCCAGGACAGTGCTGTGCAAAAGAAGTATAATGCAAACCACATATGTAATCTACACCTTTTCATAGCCATATTTTAAAAAGAGTAAAAAGAAACCAGTGATGTTATTTTAATGACACACTTTTATTTAACCTAATATGTCCCAAATGTTATCACTCCTACACGTAATCAATATAAATTAATTAAAGGGATATTTTGTATTATTTTTTTGTTCCCAGGCCGTCTTTCCAGTGTATACTCTACACCTATACACATACTCTACACCTATAGCACATCTCAATTTGGACTCACTATATTTCAAGGGCTCAACAGCCACATGTGGCTAGCAGTTGCTATGAGAGCGGGAGTTCTAGAACACTGGTTCCTAAGAGCAGTGCTAAGACACCTTGATGCATCCATTCTATTGTGTGTTTTTTTAGGAGTGTGGCAAATAATTTATAGCTAGTTATAAACTGCAAGAGTTTATAAATAATTTAGTTTAAAATGCAAGTTAAAATAAATACAAGCAAAAAAATAAAATAAAATAAAATAAATACAAGCTTATTCCTGTATTACTGACATTATCACTTATAACCAAGCTTTTTTTGTGATTTTTATTTCTATATCATTTCCTTTTACTTTCTATCATTTAAAGAAAAAAATTGTTAATAAAGAAGAGTAGAATTAATATCCATAAACCCATCACCTATATCTAGCAGCTATCAAAATTTTGCCAGATCTTGGAAGCCTGAGTGGCTCAATCAGTTAAGTCCTTGGCTCTTGATTTCCACTCAGGTCATAATCCCAGGGTCCTGGTATCGAGTCCCAGGTCAGGTACCCTGCTCAGTAGAAAGCCTGCTTCTTCTGCTCCCTCTGCCTCCCACTCTCCCTGCTTGTGCTCTCTCAAATAAATAGATAAAATCTTAAAAAAAAGAAAAAAGAAATTCTCAGTAGAAAACATAGGTAGAGCTCTTTATGACCCTGGTTAGGCAATAACCTCTTTAATATGACACCAAGAGCACAAGCATCAGCAACAACAGAAGTAGATAAATTAGATAGATTTAAAAAAAATCAAAATCTTAAACTTTTGTGTTTCAAAGGATACCATCAAGAAAGTGAGGACAACTCAAAATGTTTGCACCTAATCTATCTGATAAGGGAACTGTATGTAGAATGTATAAAAATGGCCACAACCCACTGAAAGACAAATAATTTTAAAAACAAGCAAAGGAATCTGCACACGGATGTTCTTTTTTATTTTTAAAGACTTTTATTTATTTATTCATGAGAGAGAGAGAGAGGCAAAGGGAGAAGCAGGCTTTGTGCAGGGAGCCCGACGTGGGACTCGATTCCAGGTCCCCAGGATCACACCCTGGGCTGAAGGTGGCACTAAACCACTGGGCCACCTGGGCTTCCCAATGTGCATGGGTGTTCATAGCAGCTTTATCCATAACTGCCAAAACTTGTAAGCAACAGATATGTTTTTCAGCGGGTGAATGGATAAATGGTGATACATCCGGACAACTGAGTATTATTTGCTATTGAAACAAAATGTGCTATTAAGCCATCAAAAGATACACAGGAACCTCAAATGTATATCAACTGAGTAAGAGAAGCCAACTTGGAAAGGCTACATAAGTGTATAACTTCAAGCATGTGATATTCTGGAAAAGGCAAGACTAAGAAAACAGTAACAGAAAAAAAAAGGGGGATCAATGGTTGCCAGGGCTTGCGGGGAGGGAGGGATGAAGAGACAGATGTGAACGATAGGATTCGATAATGGTGGATACATGTCATTATACATTTGCCCAAACCCGGAGAGTGTACACTAAGAGTGAACCCTAATGTAAAATATGGATCTGGGTTGATAATGACATGTCGTGGTCGGTTCATCATTTGTAACAAATGTACCACCCTGGGACAGGATGCTGATGGTCAGGGAGGCTGAGCTGTGTGTGGAGGCTGGGGGGGGGGTATGGATGGGAACTCTCTGTACTTTCCACTCAATTTTGCTATGAACCCAAAACTACTCTTTAAAAAAACAAAACAAAATGAAAAAAACAAAAAAAAAAAAAACCAAAAAACAAAACCCAACAACACCAACAACCCAACAACCCAACACCAACATTTAAAAATGAAAAAAAAAATTTTTAAAACAAAAAAAACCCCAAAAACAAACAACAACGAAAACCATTTAAAAACAAAAAAAACAAAAAACAAAACCCAACAACACCAACAAAGTACATTTAAAAATGAAAAAAAAAAAAAAAAAAGAAGAAAGAAAAGAAAAGAAAAATAAGCAAAGGGCCTGAATAGGTATTTCCTCAAAGAAGGTATACAAAGGGCGAATAAACACAAGAAAAGACGATCAGCACCGTTAGCCATCAGGGAAGAGCAAATGAAAACCACAGTGAGGTACCACTTCATATCCAACAGGATGACTCTAATCAAAAAGACACGTAAGACGCCTGTTGGTAACAATGTGGTGGGAATTTAAAATTGCGCCACTGCTTTGGGAAACAGTCTGGCAGTTCCTCAAACAGTTAAACACAGAATTGCCATATGACCCAGCAATTTCACTCTTAGGTGTATAGCCAGCAACCGAAAACAGGTGCCCAAATAGTTGAGTGAATGTTCATAGCGGTACTACTCACAATAGTCAAAAGATAAAAACGACCCAGATGTCCATGAACTGATGAATTAGCTAAACAAAATGTGATCCCTCCACACAATGGACTATTACGCAGCCATAAAAAAGGAATGAAGTTCTGATACATGTTATGACACAGGTGAACCTTAAAAATAGTATGCTAATGGGCTCTTGCCATCCTTCCCTAAAAGAATAAAAATAAAAATAAAAATAAAAATAAAAATAAAAATAAAAAAAATAAATAGTACGCTAAGTGAAAGAAGCCAGTTACCACGGAGGACCACATATTGCTTGATTCCATGATCAGAATAGGCAAGTCTAGAGACGGAAAGTAAATGAGGTGTTGCCAGGGGCTGGCGGATGGAGGCACTGGGGGAGGGTGGTGATTAAGGGGGGTGGGGTTTCTTTTGGGGGTAACGAAAATATTCTAAAATTGTAAAGTTGATTGTGGAGAAGGATTGCACAACTCTGTGAATATATTAAAGCCATTGAATTTTGCGCTTTAAGTGGCTGCATTGAATGGTACAGAAATGATACTGCAGTAAGAGCGGTTGAAGAAAAAAAAGATGAGGACATTTCTCTTCATGATTCCAACACCACGATCACATCCAATGTATTAACATGTCATTGTTCTGGTATCCGTGATCCCGAGATCGATTGCCAGTTTAAGGTGGTGACAGCCTGATTTCTCCATAACCAGGCTCTCTACTCTGCCAAGTGCTAGGTTTCTAGTTCCACGATCCCATCCTATCTCCAAACACTAGCTGGAATTCCTCAGTAAAGGAGGGCTTAAAAAGACAAAAACAAAAAACAAAACACAGAAGAGCTTCCCTTCATCTTCTGGGACTACTTTGTTACCCTCCAAATATAGTTTGTATCGGAAAAGCAAGGGAAAAGTTTCATTTTCTTCCCTTCATTTATGTATCTTCAGAGAAAGGAGTTAGTGGTGCCTCCCACTAAAAGGAACTAGAGATTCTTGTGGATTTGGTAGATCCAAGGTCTGGGGCAGGGAAGGGACAGGTGAGCCAGGATTCCTTGCCTCAGCTATATATCAAAGACAAGGAGGACTGTGTCCAGAGGATAAAGAAACCAACTTGGAGCAGTTGCTACTGACCCAATGTAGGACGGTGGAAACATCAAGAATTCATGGATTGATAATTGCCTGATACGCACCAAATATGTTCAGATCAATGAGTCTACCATGATACTCGGTTAAATGAAAACCGGAACAAAATCGAGAGAAGTAAACCTCACTCGAACCCAATGAAGATGGATATTAGACTAACTCCTTTCCCTGAAAACTGGCCATGAAAGAGTTAGCTTCCTTGAGAGGCAAGGTGAAGATGGACTTAACTGATTTCTTGGGTGATTACATATCATCTGATGCTGTCCAGGGGAATGTCCTTTTCATGTAGGTCGGATCAGTGACTTCTGGAAATTAGATCAAAGATAAAGACCTTGGTGACCTCCATGAGCTAGAGACAGCATACATAATTGAAGCAGAGGAGTCAAAGGTAGGGAACGCCCATCCAGGGTGTAGATGGGGGCCTGGGGAGGTTTTACAGCAATGGAACTGCAAGGTTTTTAGATGGGATGCACCATTTGCTTTGTTGCGGCAAGTTGGGGTAATGTCCTGATGAGGGGAGCAACGGAGTCGGTGAAGTTAAGCTGAGCTTCATTTAGGGCGAGCCAAACTGACAGAGAAGTAGAGGATCTAAATGAAGTGGGGGTCACTAAGTTTCCTATACAGTCAGTTTTATTATTCTCACCCCCATTTCACAGGTAGAGAAACTAAGGAACAGAGGAGTTAGGTAACTTTCCCAAGGTCACACAGCTACGTAGTGGAGCCAGGCAGCTTTTACTACGGCCTCTTACTTCACTCCGTTATGTAAGTGGGAGCAGTTGAAGACGGCTGTCCACCTGGGATCAATGGGGTGTAGAAATAGGGTACTACTCCCTTGTCGTAGCGTTTTCTGCTCCCAGATAATCCCAGTAACCCAATTTCGGTAGAGATTATCCCACCCACCCAACATTTTTTTGGAATGTTGTTGGAGTAGCTCCAAAAGCATGATCCAGGGCTTTCCTGTCTTCTTTTTATAAGCTCTCCTTACCATCAGCTAGGCTCCTGACTGAATCCTAATGACTTAGATGTTTGTATCTCCAGCTCCAATCTCTCCCTCTCCGGGGCTGGAACTTGAACACCCAACTCTACAACAGGCCTTGGCATACCAAGGCCAAATCTTGTTGTGCTTTCTTTTTAAAGATGTTATTTATTTATCCACGAGAGACACAGAGAGAGACGCAGAGACCCAGGTAGAGGGAGAAGCAGGCTCCCTGCGGACTGAGCCGAAGGCAGGTGCTCAACCACTGAGCCACCCAGGTGCCCCCCAAAGCTTGTTCACAACCTGTCTTGTAAATCAAGTTTTAGACATTCACACACTTATCATAACCTTGCCCACGGCTGCTCTGTGCCACGAGAACAGAGTTGAGGAGTGGGGGCAGCAATCGTGGGGCCGTAAAGCCTGAATATTTACAGTTTGGCCCTTTACAGAAGAAGCCAGGCCTCTCCAGTGAGAAGTCCTTTGCTCCTCCAGCGTTACCGAGATATAACTGACGGGATCCCTGGGTGGCGCAGCGGTTTGGCGCCTGCCTTTGGCCCAGGGCGTGATCCTGGAGACCCGGGATCGAATCCCACGTCGGGCTCCCGGTGCATGGAGCCTGCTTCTCCCTCTGCCTGTGTCTCTGCCTCTCTCTCTCTCTCTCTGTGTGACTATCATAAATAAATAAAAATTAAAAAAAAAGAGATATAACTGACGTATACTTATGTACGTTCGAGGTGCGCGAACTGCCGATCTGATACACTTACGCATCGCAGAATGATGACGACCGTGGCATTAGCTAACACCTCTATCATGTCACGTAATTACCATTTCTGTTTCGTGGTAAGAACAGTTAAGATCTACCCTCTTTGAGACTTTCAAGTATATAATACACTATTATTAACTATAATCACCAGGCTGTCCCTGAGATTCCCCAGAGCAGGTTAATCTTATAACCGGAAGTTTGTACCCTTTGACCAACATGTCCCTGCTTTCCCCACCCCATGGCTTCTGGTAACCACCACTCTACTCCGTGTTGTTCTGAGCTTGGCTTTTTTAAAAAAATTTATTTATTTTTAGTAATCTCTTTATCCAGCATGGGGCTTGAACTCGCAACCCTGAGACCAAGAGTCGCATGCCCCATCGGCTGAGCCAGCCAGGCGTTCCTCTGGCTTCTTTAGATTCCACATATAAATGAAATCGTGCAGAGTTTGTCTTTCTCAATCTGGCTTATTTCACTTAGCATAATGTCCTCAAGGTCCATCTAAGCTGTTGAGAACAGCAGCATTTCCTTCCTTCTCACGGCTGAATAATATTCCACTGCGTGTGTGCGCACACACGCACGCACACGCACACATTCATTTTCTCATTCATCTTCTGACTTGACGCTTCTCCTCCCAACAACCCATTCTTCCCTCATTACGTAGCACCACTAACCATCCAGTTGCCCGAGTCAAAAATATGTGACTCATCCTTGATCCTGACTTTCCCACTGCTTCTTACGTGCTGAGACTGTTGGTTCTGTTTGCAGAGTCTAGATCCAAGCCTGTTCGCTTCTCTATGTGTCCACGGCCGCCGGGCAGCCCCAGCATGCACCTCCCCCACAGTATTTTCCTACCCCAGCCTCCTCCAGCCCCTTTCCACACAGCAATCAGAATGTTTTTTTAAAATCAAAGCCAATTGTATCATGTCACCCTCTTGCTTAAAACCCATCTGTGATGGGGCGCCTGGGTGGCTCAGTGGTTGAGCGTCTTCCTTCAGCTCAGGGTGTGATCCCGGGTCCGGGGATCGAGTCCCACATCGGGCTCCCTGCATGGAGCCTGCTTCTACCTCTGTCTCTGCCTCTGTCTCTGTGTCTCTCATGAATAAATTAATAAAATCTTAAAAAACAAAACAAAACAAAACCCATCTATGGCTTCTCATGCTACTTGGAATTGGGCCGTGTCTCATCTGCCAGCTTCACGTAAGATTCATAAAACATATACGAATCTTCTGGCCACAGGACCTTTGCATATGTGCCTTCCTCTCACAGAGCTCTTCCCACTGGCTCCTCCATCACAGGCTCGGCTCCTTTGATCTCTTGGTCTCAGCTTATAAATGTCATTTCTTTAACCTCCACTCAAACCACAAGTCTCCTTCCTCTCCCACCCCCACTCCAGTTTCTCTTTTTCTCATTGCTCCCTGCGTCAACTGCCGTCATAGCGTTTATCTTGATCTGTAATTATCATTTTGTTGCTTTTATGCACACTTCGCTTCCCTGTTCCATTAGTGACTACTCTCTAAGTAGCAGCAGGTCAGAAACTGGGTCAGTCTTGGTCACAGTTTTATCCTCAGAGTCCAGAGAGTGAATAGTCTCAGCTTTGTCAGCTGTAGGGTACCTATCGCAGCACAAAAGCAGCCACACAGGGAAGCTGATGCACATGGCTGTGTTTCCATAAAATTTTATTTATGGGCGCTGCAGTGTAACTGTCGTTTTATTTAATGTGTCATGAAATATTATTCTTTCGGGTGGGATCTTTTTTTTTTTTTGGCCTCCAACCACTTAAAAATGTAAAACCCATTCTTAGCTCAAAGGCTGTACAGAAGCATTTGGCCATAAGTGGCTTGCCAGCTCCTCATCTAGCACATTGCTTGGCAGATTCGCACCATTTTTTCTTTCTTTTCTTTTTTTGGAAATAAAGAAGACATGCAGTGAAGAACTTAAAAATGAGAAATGTTTGGGATGCCTGGGGGGCTCAGCGGTTGAGTGTCTGCCTTCGGCTCAGGCCGTGATCCCGGGGTCCTGGGATCGAGTCCCACGTTGGGCTCCCTCCAGGGAGCCTGCTTCTTCCTCTACCTATGTCTCTGCCCTTCTCTCTGTGTCTCTCATGAATAGATAAATAAAATCTTTTAAAAAATGAGAAATGTTCCCCAAACAATATTCCTTCAATGTGCGTTCAGAGAGGACACAACACATGGATAGATGAAAATGTGATTATTTTGCAATTGACATGATCAATCTAGACAGCAACCAAAAGTCCCTTCATCGTTTGGCAGCTTCCAGAAGATCCACTTCCCTCTGGTCTGTGCAGACACAGCCACTCTCATAAATCCTCCCAAGATCAAATGGGAATTCATATGAAGTGACCTCTAGAAACTTCTTAGAGAGATGATGAAGACCTCAATGAGGGATGCCTGGGTGGCTCAGCGGCTGAGTGTCTGCCTTCAGCTCAGGGCGTGATCCTGGGGTCCTGGGATCGAGTCCTGCCTCGGGTTCCCCACAGGGAGCCTGCTTCTCCCTCTGCCTGTGTCTCTGCCTCTCTCTGTGTCTCTCATTAATAAATAAATAAAATATTTAATAAAAAAAGAACTCAATGAAATATGTCTCTGATCATTATATAATAAGGGACACACACACACACACACACACGCACACAGCTCCCAGATCTTTCCAGTTCAACCATTGGCGTTTTGTCCATTTAGATTCTGAACTGTGTCAACCTCTTTGCCTCTTTTGCCAGAACGCTGACACCCTTTTCCTTGGAGGAGCAGGTCGTGGCCACGAGAACAACCCCCAGGTCGGCAGTGCTCTGGCTTGGGCTCCTTTGACTCCTGACTCGGTTCTTTCCCCTGCCACCTGTGTTCCCACACTGCCATTCAAGTCACCAGGGCTGTGATGGTAAACCCATCTCTCTGTTCTCCCGTGCTAAGGTGCTTTTGTTCCCCAGGTTTGGCGGTGTCCAGTTAACAAGAAACTGTCTAGGCCACCTATTGAATTTAGCAAAGGTAGCGGGGAAATGTTGAAATCAATGATTCTTCGTGTTTATTTAAAAAAAAAAAACCCACACCACTTTATTTTAAAAAACCAGTGTCTGGGTTTTGTTTTTCTTTTTCCTTTTTACAAAGAAAACGAATAATTTTTTGAAAACATTTTTTTTTCCTGGATCCTAGGTCTCTACAGGGGGCAAAAGAGTTCAGAATGCACTTTCCAAAAATTTATCATATATAAGAATCTGATTTACAAGCACAGGTTTTTCACCAAAAAATGTTCATTTCTCTGAATGCCAACTTATGACAACTATCTACCATCGATCCTCAAAAGCATGATGTGATTTTTCTTGATCTTTTAAGAGAAGAATAATGTGACCTTATTCAGGCTTGAAAAAGCCTCAGCTCAAGTGTCTTTGGGGAGAAAGCCATGCTTAGTAAATTATTAACCTCACTGGCACTCCTTCAAGGTTACAGTATCATAGGTAAGAGAAGGACTGTAGCCAAGATCAGGAATTTTCGTTCGAACACACTCCTCCTGGAATATCTAGACCCTTAAATTCCAGGTGCTTTTATTTTTATTATTTTTTTTCCAGGTGCTTTTAAATTCAGTCAACAGAATATATTTAATAAGCCCCCCCCCCTCTGAGTGAGGCACAAAGCATTAGGTATCCATCATTTCAGTTTAATACCGAAGAAGGTTGCTCGTGAATTCCTTCATTAATGGAAACCCCAGAGGGAAACTGAGTCCCTCCTGTAGGCCACACTCCTTCACACCGAGACATTCATTCAATTGTCCCCACAACCCCGTGGGCCATGGTCCCATAGCACAGACGAGCAAACTGAGGTTTAGAGGCTAGTAAGGCATCCAAGGCGAGTGGTGGGCAAGTGGCTTCTGTGTTCCACTTTTCTTATAGGTCAAATCAGACTTTAATTGCTCACCCCTCAGTTTGGGTTCGGGAACCAGTGGGATTCTAGACATCTGATGATAGCCACCGGTGAAATAAATATATTTACGGCTGCAGTGGGAATAAAATTAATATAAAAACCAACACGTAAAATTAAAAATGTGCTCCCTGTACACGCTAAATTAATGAAACTACACCAATCCCAAACTACTCACCAAGTAGTCTAAGTGGTAGCATACTGCTCGCCGGATGTCCTAATAATCCAAATCACTTCTCATTTTTTAGAAACTATTGACGTGATCTTTTGTTTGTTCAGCTACGAAGAGCTAAGGGATGCCTCTGTCTGAGCCATGACTTAACACGAGGAACCACGTCTAACGCATCCAGTGGCGGGCCCCTTAAATGGATGCTATAGGGCCCCAGTGCCTGATTTTGGGATGTGCCGTGGCCCAGGGACCACCAGGCTGGGTGCCCCGGATCTCGGGTGGCTGAGCCTGTGCACACCACAACGCTCTGCATGGTGTGGACCGGAGAGCTGTGGCTCTGCAGACCCGGGGCCCCTCGCTCCAGCGCCGGCCGGAGCTGCCCTACCCTGCGCTGCCCCCCATCCCATCGCCTGCCCTCGAAGCTGCCAATAAGCTCTCCGACCTGCTGACTTCTTATCTAATCAGCAGAGAGTCTATGTTCACGGCACCGACATTATTCTGGGCACTGATTTTCTCCTCAGCTTCTGATGAACCCACAGCAGATTGATGAAAACATTTTCCGGCCGCTCCCCCCAGCTGGGATGTTAATATATTTACCATCTCTACAATCTACCGGGACACAGCTGCTGCGATGACTGGTTATCATGACGCTCAGCGACATGGCAATTAGCTCCCACTAACAAGTCTGCATTAGAAGGCAAGGTCTTCGATCATTTTCCTACTACCAGCAGTCGCTATTTTGCCCTTTACCAGTCAGTGTAGACATGGACCGATGTCAGGCTGAAACTCATGAAATTGCTGATATCCAATCATTTCTCACCAACAAAGACGTTGGTTTCGAAAGGTTTGGTGGCACCTGCCAGTTCTAACAACCCGAACGGCAGCACTGGGCACACCTGCGGAATAAGCCCGGGTTTAGATAAACCCGCTTGACCCTTTGCCAGTGGTTCTCAAGCAGGGCCAACGTAGTGCCCCTTCCCCTCCCTGGGAGACATGTGAAAACGACTGGGGGCATTTCTGTTTGTTATATAAATGGGGGGGGGTACTGCTGGCATCAAGTGAGAAGAGACCAGGGAGGCTGCTAAACACCCCCCAGCTCACAGGACAGCCCCACCACAAAGAAAGATCCAGACCAAACCGCCAGTAGTGCTGAGGCCCAGAAACCCGGCTCCAGGCTGATCCGTGGACTAGCTGGCCACACCTGTGTGCGCTGCCTTGGCTTGCATTTCACATCGTTCCTTTTCTTCTGGTCCTTTATTTGCACTTCATCTTGACCGGTACATACCTTATATTTCATTGCCTTGGTGAAGACAAAACAATTGAAAATCACAAGCTAGGAAACTGGTAGACCACAGATGAAAAAAGCAGCCCTACCGTGACCATAAAATGACATTTTGGGGCGCCTGGCTGGCTCACTCTGTAGACCGTGCAACTCATGATCACAGGTTTGTGAGTTCAAGCCCCAGGTTGGGTGTGGAGCCTACTTAAAAAAAAGAAAACAGACAAAAAGGAAAAACAAAACAATAAGTCCAGAGAAAACAAATGAGTCATGCCACCGTTTACTGCCTGCATATGGCGCCCAGGTCTATAGCAGCTCGCTCTCATTTTTTTTTTTCAGACTTTTCACCTAAAACTTCCCCTAACAGATCCTCTGCCCCATCCACAGTGGTTTACCCAATTGTCTTAAGATATATTTTTCTCTCTGGAATTTTTACTTTTGCCCATATGTGAACTCAGCTGTGTCTTCACCCTTATTTCCTACTTACTTGCGACACTTACCACACGTCGTGGTTGTGTTCACGGACAAGCGGTGATGTTCACGGACAACCTGCTTGTTCAGTATGTGTTTTATGAATTAACTGATTGAACATGTTTCACACATGTCATTGTATATAGTTTCTTTTAAAGCAAACTGTATTGGGACACCTGGGTGGCACAGTCCGTCGAACATCTGACTCTTGATTTCAGCTCAGGTCATGATCTCAGGGTCATGAGATCGAGCCCTGCATCAGGCTCCGCACCGTGTCTGTTTGAGATTCTCTCTCCCTCTCCTCCTGCCCCTCTGCCTCCACACATGCTTGTTCTCTCTCTCTCTCTCTCTCTCTCTCTCAAATACCTTACCATTATGGGTGGTTTTTTTTCCTTCTGTTCCAGGATCCAATCCAGGATACCACCTTGCATTTAGTGCACAACATTTTTTCTTTTGTTATTTCTTTGAGCGGCAAGTTTCTGAAAGAATGGTATTTGTCTCTGTTTATATTTCAAGGAGAAATGCAACCCTGAAGCGAGCTGCATATTTTAGGCCACAATTAGAAACCTGTGCCTAGCAGTTCTGTTTTCTTTGCTTGTCATAGTGATGTTGCTGTGTTATTGCCTGTCACTTGAACGAGTTGCTAACTTTTAAAACACAGAGCAGCTCCTAGAAAAGCCAGATTTAGGACTTCTCTTGAAAAAAATCCAAAGATCTGGAGTGCCAGTCCCGCTTTGGCACCAGGCCACAATTGTGTGCTCCTGAGTCAAGGCTGTCACCTTTCTGGGGGATAGCAGTGTCCCCTCTGCCATGCCCCAGCGGTCTCTATTTTATCCCCCATGGAGGCCAAATGTCAACTGTCCTTTCTCATCAAGACCGTGCTTCTGTTTGCCATCATGCCACGCCCTAGTCACACGTTTCCGTGGCCGGCTTGGCTCTTGCAGGCGGCTGATTTTCCTTGTCTACCTCTAAGCCTTAGGACCCATTTAAATTAAAGGACAAATAGCTGCCTGGCTCCAATTATCCTGGGCCTGCAGCTCGGGACATGCATGCATCTAGAGAAATTTAATTATCCTTCCAGAGAGGGAGTATGCTTTTACTGTTGAAGGGAAAAAAAAAAAAAAAAAAAAGAACCCAAACAAAGAACATATCGAATAAGTCTGTATAAATGTTGCCTTAATATAGAGGCGGTGAGGCAGGTGCTTCTGCAGTGGCCTCAACAGAGCCTGGCAGCAGCGTTGAGGTGGGGAGAGAGAGATCCAGAAGGTTAACAGCTCCTTGCTCCTAATGGATCTGCCCCGGCTCATCCCCCCCAACCCCCCCCCACCCCCGTGGCCTTGTACTCTTTGAGAATTAAATATAATCCCAATTGTGAAATAAATAATGCATCCCTAAGAAAACAAGTGACAGTAGAATTGTTTACATTTCAATTTTTGTTTCAGATACTGGGGGTTGGCAATTTTCCTTTCCATTTGGATTGATTATATGCAGGTTTAGCTTCACCCCCCAAATAGCAATTATTTTAGGAATGTGTTTGTGTTTTAATTGTCTTCTACAAAAAGGCATTTACTGAATCGTCATTGTTTGGGTAAGAATTTTCATTTTTTTGTTGTGCATTTTCTCTGCGACTTGGGAAAATGAAAATATGGGAAGTCTGGGTCTCATGGTGAATTCAGTCTGTAGAAGGGAAGGCACCAGAACTTACTATTTTAGCTTTCTGGAGTAGAGCAACTTCCAGCAAACTTGTTTTTCTAAAAGTGAAGGAAATACAAGACTGTTTTACCTCTTGGTTATTTTATCGATATAAAATATCGATAATTTATCGATGTGCCTTGAGATCATAGATGGTTAATTTTTAAATTGGGGGGGGGAACCTCCCAAGAAAGCATCTAATTACCTTGAATTAAGGATCCCCCTATGCAAATCAAACCTTTAACAGTCTTATTAAACTAGTGTTTCACTACAGCTACATTACAGATATGAAAATTCAGGAAAAAACACTGGGAAACTTGTAAAGAGGGAAGTAAGGTTTTCCTAAAGGGTTTTCTTTCCAGAGCCCCCACACCTTCTTACAAAAGAGAGCGGTTTTAATTGCGCCTACTATCAGAATGATGAATAATAACCGAGCCAGGCACACAGTGTTGTCTGGCTTTCTTCTGGAAACAAAACGATAAAACTATACTTAGCGTATGTGGCTATACTATAGATTAAGCACCTATTATGCGTTCTCCAGGCGCTGTGCGAAGTGTTTGCGTTGATCTTTTCAGTTTATCTTCACAAAAGCCAAAGAAGGGTGAATTGCTGTCCCCATTTTACAGAGGAATCAGGGAAGGACAGAGAATAAGCAACGTGATTGACAGGTGGCATGTGGCACAGCTGGGGTTTGAACCCAGGGGTAGCCGATCTCCCGAGCCTGCCGGCCGAACTCCTGCACACACCGTCACTGCTTACTGCTGTGGCTTTCTGCCCCATGATTCCTATGTGATGGCTTGTTTTTTGTTTTTTGTTTTAAGAATTTATATTTATTTGACAGAGCGCGAGAGAGCACAAGCAGAGGGAGCAGCAGAGGGAGAAGGTGAAGCAGGCTCCCCGCTGAGCAGGGAGCCCGATGAGGGGTTTGATTCCAGGACTCCAGGATCAGCACCTGAGCCAAAGGCAGATGCTCAACCGACTGAGCCCCCCAGGTTCCCCGAGTCCTATGTGTTAAGAAAAAGGACAACAAACGCATGTTTCTACCCCCAGCCACCTCCTCCACTTCCATAAGCAGGAAGCAGGGTCCAGGGCTCCTGGTCTCTTGTTTCCCTAATCAGATCGCAAAGGCTTGGAGTTAGAAACGCATCCTTCCAACTCATGTGCTTGCTCATTCTACTCCCCTTCCTAAAGGGATTTGGAGCAGCTGGAAGGGAAAAAGCACAGAAATCATAAAACTGACCCTCCTAACACAGGATTCAAAAGACCTAGTGATTTGGACGAAGTACATTAGAAAGCCAAGGTAATAGCGAACATTCGAAGCCCCGAAGGGCTCTGAGCTTCCAGGCGGCCAAGGGAGGCAAAGAAGGCAAAGTAGTGTATTCGATTCCCATTCCCGGAGCAACCTTGGTGATGGGGGGGGGGGGGAATTGCATTTTGCAAGACAGTTTCTGCCATTTACTGAAGATCCAGTTGCAGGAGGAAATGAAAGGAGCGCTGGCCAGAGCTGAAGCAGCTCAGCACGCCTTCCTTAACGCAAAGGTCTCCGGAGTTCTCTAGCATACACGAGGCCAAGCAATCCCAGTCAGCAAGCAAGGTTCACCCCTTGCCCTTCCAGAAACTACTTTGTGATTCCCAGCTGAGACAGGCTTCCATTCACAAGTAAAGACATTTCAAAGGCCATTTGAAACACAAAATTGATAGTATTTTTGAGAAAGAGGTTAAGCTTGTATTTGAAGATGGGGGGAATCACTAGCTGCTCAGAAGAATAAAGGCAAGATTGACACTGAAGGTCAGTAAGGAGCCATAGCAAGTGTTCGGGGGAGTAAACAAGATCTTTCTAGTAGCTCAATTTTTCATGTTTAGAGTACAAGGCATGAAGGTCTCGAATATGGATGAGTTGGAACAAGTCTTTAAAAAAAAAAACAGAACGGGGGTGCCTGGGTGGCTCAGGGGTTGAGCAGCTGCCTTTGGCTCAGGTCATGACCCGGGGGTCCCGGATCGAGTCCTGCATCGGGTTCCCCGCAGGGAGCCTGCATCTCCCTCTGCCTGTGTCTCTGCCTCTCTCTGTTTCTCTCATGAATAAATAAATAAAATCTTTTAAAAAATAAAAATAAATGTTCTCAGAGAAAGTATTGTTTTAGAAGGGGAAAGAGAGAGAGAGAGAAAAAGAGAGAGAGAGGCGTTCTTCATGTACGTGGAGATGTGACCTGAACCAGCATGAAGCCATCCCAGGAGAAACAGTACTGGCCTTGAAGTGACAGCCACTGGGTTTGGCTGCGGGGGTCTTACGAAATCGAGCTGGTGGGTCACCAGCTCTCATATTAGAAACACGAGTCAAGACAGTCATCTTGCGTCCTTCTGCAACACCCAGCATCAGAGCAGCCCCACCGCGTTGCACAAACAAGGGGCTGTGATTCACATCACTGTCCACGCGGCACAGGCCTCCTGGAGTTGTGCAGTGCACAGCCTGTGTACCCATACACAGCAGCCCCCAGGGAGGGGGATCTCTTTGGGTTTTGGAAAGTTCCTCCTTCTGTTTTCTCGTCTGCTGGATGGACAAGCGTGAAAACAAAGAGCCAACGACTTGGATGAGTATTTTGATGTGCTCAGCTTTAACCCAAAAAAAGATTGCCAAGTAGGTGAATATAGAATTAGGGTGGGTTTTTTTTTTTTTAACTAACTGATTTAAGATAAAGAAAAGGAGTCCGTTCTCTTAAGAAATCCCATGGTCAAAAAGAAAAAAAAAAAAAGAAATCCCATGGTCAATTTTTTTCATAGAGGAAGCCTTTCACAAAGTAAATAACCACCCCATATAATCAGAAAAATTTGGATTTTCCTGCCTCTCTTTTGCTTTAAATAAAGCACACTGAAATGAAGGACTTTGGTCTGGGATGGGGACCGGGCTCTGGAATTTTTACAAGATCCCAGGTGATGCTAATGTGCAGACAGCTGTCCAAACCACTGGGGTAGTCCAGTTCTCCCCCTTTCTCTAGACAAACCTCTGCTAGGAGACATCTTTACTGGATTAGGACACAGAGAAGAGCTTAGCCATCAATCCTGTCCCTTGGTTCTCTTTCACATCGATACATAAGCCGTATCTTAAAATGTTTGGTTGAACTACATTTCACTTGACGTCAAATAATCTTGAACATCTACTCCGCATTAGGCGCTTAAAAAAACCCACCCAACTCACATTTCAAGGATGAGATCCCTACTCAAAAGAGAGGATGTGTTCTTAATTTAACCACTAGATGGCAGGAATTTGTAAATCAAAGTGAACATAAAACCCAAAGCCCTGGATAAATCAAAGCATTTTTACTGCAAAAGCAAATAAAGGGCCCCTAGGTGAGGATGGGGTGGGCTTAGATAGTATTTTAAGGGAAATGCAATTTATCTCCGATGCCTCTAGAGTTCCCCGTCCCCCGCTGGTTTTGGCTCTGCTCCCATCTGGTAGGGCCCCACCCCACGTTGGTAGCTCACACACACACACACACACACACACACACACACGCACACGCACACAGGCCCCATCTGCTCCTCTTCCTGGGAGCCCCATGTCTCCTGGAGATCAGGAAGGGTTGGGAGAGCAAACCAAGGGGCAGGCCACGGCACGTGGATTCTGTTAATCCCAGGCCGATTTTTGCACGATGGTCGACAGTGAGTTACGACCTTTTCCGGTCTACAGTTTCTTCCAGGCCACCAGGCAACTGGTAGAGGCAGAGAAGGAAATGTGGGCGCACGGCCACCTGATCCAGGGCGCGTGCTGACCCCATCAGTGGAGGAAGCCCCAGGCCCGGGCGACCCTAGTCAAGCACGTGTGCTGACTTGGGTGCCATACCACTTTAGCTGGGATTAGGATTGCCTCCAGGTTTAAACTGTGACAGATAAGCAAAAGAAGGGTAGTTGGTTCCACCCCCCACTATTACCTGTCAGTGCTAGCAGGTGAATGTGGCTTTTTCCGCTTTAGTTTCTTAGCCCCAGGTCAGGTAGGCTTTCTCCCTATGCCAGAGTCCTTGGAGAGACTATGTCCTTTTTACACCTCAACTAAAGTCCCCACCCGCTAATTTTCAGCCGCCAAAGTTGTAGATTGAAACTGCTCTTCTATATAGCAATGACTCAGTGCTTTCGATAGTGAGGTGGGACAAAAGACACCTGTAGAGCATTCATTTGGGGGTGCCTGGGTGGCTCAGTCGGTTGAGCGCCCAACTCCTGATTTCGGCTCCGGGCACGATCTCGTCATGAGACGGAGCCCTGCCTGTGTCATGCTCTGTGCTCAGCGCCAACTCTGCTTGGGGTTCTCTCTCCCTCTGCCCCTTCCCCTGATCGAGCGCTTTCTCTCTCTATCTCATTTTCTTTCTAAATATCTCTAAATAAATAAAAAATTAATTTAAAAGAAACAACAACAACACCCATCTGACTCATTTCCACTTTCCAATGGAAGAAAGATGTAAGCCATAACAAGGGAATGTTGCTTTATAAGCACCTTCAGCTGATAGTGTCATCTTTAGCAATAGGAATGGGGAAGACCACCAAAATCCACCTCCTCCTCCCTGGGCTCATGGCCACACACATGAAAAGTTGGTGAAAATATACTGAGATTGTGATTTGAAAACGTATCTAAAATATTCTTTCAAAGTAAGTCCATCCTGGGGCACCCGAGTGGCTCAGCGGTTGAGCGTCTGCCTTTGGCTCAGGGCATGATCCCGGGGTCCTGGGATTGAGTCCCACATCGGGCTCCCCATAGGGAGCCTGCTTCTTCCTCTGCCTGTGTCTCTGCCTCTCTCTCTCTCTGTGTCTCTCATGAATAAATAAATAAAATCTTAAAAAAAAAAAGTAAGTCCGTCCTATGTTTCCTGATGTTTCAGATATGTGCAAATTTCCCAGCTGCCTTTGCAGTTAGGTGCGGGCACGTGGCTGATTTCTAGCCAGTGGAACTGGAGAAGTGACTTCAAGCGTCACATACTCCTCTACGGCCTTCCTCACTTCTGCTGGCTTCCCTGCTGACGACTGCAGTGTGCCCGGAAGCCACATACTGAAGATGGCAGAGCTGCCATCATCCCCGGGCCCTGAGTGACTGTGTGGAGCAGAGCCCCTCCCTTCCCTTTCGCCACCAACCTTGCATGCCGCACCCCCTCCCAGCCCTGTGCTCCTGCCCCTTCAGTGTACTCTGTGAATCAGAAACTGCTTTGCATGAGCTGTTACACTCTGGATCTACTTGTTACGGCAATTCAGCTTATAACAAAGCATGTGGATGATTCACATTTGGAGTCTCAATCTCAGGCACCTCATACCTTGTTTAGGGAAATTATAGGCTCCCAGCTGGCAGTAGCATACCTTGGACTGATAAAAATCAGTGCCAACAAGCTAGAGGAAAACTTTGCAGTGGAAAGCAACTGCAAATCGCACTCAGGGCAGCACCGATTGCGTGCTCTCAGTGTTCTTGAAAAGTCTGGGAATCCTTTCTGCACGAGCTTTATGTTGCCAGGTGTTCATTGCACAATGCTCCATGAGCTCTCCTGCCAACCCTAGTCACACGCCAGGTTTCATTCATGAAACCTTAGTGACTTTTTACGACCCACCTAGATGGAAAGCCACTTAAAACCAGGGAAAGGTGAGGGGAGACAGCAGTGTGGTGGTGGCCACAGGGCTATGGGGGAACCAGGGCCAGGAGAACCAGGCAAGGTCCCTCCACTGCCCTGCCCTGGACCCAGACCCAGACCTGGATCCAGACCCAGACTCGGACCCAGACCCGGACCCAGACCAGGACTCAGACCTGGATCCAGACCTGGATCCAGACCCAGACTCGGACCCAGACCCAGACTCGGACCCAGACCTGGACCCAGACCAGGACCCAGACCCAGACCAGGACCCAGACCCAGACTCGGCCCCATACCTGGACCCAGGCCAGGACCCAGACCTGGATCCAGACACAGACCCAGACCCAGACCGGACCCAGGATGAGCTGATTCACTGGGCACACCTGTCTCCTCCCTCGTCAACAATGCAGCTGACCATGATCTCTGTCAGTGCTAATGTCTTAGGATTCTGTGGTCATTCATTTTCGTCGTCATTGTTGTTGCTTTTCTTTCACTTAGTTTTTATTCTTATAAGCACTGACTTGATCAATGTTTTATGAAACAATCACAGCCATCAATATTCTATTCATTTCAGGTGTAGAAACACTGATGGTTTAAAATGGGGGTTGGAAAACTTCTGGAAAGAGCCAGATAGTAAATATTTTAGGCTCCGTGGGCCACGGGGACCCTCCCAATGGGGACCCTCCCAACGACTTACTTAGGTCTACCCTTGTGGGGGAAAAGCAGCCAGAGAGACGGTACATAAACAAGTGGTCAGGGAGGTGTGCCAGGAAAACTGTCTCCAGCACCAGGCGGTGGGCTCACTGCCCCCTCCAACGTCGCTGACTACTGGTGTGGGGGCCAAATCTCTTTCTGACAGGGCCTACTTGGGCGATCACCAGAGTTTCCTGCTCACGCGACTCGCCCAGGCCCATCACTCCCTCCTTCCGCAGATACAAGCACTTTCAACAGTAACCGTCTCTCCCCCAAATGATCTCCGGAGCTCTCCAGAATATGTACACGGAACAATTACTGCCCAGGAAGCTTGCACTGCTTCAACTAACCTTCAGGGTGATTTACGTTCAAGTTGGAGTCCTCTGCTCCAGAGAATTTTCTCTGCTACGTTATTCAGGATGTATGGAAAACACTGTTTAAAGATATGTTTGCTTTTCTCTTAAGCCCAGTCCTTCAGTTACTAGCCCCACCTTTATCACCGGTTCCAGAATTTTTCTGGAACTATCTCTTTCTTTGGGACCGACTCCCTCATGGGGTGGGGGTGAGGGGCTGTCTTCCAGTAGCTTCCTGAGAAATAACGCATAGGAAATACATTTTTGCAGTTCTGCAAGTCTGAAAATGTCTTCCACATACATCATTCACACTTAACTCCAAACTTGGCTGGCTGCAGAATTGTTAATTGGAAATTGTTTTCTCCCAACATTTTAAAGGTTTTGTCCTATAAACATAGTCCCCCTTATCCGTGGGGGATTCTTTCCAAGACCTGTGGCGGATGCCTGAGACCGTGGTTAGTACCCAACGCTATGTGCTATGTTTTGTCCTATATATACATACGTACCTATGACACGGTTTAATTCATAAATTAGGCCCAGTAGATTAATGGCAATAATAATAAAATAGAGCAATTATAACAGTATACTGTAATAAAAGTTAGCTGAATGTGGTCTCTTTGTCTCAAAATATCGTACTGTGCTGCACTCACCCTTTTCCTTTGATGAGATGAAGTGAAGTGAACGATGCAGGCGTGTGACACAGCGTTGGGCTACTGTTGACCTTCTGAGGAGAGGTCAGGAGGAGGAGCATCTGCTTCCAGACCGCAGTTGACTCTGGGTAACCCATACCATGGGTTAAGAAAGTGAGGACTGCCATAGTTCTTCCAGCTTCATTTCTGTTGAGAAGCTCAAAGCATTTCAACTTTTTTTTTTTTTAAGATTTTATTTATTTATCTGACAGAGAGAGAGAGAGAGAGAGAGAGCACAGGTGGGCAGAGTGGCAGGCGGAGGGGGAGGGAGAAGCAGGCTCCCCACTGAGCAGGGAGCCCAATGCGGGGCTCAATCCCAGGGCCCTGAGATCATGACCTGAGCCAAGGGCAGATGCTTAATCGACTCAGCCACCCAGGAGCCCCAGCATTTCAACTTCTGATCTTTGGGTTATTTCTTCCCCACTTTCCTTCTCAAAGCATCTATGAGCTTCTCTTTGAGCATGGGTCTTAGGGTGGTTCTATTTCCCACCCCTGTACTGGTCCCTTGGGGGACACTTTCATGTTTTTGAATTCTGGAAAGTTTCTTGAATTACTTTTATGATAATTTCCTTTCCTCCATTTTTTTCTCTTCCCTCTTTCTCTCACTTAGCTGTTGGACCTCCTGGAGAGATACTTTTTACATCATTTCTATTTTCCATTCTTCATCTTTTTGTTCTACTGAGAATTTTCTCAGTCTTTTTTTTTTTAAGATTGTATTTATTTCCTAGAGAGAGACAGAGAGAGGGAGATGGGAGAGAGCACGGGCAGGGGGAGGGGCAGAGGGAGAAGGAGAGACAGGCTCCCCCAGGAGCAGGAAACCCGACACAGGGCTCAATCCCAGGACCCTGGGAGCATGACCTGAGCCTAAGGCAGATGCCCAACCGACTGAGCCACCCAGGTGCTCCTCAGTGTTTTCTTCTATTGAGTCTTTTTTTTCCTGTGTTCATATTAGGTAGAATCGTACAAAATTGCTAATATTTGATGGCTTCCTGTCTTAAAAAGTGTCAATTTCATATACTTCCAACTACTATTTTGAATTTCCAAAAGCATGCTCTTGTTTTCTGGTTGTTTCCCTTCATTTTGAAAGTTCTCATTTCAGGGATATGACTTCTTTTATGTCTCAGAGGAAATATTTTCATCTTCCTGTGCAGTCTTCCCCCCCCCTGCTTTTTTCCTCCTCTGTTTTATTCTCTAATTTTAACATTAGAAGGTTTCCTTTGATGATAATACTATCAAATAATATAAGCCAACATTTTTATGGTACTTACTGTCTGGCAGAAAATCTTTCAAGCACTTTACACATTTAACTCACTTAATCTTAATATTCCTAAGTGGAAGGGACTATCAGAGATAAGGACACTGAGGCTCAGATATCTAAATGTTCTGCTAATATTTAAGACATGCGCCAAAGAGAGGAACAGAAGCTGTGTGCCAGTGAGCGGGGCTTGCCAACCAGGGGTTTCATTGAGAGTGATGGAGACATCGGTGATGAGAGGAATAATGGCCTCTAAAGGTGTCCTTGCCCTCAGCTCTGGAACCCGAGAATATGTTATTTTATATGGCAAAAAAGGACTTTGCACATGTGGTTAAGGACCTTGAAATGGAGAGATGATCGTGGACATTCCAGGAGGGCTCAGTGGGTTCCCAAGAGTCCTTGCAGATGAAGAGGAAGGCGGGAGAGAGAGTCAAAGAAGGAGATGGGAGGGAGGAAGCAGAGGTTGGGTAATACAGGGCCATGAGCCAAGGAGTACAGGTGACATAAACCACGTCGTATGCCTTAAATTGACACAATGTCATATGTCAATTATATCCCAATACAACTGAAAAAAATATCCCTATTCTTAGCCTAGGGAGCTTTGGGATGGAACAGGGAAAAGGACCATCTTTACCTGGCAATCCTGGTCATTAAATTGATATTTGGGCATTTCAGCAGAGATCAAAAGAAATTGAAAATTTGAAAATCTAATTTTTTTTCAGAACTTATCCAGGGTCCTTTATTTTTTTTTAATTAATTTTTATTGGTGTTCAATTTACCAACATACAGAAAAACACCCAGTGCTCATCCCCTCAAGTGTCCCCCTCAGTGCCCGTCACCCATTCCCCTCCATCCCCCGCCCTCCTCCCCATCCACCACCCCTAGTTCGTTTCCCAGAGTTAGGAGTCTTTATGTTCTGTCTCCCCAGGGTCCTTTAAAAACAAGTCAAAGTTGCTGGAGTATTCCATTTTAAGCATTTCAATAAATACCCTAGCAGATTTTTGAACTAGCACCAAATCTCTGTATTTGAATGACCTTCCTTGAGGTCCACATAGTAAATGATGGATTAGTGCTAATTATCTGAAGAACATGTGCTAAGAAAGCGTTAGAATGTTATAACTGCCAATTAAATGACCACGGAAGTGCATTTTGCACTTTATTCATTCTCATGAGTCCATCAAGGTGATGTTGCTCATAAAGCTAGAATATTCTTAGAGACAGCGGTGAGGTTCTTGCATGGACTAGGCTATGAGAAGGAGACAGATGTTTCACATGTGCGTTCTACAACTCCTCTCTCAAATCTCACCTCCTGAGTGTGTCACAAACTGAAAACATCTTTTAGAGTAGCACCTTGACAGGTGACTCTGAAGAGTAGTGGTTCTCGAGGCGCCTGGGGGGCTCAGTCGGTGGAACGGATGACTCTTGATCTCAGGGTTGGGAGGTCAAGCCTAGGTTGGGTGTAGAGATTACTTACAAATAAAATCTAAAAAAAAAAAAAAAAAGCAGTAGTTCTCAACGTGTGGGCCCTGGTCCCACCCAGCATTAATATCACCTGGGAACCTGATAGAAATGCAAATTCTTGAGCCCCATCCCAGACCTTGTGAATCGGAAACCCTAGAGATGGGCCCGGAGTTTTAACAAGCCCCCCAGGGGATTGCAATGCACAGTCAAGTTTGAGAAGTACTGTCTTAGAGGACTCCAGGATAAATTGGCTGCTATTTTAGCAGCTGGCACAGTGTCTCACACACTGAGGATACTCAATAAATTTTTCAGAGAAGGAACCTAAGACTCACTTAAGACACATAATATTGGAAGAGACAGCCTAATGGGCATAGTATATCTTTAATCTTTATAAAGGATCAATAGAAGAATCCATCACGCAGACAGCCAATGACTCTTACATAACTGTAGTTAAAGGTGTTGTGTCAACTTTGGGACCAAATGTCCTTTACTCAATACCCTGTTGTGATAAATGAGTTGACTTTAGGAGAAAAGTTTATTTCTGAAGAGGAATAATAATGAAAAAAAAAAAAACTACATAAGCCAAGATCTGCCTTTTTGGCTTCATGGTCAGGAAGCTTAGGGCCTCTCCATCACTCTGCTCCCTTTGTCACGGGGGCTCTTTATTTTCTAGTTACCCCCATTGGGCCTTTTGCGTGTTCAAGTGAGTAGCCTCCAAGCCTTTGGAAACAGGCAGGGTTTGGTCTGAGATAAGAATGTGCCGGAAGGCAGCCCCACGGCCGAGGCCAGCTAGCAGAAACCAGGCAGCAAAGGTGACCTTGGATCACCGGGGACAATGCAGTAGCTTGCGCCCAGAGCAGGCGGGTTGGCCAAGACTCCACAAGCTAGAGAATGTGAAAAACCCTGAGGGAATGGCAGACACGAATTTCTGGAAAACAAGCCGTGACCTCCTCCTCCCTGATCAGCTGAGTGACTTGGGGGAAGGTCGAGTTTAGTGAAGCTTGTCCCCCTAGTTGGGGGCACGCCCGGGCTCCTTCAGTGGGTAGATTACTGGTCCATCCTTTCTATCCTGTAACAACACCGAAGGAACTTGTATCCCTGGCCTGGCATCTTTTCGGCAATTGCATCCTTGTCCTGTTGTGACAACCGAGCAGTGGTTTATTTATTTTTTTTAATAATAAATTTATTTTTTATTGGAGTTCAATTTGCCAACTACAGAATAACACCCAGTGCTCATCCCGTCAAGTGCCCCCCTCAGTGCCTGTCACCCAGTCACCCCCACCCCCCACCCCCCTCCCCTTCCACCACCCCTAGTTCGTTTCCCAGAGTTAGGAGTCTTCATGTTCTGTCTCCCTTCCTGATATTTCCTACCCACTTCTTCTCCCTTCCCTTCTATTCCCTTTCACTATTATTTATATTCCCCAAATGAATGAGACCATATAATGTTTGTCCTTCTCCGATTGACTCACTTCACTCAGCATAATTCCCTCCAGTTCCATCCACGTCGAAGCAAATGGTGGGTATTCGTCGTTTCTAATGGCTGAGGAATATTCCATTGTATCCATAGACCACAGCTTCTTTATCCATTCATCTTTTGATGGACACCGAGGCTCCTTCCACAGTTTGGCTATTGTGGACATTGCTGCTAGAAACATCGGGGTGCAGGTGTCCCGGGGTTTCACCTCATCTGTATCTTTGGGGTAAATCCCCAGCAGTGCAATTGCTGGGTCGTAGGGCAGGTCTATTTTTAACTCTTTGAGGAACCTCCACACAGTTTTCCAGAGTGGCTGCACCAGTTCACATTCCCACCAACAGTGCAGGAGGGTTCCCTTTTCTCCGCATCCTCTCCAACATTTGTGGTTTCCTGCCTTGTTAATTTTCCCCATTCTCACTGGTGTGAGGTGGGATCTCATGGTGGTTTTGATTTGTATTTCCCTGATGGCAAGGGATGCGGAGCATTTTCTCATGTGCGTGTTGGCCATGTCTGTGTCTTCCTCTGTGAGATTTCTCTTCATGTCTTTTGCCCATTTCATGACTGGATTGTTTGTTTCTTTGCTGTTGAGTTTAATAAGTTCTTTATAGATCTTGGAAACTAGCCCTTATTCTGATAGGTCATTTGCAAATATCCTCTCCCAATCTGTAGGTTGTCTTTGAGTTTTGTTGACTGTATCCTTTGCTGTGCAGAAGCTTCTTATCTTGATGAAGTCCCAATAGTTCATTTTTGCTTTTGTTTCTTTTGCCTTCGTGGGTGTATCTTGCAAGAAGTTACTGTGGCCGAGTTCAAAAAGGGTGTTGCCTGTGTTCTCCTCTAGGATTTTGATGGAATCTTGTCTCACATTTAGATCTTTCATCCATTTTGAGTTTATCTTTGTGTACGGTGCAAGAGAGTGGTCCAGTTTCATTCTTCTGCATGTGGATGTCCAATGTTCCCAGCACCATCTATTGAAGAGACTGTCTTTCTTCCAGTGGATAGTCTTTCCTCCTTTGTTGAATATTAGTTGACCATAAAGTTCAGGGTCCACTTCTGGGTTCTCTATTCTGTTCCATTGATCTATGTGTCTGTTTTTGGGCCAGTACCACACTGTCTTGATGACCACAGCTTTGTAGTACAACCTGAAATCTGGCATTGTGATGCCCCCATATATGGTTTTCTTTTTTAAAATTCCCCTGGCTATTCGGGGTCTTTCTGATTCCACCAAGCAGTGGTTTAAAACAGAAATGGCTGAGGGGTGCCCGGCTGGCTCTGTCAGTAGAGCCTGTGACACTTGATCTCAGGGTCATGAGGTGGCGCCTCATGTAGGGTTAGAGATTACTTAAAAAAATAAAAAATAAATAGGGCACCTGGGTGGCTCCATGGTTGAGCATCTGCCTTTGGCTCAGGGCCTGACCCCGGGGTCCCGGGATCGAGTCCCACATCGGGCCCCCCAGCAGGGAGCCTGCTTCTCCCTCTGCCTGTGTCTCTGCCTCCCTCTCTGTGTCTCTCATGAATAAATAAATGACATCTTTCAAAAATTATAATAAATAAATAAAATAAAATTGACTGAGATGTGGTGGCCTTAACCCATGCCCTGAAATCCTTGGCCTGGGCTCCCATCAAGAGCCACTGAACACAGGTGGGCTTTCGTCACTGGCCTCGAATGAGATGCTTCATGACTCCTGACGCTAGGTCATAAAAAGTGACATGACTCCTACCCACTGTCTCCTTGGGTCATGTGCTGTGGATGGTGAGAGAGGTGAGGCTGCTGGGAAGCAGTCGCAGGGAGGAGACCCCGCAGGAAGACCACCACGCTGGAGGATGATGCTTGAGGGGGCTCGGCTGCTCCAGCTGTTCACATCCAGCCAGCAGGCCTGCAGAGCCGGGACTGAGGAAGCCTTGAGATGACTGCAGCCTCAGCCACCTGCTGACCGCAGTGCCTCGGGAACCCCTAAGCCAGAGCCCCCAGCTGAGCCCACTCAGTGCCCCAGACCATGAGAGAGGGTAATGATCCAGGAGTGCTGCCTGAGGGCACGGGGTTAGGAGCTGTTTGTTACGCAGCAGTACACGTGCGCAGCCCGCACTAGGCACTTCTCATCACGTGGCTTCGTGGTGTCCCCTCCCTGGGGTTTCCTCTTGTTCCGTGGCTCCCCTTCCCCATCCCGCCATGGGCTCATCTCCCCTTGCCAGTCTCAGGTGGCTTGCTTCCTGGAGATTCCATCCTCTGTGCTTTTCATTCTTTGTGCTGTCCTTGGATCACATCACCCCCATGACTCCCATGACCTCAAGTAGGAGACAGGGTAGCGGTGGGTACCACTGACAGCCGACCCACCAGCCACAGGTGGCACTGCTGAAAGAACAGGGACACGTTCAGGTCTCTGGTGGCGACCCCTCGATCTCATCCCCAGCAGCGGGGGATGAATCACAGTTGGTCTAAATCCACATGGGGATCTCGTTCCCTTTGGCCATTGATTGGTTCGGGGGGCGAGCGTTTCTCGCAGTGCTGGCTGATGAGCTGAAAGGGGAAGTTTGCTTGGGAGTTTCCCTTCCCACATAAAGAAACGACAAGAATGTGGGAGCTGGCAGGGAAGACCTTTTGGCTGTCATCCTTTCCCACTTCTTTCGGCTTGAAACATGCATGTTACGTCTGGAGACTGAGCAGCGGCTCAACCTCTAAAGCAAAAAGCCAACATGCTAGGGATGGAGGAGCCACGAGACAGAGCATTTGGTTTCTGGGTAGCATTACCATCCCCCTGATCTCACTCTTCCAACGGCTTCCCTCTGTGTTTTTTGAGGAGGAAGAAAAATAACATATGGATGCCCCAGTGTTCTGCCCAAATTTCCTTGGCTACACGTTCCTGGTTCCAGGGGCTACTTCTCCAGTTTGGGTGCACATTGCTTCCAACTGTTCACACTGGTGACCTTTTTTGACTTCTACCCGCAGGCTACTGGAGTCCCAGCAGCTTGACAGCAAGAGGTGTCTGTCGCAGCATACAGCCTTCTTGGGCCACCGCGGCCAATGACAGACGGGGGCAGAGATTTGAGACCCCAACTCCTTTCTCTCAAAGTGAATCAAACACCCCAGAGCCCCTCCAAGAGCACAGTGACTAAGTAACTAGGATGAGAATCAGAACTCAGGCAGTCTTGTGCCCAAAGGCAGAGCTCTGTTCGTTCAATTGATCGATCCATCGATCCATCCGTCCATCCGTCCATCCATCCAACCATCCATTTATTTGACAGAGAGCACATGAGCGAGTACAAGCAGGGGCAGTGGCAGACAGAGGGAGAGGGAGAAGCAGGCTCCCAACTGAGCAGGGAGCTTGATGTGGGTCTTGACCCCAGGACCCCAGGATCATGACCTGAGCTGAAGCCAGATGCTTAACCGCCTGAGCCACCCGGGTGTCCCCAGAGCTGTTTTTTTGGAACTCTTGATCGCACTCTTTTGAAATAACAGAAATCCAGGAGTAAAATGACTCACAGCCTGGTCAAGATCAAACTTGTGTTTTCATGTGCCCTATTGCTTTCTAGTTCTTCTCAATCTGTACATTCAAGTTTTATAAATTTGCAATTAAATATCTTACGGCATTTGACGTTTGGTGTGCCCCGTCTATATTACAATATGCATCCTCTTCCATCTGCTGGTCTTCTGTCCCCAAGCCCCGGCTCTGCAAACCTTTCTTCCCCTGCCCTTTCTCTACTTGTCATGAAGACCAGTTTTAGAAATGGCAGAACGATGTAAATGTGTGAACACTAGAATTTGAATTTTGGCTTTGCGGCTTCTGGGTTGTGTGATCGCAGATATCTTTTGTCATTCCTTTGTGCCTCGTTTCCTCATCTGTAATATTGGGATCAAAATACAGGTATTTACCTCCTAGAGTTGTTGGGAGGCTGAAAGGGATATTATCTATCCTGCCCGTGGAGTACCCAGAGCACGGTGAGCACTCCGCACACTTGCTGGTTATATATATCGATCGCACACCTGTTGCTATGCGTATTTCCGCCCAGCAGGTCAAGGCCATCTTGGCTGGCTATTGAGTTCTTCGACTACAAATTCTCTTTTTCTCTATCATTTGTGGATGTTATTTCACATCCTTCTAATTTTAATTTTTTTTTTTTTAAGAGAGAGGGAGAGGGTGGGCGAGGGTTAGAGAGAGAGAGAGAGAGAATCAGAATCAGGCTCTATGCCCAGTGCAGAGCCCAATGCAGGGCTGGATCTCACCACCCTGAGATCATGACCTGAGCTGAAACTGGAGGGTATTATGCTGAGTGAAATAAGTCAATCGGAAAAAGACAAACATTATATGGTCTCATTCATTTGGGGAATTTAAAAAATAGTGAAAGGGAATAAAGGGGAAAGGAGAAAAAAATGAGTGGGAAATATCAGAAAGGGAGAAAGAACATGAGAGACTCCTACCTCTGGGAAACAAACTAGGGGTGGTGGAAGGGGAGGTGGGCGGGGGGTGGGGGTGACTGGGTGACGGGCACTGAGGGGGGCACTTGATGGGATGAGCACTGAGTGTTGTTCTATATGTTGGCAAATTGAACACCAATAAAAATAAATTTATATTAAAAAACTAAAATAAAAAAAAAAGAATCAGACACTTAAGTGACTGAGCCCCCCAGGTGCTCCAGGTCTTTCTAATTTTAAATGTTGTTTATGAGAAATCTGAGGGTTGCCTGATTCTTCGGCCTAAGTAATGCATGATTTTCGTCTGAACGATGCTTATAGGACTGTCTCTGTACCTCTGGAGCTCGGGAATATCATCAAGACATTGCTAGGCGAGGGCCTTTGATCTTCATTAACCCTACCTGGACCTCAGTGGGCCCTTTTGGTCTGCAGCCTTGTCTTCCTTCAGAACAGGAAAATCATTCTTTCATTATCTCTTTAATTATTCATCTCCCGTGTGTTCTTTTCCTGCTTCTAGAACTCCTGTTATTTACATAGGAGAGTCCCTGACCTCTTGTTTTCGTGTATCCCATCTAGTGCTTCCTAAATTCTGCTTTGGTGAATTTTCTCCAGAGCTTTTTCATCTTCCCAGACTGAAACTTTATGCCCATTAAGCGACCCCCCCCTCCCCAGCGCCCACCAGCACTCTACTTTCTGTCTCTATGGATTTGATTATTTTAGATATCTCACAATTTTTCTTTTTTTTAAAAGAGGGCCCCTGGCTGGCTCAGTCAGTAGAGCATGTGACTCTTGATCTCAGGGTCGTGAGTTCAAGCCCCATGTTCCATGAAGAGTTTACCTAAAAAAAAGAAATTTAGATACCTCACGTGAACGGAATCATACGGTATTTGTCCCTTTGTGTCTGGCTTATTTCAATTAGTAAAATATCCTCGAGGTTCATCTGTGTCGTAGCAGGTGTCAGGGTTTTCTTCTTCTTCTTTTCTTCTTCTTTTGTTGGGGGGGGTGTTTCCTTTCTTTTTGAGGCTGAATAATATTCCATCGTGTGGATAGACCACACTTTGGCCATACATTCACCTGTCAATGGAGACTTGGGTTGTCACCACCGTTGAACTACTGTGAATGCTGCTGCTCTGAACGTTGGTGTGCACGTGTCTGCTCGTGTCTGTCCTCATTTATTTTGGGTGTATACCCAGAAGTGGAATTGCTGGGTCTCATGATAAGTCTACATTTCATTTTTTTAAATTTTTATTTATTTATTCATGAGAGATACAGAGAGAGGGGCAGAGACACAGGCAGAGGGAGAAGCAGGCTCCATGCACCGGGAGCCCGACGTGGGATTCGATCCCGGGTCTGCAGGATCGTGCCCTGGGCCAAAGGCAGGCGCCAAACCGCTGTGCCACCCAGGGATCCCCTACATTTCATTTTTTGAGGAACCATCGCACTGCTTTGCACAGTGCGCCCTGTCACCCTCCCAGCGGCAGTGCAGGGTTCCCTTTTCTCCACATTGTTGCCAACTCTTGTTATTGTCTGTTTTGCTTTGTTGTTTAATAATAGCCATCATCCTACTGGATGTGAAGGGGTAGCTCCTCGTGATGTTCACTCTCATTTCCTTAATTGTTGTAGCATCTTGAGGCCACATGGACGCCCCCAATTGTCTTCTCATCGGTTCCCCTTGCCTCTTCTATTTTATCTATTGAGTTTTATTCACTTATTCATCGAATATTTGTGCAAATGTGCAATGAATAGGAACAGAGAGCAGTGAACAAAACCCATACATTCTCTTTTAAAACTTAGACATCTTTTGCTTGGTTTGCCTTTAGCTCCAGAACGTGGTTTTCTAATGCTGACTTGAATTTCCCGAAGTCTTCTCTTTCATTTGCTTTTTCAGTTAGAGGCACTACGTGTCTTCCATGTATCGTGCTTCACTTGAAGCTATACAAGTTCTGGGGCTTCTGTTTCCTCTCCCTCTCCTTGGTTACTGGGCTGAGAGGTCAACTTCTACAGTCGGGTGATGCGGTTGGCGTTCCCCCCTGCCCAGGGATGGCAAAACTCCGTCTCTCCTCTGATGGGGTGAGGTTGACCCTCAGGGAAGCTCCTGGGAGAGAAAGCCTTTGGCAGAAGAAAGAGCCCGTGAGCCCTCCTAGGTTAATACTCACAGAGGCAGATAACACACGTCCTGGGAAGGATTCATGCACCAGCGACTTCAGAAGATTTAGTTCCTTTTATTACTTCTACATTTTTCATTAGAACGTATTGTGCGCGTTCTGCTCCTGAGAAAGAAAATTTGTGTGACATGTTTGCAAAGCTTGCTCCGCGACCCACCGAGGCTTTTGGTGTTTTGAAAATTTAACCCAATGTTTATGGCTAGGTTCTCTCTAGTAACCCTTTACGGCGGGAGAGGAGAGGACAGGATTGGAAGTGTGGCCGCTCCGGGTGCAGAGAAAGGAGAAGGAAGCAGCTAAAAACGGGTCATGGGGAAGTTTGAACTTGGTGGCTGGGAGCGGGAGTGGCATAACTGAAGTGACTCCACGGGAAGGGTTCAGTTCCTATCCCATGATCGTTAATGTGCCAACTTGACTGGGCCATGGTAGCCTGACATTTGGTCACTTTTCCCATGAGGGTGTTTTGGGGTGACATTAGCATTTAAATGGGTAGACTGAGTAAAGCAGATGGGTCTCCCTCCTGTGGGCAGGCCTCATCCGGCTCAGCTGAAGGCCTGACCCACCCCTGATTAAGAGGTTTCCCCTGCCTGTGGGCCTCATGGGGACATTGGATCTTCTTGGTTCCTGGAGTCTGGGCTCCAACTGGGACATTGGTTTTGGGTTCGCCAGCCTCTACAGTCTCATGAGCTAGTTCCTTATAATAAGCCTCTTTCCATGTATATACTCATTCTATTTCTGGTTCTGTTTCTCTGGAAAACCTTAATACACGTCCTCCCCAGGGATATGTAGAGATCTACTCTCTGGCCAGGTGGCTCCACCTTTTGTCTCTTGCTTCACTGGAGAACACAGTCCCTTGCTTATTGTTACCTCTAGGATGGTAGATACTACCTCTCTCTCTCTCTCTCTCTCTTTTTTTTAAAGGTTTTATTTATTTATTTATTCATGAGAGACACACACAGAGAGAGAGAGAATGAGAGAGAGAGAGGCAGAGACACAGGCAGAGGGAGAAGCAGGCTCCATGCAGGGAGCCCGACGTGGGACTCGATCCCGGGACCCCAGGATCATGCCCTGGGCTGAAGGCAGACGCTCAACCACTGAGCCACCCAGGGGCCCTACTACCTCTCTTTGTAAAAACAATTTCAGCATCATTAGAAACACATACTATGTACATAAATGTACTTATTTATGAATTATATACACGTACCACTCCACTGATGAGTCAAAAATATTACATACATTGACTTACAAATTAAAGGGATCACCTCATTCACAGAACAAATGTGCAATATACTATAAAAAGATGAAAACATACAAATACAATGTTCTTCTTTCACCCCAGCGAACAATCTCACATGACTCCTGGGGTGTTTGCACTGCAATTTGCAGACCACTGGCTTAGAGATCCCTGCCCAAGCTGAGGCTCCGGGTGCCCCCCAGGCTCTGTGAGCACACCAGGGGTCTCCGGAGAGGAGCTTGGACGGGATTTGTGAGAGGAGGGCAGTCAGGGGCTCCGGCTGACATCACCATCTTATCTTTTCACATTAGACTATTCGCCTACACGAATGCGTCCCCAACCTACTGAGAAGCTTGGGTCTCCATATTTCTTTCTTTGTTATTTTTTTTCCTATGGCTTTGATTGTGATTATGATATCTAGTCACTTTGGAAAACTGCAAACTATAGGCAACCCGGGTGGCTCAGCGGTTTAGCGCCGCCTTCAGCCCAGGGCATGATCCTGGGGTCCCAGGATCGAGTCCCACGTCGGGCTCCCTGCATGGAGCCTGCTTCTCTCTCTGCCTGTGTCTCTCATGAATAAATAAATAAATAAAATCTTTAAAAAAAGAAAAAAAAGGAAAACTGCCAAACTAGACCGGGCTGCTTTCTTTTGCCATTTGTGAATGGTCACGGCTTCATACGAATGAAAACAGAATTTTTTTTTTTTTTTTGAGGAAGATCAAAAATAAAACCAGGAACAAATTCTGGTCTGTGCCCCAAAAGGTCTGAGAAGGAATAATTTTATGAGAGATACGGGGATGTCTATTTTTATTGATTTTGCTTTTCCTTTCCCCTGAGTTAAGTACTGCCCATCTCTTACATTTTACTGAGATTGAGTTGTCTTTCTAGTTTCCCAGCTGCTCGGGGAAGAGATGACATGACTTAAATTTCATTTTACTCTTGAGCATGGGGCTGTGTGTGTGTGTGTGTGTGTCTGGGAGGGGGGGGTGTCCCGAGTTTGAACATCCAGGCCTTGCCACAAAAAAGTAGACAACATTTCTATCTATCGTTCACTACCAGGTAGATATAGTTAATTTGTATATTTACTATGACAACTTCTAGCAAAAAATAATAAATTGCATTGGCCTAAAAAAATTCAGTACACTTCAGCAATTTTCCAACATGTGCGGTAACGGATCTCCGGGAAGGTGTGGTCTTTTCTAATTTGCACAAAGGTATCACGTGGACTAAGGACAGCCTTTGTGGCTGTGGGGTTGATTAACTGTTCAGCTTCCCAGCTGAGGCCTCTGGACCGTGCCCCAAATACGATATCCCCCTACGGAGTGAAGAGTGCAGTGCCAAGTCCCATTAATTTATTTGGCGACCCTTTCTGGAGGCTTCCCCATGGGGCCTGCCCGCAGTCCTACCCGGTTGGCCTGCTTGACCTGGAAGGCAGGGCCGCACGCCCTGGCTCCCGGGCCCCAGCCAGCTGCCCCAAAGCCTTGCACGCCGAGCTCAAAAACCCCATGAGATGCTTTCCTTCTCTGTACTCACTTGATTTTAAGGAAACTAGAATAAGACCTTGGGGCCCCATAACAGAGGCACAAGGCCCTTGCACAGGATTCTCTCCTTTTGTGACAATCAAGTCACATAATCATTGTTATCTGCATTTTAAATGGAAGAGGGGGTGGGCCTCCGAGTGGTTACGTGGCTCTGGGGAAAGAGCATGACTGGGCTTTGAACTCAGGTCTGTCTGGTTCCCATGATCACAATTCTGGGGGTCATTGGTCCTGACAGAAAATGGCTCTCTGGACTGCCACTGTCAAGGGAGGGGTTTGGCTTCTTCCCCCAGTTGATGCAGGAGCCGAGCTGCCTGTTTTGTTCCCTTAACCACGGGTCATACATACAACCTGCGCGAACATTCTAGAGTTAAGGGAAAGGGAGTGGCTCCTGAATGGATAAAGCTACCAAGTTGAAGTCAATTAATAAGTGTTCTATTAGGGACACCTGGGTGGCTCAGCGGTTGAGCATCTGCTTTCAGCTCAGGGCGTGATCCTGGGGGTCCCGGGATCGAGTCCCCCATCAGGCTCAACACAAGGAGCTTGTTTCTCCCTCTGCCAGTGTCTCTGTCTCTCTCTGTGTGTCTCTTATGAATAAATAAATCAAATATTTTTTTTAAAAAAATAAGGGTTCTGTTAAATGGCTGTGAGATTTAATATGCCACCTTGTTAAATTTGGTGCTCAAAGATCCATAAAAATGCCTACATTTTGTAGAAAGTTCTGCACATTTGAAAACAATTTATAAATTGGATTTTTTTCTTTGTGACATTCCTACGTGTTCATGAAAAGAGCCAAGAAATGATAAGCAAAAGCTGATTGAATGGTTACTCATACCTAATTTCAAAAGTGAATTATGAAAACCGTGTCATTCTAAATACACGTTTAGTATGGAATACGGGTGATTCGTTAACAGTTTATTTTCCAACTTCTTACTCTGAAAATTTTCTTTTTCTTTCTTTTTTTAGATTAAAAAAATTATTCATAGAGACACAGAGAGAGAAAGCTAGAGATACAGGCAGAGGGAGAAGCAGGTTCCCTACGGGGAGCCCCATGTGGGACTCGATCCAGGATCCCCGGATCACGTCCTGAGCTGAAGGCAGATGCTTAACCGCTGAGCCACCCAGGTGTCCCATGAAAATTCTCAAATATATAGGGAAGTTGAAAACAACAGTGCAACAATCGCCATATACCCATCACTTAAATTCAATTGACAACATTTTACCATATTTGCTTTCTTTATCAAGCGATCTATCTTTATTTTTGTTCTTTGGAAAGCTGCAGGTGTTACAACGTATCGTTCTTGTAACCTCCTAAAAATAAGGATATATTTTTATGTGATCCTAATAGCTTATCGCCCTTAAGCAAGTCGACAACATCTTGATAGCATACACTATCTAGTCCACATTTGAACCACCATAATCTTACCCTGTATCAGTCCTCACCTGCCACGTAACAAGCACGCAGACTCCTGCTCGGTGCCTTCGTACAACAGCCATTTACTTAGCCCGGAGGTTTGCTCTGCAGGCTGGGCTCGGCCGGGCGGTTCTGGCTTCCATTGGGTTCTCTCCTGCAGTGATGGACGGTGACAGGTCAGCTGGGCCTTTCTGCTTCTGGGGTGCTGGAGGCAACCGAGCCTTGCACCTCTCCTCAGCTAGCGGGCTTGTCTGAGATTTCCCACGTGCAACTATGTTAGCTTGTAGGCCAGTCTTCTCGATGATCACAACACTCTCCTGGGCCCCCCTCCCTGTTTCTCCATTTAGCTTCATCGTTTCTGCACGACCTCCGTTAGCCACCACGGCGACACCCTGACTCCGGAGAACAGTTCTGTCTGTCGGGCTGGCTGCACGTGGCGTTCTCAGGCAACCTGTGCTTCGAGCCAGTGTCCCGTCCTTTGTCAGCCTGCTCACTTCTTGGCAACTGCTCCGGGCCTTCAGCCACGCAGCCACAGGAGGCAGTGCTCCTAGCGACAGAAGCCACCGCACCTAAGCAGGCGAGTGTAGCCAACACCCCGACCTGGGGGCTTTGAAGACCACCCACTTCCCCTTAATTCGCGGGGCCCAGCCTGACTGTTGGGGACCTGAAACCACCCCCTTTAATTCCTCATTTTCTTTCTGCCCAGCCTGGCTTCCTGATCTTTCTCTCCCCTCCCCTCCCCTGCACTTGGTGCCCTCAGGAGACACTTCCAGTGCGTGGCAACCTCTACTACACGTGAGCCAAGACCATAGCAGAGGAACTTCGGGTGGATTCAAATGAGGGCTATTAGTCAATATCTGACTTTTTTACATCGGGCAACAGGTGACTTTGCATCCTTCATACGTCCACAGGGCACGACCTGCCGTCTAACATGGGGTGGTTTCAGGATGCGAGCTCAGGACTCCAAGTCAAAGAGCAGAGCCGCATTTCTGCCTCCCGTCCTTCCCTGTCCATGCGCCCCTGAGCAGATCCCCCAGCCTCTCTGAGAATGCTCTTGGTAAATGAAAAAAACAGTGTGGAAGCCTAGGGAATCGTTTTTAAAAACTGTGGTGAGAGAACTACCCTCTTAACTTTCCAAGTGTACAGTGTTGGTAAATATAGGCACAGCGCTGTGTGGCGGATCTCTAGGACTTCCTCATCTTGCACAACTGAAATTTCATCGTTCCTAGAAACCTGCCCATTTGCCCGCCCTGGCTCCTGGCAGTCCCCACCCTGCTCCCTGCCTCTCTTGGTTCCACCACTCTAGGGGCCTCCTGGAAGTGGAGTCGAGCCACATTTATCCTGCTGTGAGTGGCTTATTTTACTCTGCAAACTGTGTTCCAGATTCATCCATGTTGCATGTGGCAGGCCTTCCTTTTTTACGGCTGAACAATGTTCCAGTGTGCGTGTGTGCACGCGCGTGTGTGTCTTGCATGTCTGTGCTACCAGTTGCATTTTCTTTGTGTAGTCATCTGTCGATGGACACTTGGGTTCCTTCCATGTCTTGGCTGTTGTGAACGGGGGTGGGGGGGCTACGAACATGGGGGTGCGGATCTCAGGAGCCATTAAGACGCGGAGAGCCAGGAAGCAGCGGCCCGGGGAGCACCGCGTCTGATTCAGGGAGGTGCCACCGCCGGCTGCGGGGGGGCCCGGGTGGGTCTGCCCTGGGGGGGGGACTACGCAAACAAGGCCCCTTGGGGCTCAGGATGGGGGGGCTCGCCTCTGGCTACGGTGGGAAAGTCTGCACCTTCTTGCAAACGCATTTGGTTTTGCTCAATCTTAAAATAATCGCAGCGAACAGTCATTAGGGCTTGACACGTGTCACACACGTTCCCGAAGACCTGTTGACCTGCGCGTTTCCCAGGCAGCCACGTGGCGGGACATGGGCCGGAAAGCCGCCGCCCAGAGGATGTCTCTTATTAGGCCTCAGCGCAGGTGCTGCTCCCTCCGAGCCAACCCCCCTCCAGCGCGCACCACCTGCCGCCGACCCCTGCCGCTGGAGCCTGTCCCCAGGGAACCGACGCCGCCGGCCACAGCCCCCGATTGCCACCCGGATAGGGATCGGGATCCAGATGGGGATCGGGGTCGGGATCGGGAATGGGGTCCGGATCGGGGTCCAGATTGGGACCGGGGTCCGGAATGGGGTCGAGATCGGGATCGGGATCAGGATCGCCTGCCCTGGGCTGCTGGGCTCTTGCCATTGCGGGTGAGGGTCGCCTTAAACGCAGCTGGAGCTCATGCCCGAAGGTCTTGGGAGAGCTTTCGAGATCAGCAAAGAGCATCCTTGTGCGGCCCCAGCGGGGGGACCCCCTGCCCCCCGGAGCCCAGCTCCCAGGGCTTCTCTCCTCCCGGGGAGGAGGCGACACCCTCCGGTCTCAGCTGACCTCACCCTTCTAGCAAGACACTTTACTCATAAAAACAACTCCTTTTACTGGGTGACGGGCACCAAGGGGGACACTTCACAGGATGAGCACTGGGTGTTATGCTATATGTTGGCAAATTAAGCTCCAGTAAAAAAAACATACAAAAATAAACTAAAAAAAAAAAAAAAAAAAAAACCTCCTTTTTTGTCACACACAGGTGGCCCTGAAACCATATCAAACCAGAATCTACAACAGCTAGTCTTTTTTTTTTTTTACATCTTATTTTTTTAAGCGCTCCCTGCTCCCAAGGTGGGAGTTGAACTCACCACCCCGAGATCAAGCATGGCATGCTCTACCCTCTGAGCCAGCCAGGGCCTCCCAAGAGAGTGGCTTTATCCCCGTCTTACGGATAAGAAAACCAAGGTGCATAAACATTAGGTGCCTCACCCAAAGTCACCCGCAGGACACCACAGGGCTGGGGGAACAAAAGCGGAATATGGATTTATCACTCTGTTAAGCAGAAGAGTCTTACTGACTAAAAAATGACTTCTGAAATCTAAAAAACAAACACCTAACTGCAAAAAGATTCCTTTTATTAATGAAAACTTTTACAGTAATAAAAGCCCCTGTTTATTTATAAAAGCAAGGCCCTGTAGGAAAACTTTCTTAATAAAGCTTGTGATAAAGAGCCACCGTAAAAATACTTGCCTGCAAAAATAATTCTATGTATCATTAAATCTGAAAATTAAAAAAAAATCATTTATAGCTCAGCAACCACGGATCCGTCCCAGGAGAGTCGTGTTCGGCATTGAATTATGAGTCTCTCATTCCCAGCGCTACCTGGTGGGGCCTTCCGTGCTCGCACTACTTGAAAGCAGCTAAAATTAGAGAATTAGCATAAAGCTGGGACCTAAAGGGCTATTTGGAGCCCAGGGTTTATTACTTTTATTCATTCCATAGCAAACATTTAATGAGTACCTGCTCTTTGCCAGGGGTATTCTGTGCTCGAGAATAAATAGAAATAAAACTCGTCTCTGTCCTCAAGGAAGTCAGTCTTTCATTGAGCTAAAGACCCACCTTGTACTGCTCAAGAACAAAGGCCAAAGGTCCGCGGAGCTGGACGGTGGCAATTGCCTGGGCAGTTCTGCTGGGTTGACAGGCCGGGGCTTACGGCAGCGAAGGGTTGAAGGATGGATGGGGAAACTGAGGCTTGGGGAGGTTGAGAACTTTGAGAGCTTCCCAAGGGGATGTAAATCACAGGTTCAAGACCCAGAGCCGGAAGCCAGAATCGGAGCTAAAGTGGGGCTGAGTCTCTGAGCTCACGGGCCACCAACTCACTGGCATGTGTCAGATGGTTCCGAGATGCTCCCACCTGTTCCTGGAAAGGATTAGATTCTGACGATTGTTGATGAACTGGTCCATAATATGGTTTCAGGGTGATATTTATTTATTTATTTATTTATTTATTTATTTATAAGATTTTTGTTTATTTATTCATGAGAGACACACAGAGAGAGGAAGGGACACAGGCAGAGGGAGAAGCAGGCTCCATGTGGGGAGCCCGATGCAGGACTCGATCCCAGACCCCGGGGGTCATGCCCTGAGCCGAAGGCAGGCCCTCAACCGCTGAGCCCCCCAGGCGGCCCCGATGGAGCCAGTTTGTAAGCCACTGACTTGGAAGTTTGGAAAAGCTTACTTCCACATTCATTTGCTTGTTGATCAGTCGTCCAAATGTTATACATAGATTTATATAGATTTTTTTTGTGCATTTGGTTAGCAGTGAGGACTAGATTCTGCCCACTTCATGTATTGGCTGGTGGATCAAAAACCCGGCGGCCTAAGCCAGTTTCCGTATTTTAACAATTGCCCTGGTGATTCACACCCACGTCAAAGCTTATGTCAATAGGGAAAGAAGGTCCTTGGCATTTCAGTTCAATCTTTTTTTTAAAAAAGACATTTATTTATTTTATCTTTTGAAGTAATCTCTACACCCAACGTGGGGTTTGACTCATAATCAAGAGTCACACACTCCGCCAACCGAGGCAGCCCCACATCCTAAGAAAAACCCCATTTATATGGTGGCTGCTGTATACACCAGGTATTGTTCGAAGCATCAGGAATACGAATATGAATAAGATGTAGGTATTTTCCCAAGAACAGATTTAAAAATGAAACCTAAAAATATAATACCGTGTGAGTAATGCAGTAATGGAAGTATTGACCAGAAGAGGGAGTGTTGCTCTTTAGGGTTGGAGGGCCAATGGCAGACGGCTGTCTGGGGAGGTGACCCCTGAGGTGTGATTTGAAAATCAAATAGAACCATTACTTGGATAAAGCAGAGAAAAGGCTTCAAGATGGAGAGTTATTTTCCTTTAAAAAAAAAAAAGGTCACTTCGAATTATAATTACAAATTCAAGAAGTGTTTTTCTTAAATCAGTCATTATTACACTCTTAATCTGTACTTACTCCTGGGTTTCCCCAGGCACCTGTGACCTCTACTCTGCCTTCTGTTCCATATTCTCAAAGACAGGAAAAAATGTCTTCCTGAATTTAGTTATTTTTTTCCATTATGTTATTTTATTTGAGATACATTCAAGTGTGATTCAGTGAGATTTTTACATGATTAAATGTTATAATTATAATGTCTTATTTCATACCCATTCGCCTTTAACAGTATAAATATTGTGTAATAGAAAAATAATTCTAAAATATAGAGTCATCTTTCACTCATAACAACATGAATGGGAGACATATACAGCCTTGGTTTCAAGAATAAACTTTTTTTTTTCTTTTCAAACTGCAATTTACTCCCAGGAATGTAATTCTTATTTAATGAACCTGAAAATAAGTGGTAGTTTTACCCCACCCCACAGTAGACAGGGCGATTTACATATACTGTCCTATTTCCCTGACCCCACCAACGGTGTGGCTGTAGAAGGGATCGACTTGGTAGCAACCAACCATGGCCTGGCTGTTCTTGAGCCTACCTAGGAATGCAGGACTTTTCCTTCCTGCTAATGTCTCACCCAGTTTCTCCTGGGAGTCCTTGATGGCATCTCACGGGAGTTGACCGACAGTCCTGCCCAGAACATGGGACATCCGCCGTGTTCTTCTGCTTCAGTTCACCCTTGTTGTGATCTGCTCCCTATAAGCTGGTGGGGAGCACCTCAGTTTTTCCCCAGGCCACTTCACCGCCATGCGATCTGTGTCCTGGCCAAGGGTGTGCCCCCCAAAGAGTCCCAAGTGGACCAGAGGCAGAAGGAGTATAACTTAGAAGTGATACAAATCACCATCGCCAACCTGTCCACACTTTGCCATCTGAGCCTCTACAAATTCTGCTCATTCCACAGGATCTGATGGGCGATTCGATGTTGAGGAAGTGGTCTACATCTCTGGGGAAAAATAAAAGTAGATTCCTACCTGACATCATACAAAAAAAGTGGATTTCAGGTGGATCAAAGGCCTAAATACGAATGGTGGAACTATAAAGTAAATAGAAGACGGTGTGGGAAAATACATCTCTCAGTAGGGGCTGAGGAAGGACTTTTAAACTAAACCCTGGAGGCATTCATCATATATTTAAAGATTGGTGTGTGTGGTTATTTCCACACTAAGGTTTTCTGTTTTCAAAAGGAAACTATGGGCAAAGATCACTAATGATGGATTGGAAAAAGATATTTACTATGTCCCAAACCAATGAGGACCTTCTATATAAATATATTTTATTTTATTTATTTATTTTTAAAGATTTTATTTATTTATTCATGAGACACAGAGAGAGAGAGGCAGAGACACAGGCAGAGGGAGAAGTGGGCTCCAGGTAGGGAGCCTGACGTGGGACTCGAACCCTGGACCCCAGGATCACGCCCTGAGCTGAAGGCAGACGCTCAACCACTGAGCCACCCAGGTGCCCCTATATAAATACATTTTAAAAATCTGTAAATTAACATAGAAAAATAGAAAACTTAAGTGAGAATTGGGCAGAAGACATGAAAGGAAATTAAAGGAAAAAGGACCCAAATGGTCACTGACCATATGAAGAGAAGCTCAACCCCTTTATCATTCAGAGAATGCAAATTAAAAAAAATACAAATCCATCAAATAGGCAAAGTCAGAAAGCTGGATAACGCACATCATTGGTGGGATACATCATTCAATGCCCTGTCGGAGTGTAGACAGGTGCCACCATCTTGGTCACATTAAGTATACCTTGTGATCCAGTGTGTGTGTATATGTGTGTGTTTGCCTTGTTGCTCCTTTCTCAGAAGTCCAGGGAGTACTAGAGGAGTAGTCCAGTAAAGTCTGATTCAACAATATAGCTTTACATAGCTCTGGAAAATAAAGGGGGAGAAAAAAGGGCCACAGAATCTGGGAAGAAATGAGTGGGTTCCACTTCCAGCTGAATAACTTAGGAGCAAGCAACCTGAGTCGACTCATCCCCCTTCTCATAAATACTTGAGAAAGCCATGGTTACACTGGTTAAAGTTCAGCATCTTTAATAATTCATCTGCCAGTTGAATTATTTGATCTAACCCAATCTTGAAGTCATAACTTGACTCTAAAATGAGTGCGACGAGAACAGTCATATTGCCACAGAAAGCTTACCTATGGACTTAGCACTAATAAAATTCTGACCTGCACAGGTCAGAACATCATAATTATTGGCATTTGCAGCCCCAGAGGAACTTGGCATATTAACAGGGAAATATGTCTAGAGAATGGGCCTGGGCCAGGGCAGAGAAGGCTGAAGGCCGGGAGTCCTGAAAGCCTTTCAAGTCTGCATTTCAAGTGTCTACACTATTTCTTCTGTCCAGAGGAATATGTGATCTGTTGAGTTTGTGGCTGAGGGAAGAGCCCTAGCGGGCATGGTGGAGAGACCCTAAGATGGTCCCCCATGATTCCTGCTTCCTAGCATTCACACCCCAGACAGCCCTCTCCTCTTGAGTGTGGGCAGAACCTGTGACATGCTTCTAAGCAACAGAATGTGGCAACAGTGAAGTAATTTTGGAAATGTACTTATGACCCCAACTCAGTTAATTTGTCTTTTTTTTTTTTTAAGATTTTATCCTTAAGCAATCTCTATACCCAACATAGGGCTTGAACCCACAACCCTGAGACTAAGAGTCACATGCCCCACTGACTGGCTGGCACCCTAAGCTCAGTTAATTTTGAATTAATCAAAAGGGTGGGTCTGACCTAATCAGGTGAAATCCTGAGTGGGTCTGACTTAATCAGGTGAAATCCATGAAAGAGGGACTGGATCCTCCCTGAGGTAGGAGGGGGGCTTGATAAAATAAGCAGCCATATTGGAGATATCCCTGTAGCAGGGAAATGTGGGCAGCCTCTATGGCCCGAAAGCAGCCTCCAGCCTTCAGCCTCCAGCCTCCAGCCCCCAGCAGCAAAAACACCAAGGCTACTTGCCAGTCGTCTAGCAGCAGGTAACTGAATTGTTTTTAACAATCTGAATGAGTTTGGAAGCAGATTCACCCCCAGCTGAGCCTTCAGATGAAAATGCAGCCCAGCCAAAACCTTTATTGCAACCCTGGGAGACCCTGAGGGGGTGACCCAAATAAGCTGTGCCCACACTCCTGAGCTCTGGAAGCTGTGAGATAATAAATGTGCCACTAAGTTTGTGTTCACTTGTTAAAGAGCAATAAAAAACTATTACAGAGGGGTGGGTTGGGGAGTGTGAGGGGAGATAAAGAGGGGAAAGAAAGAATATCATGGATAGTGGAGACTAAATTTAAATTGGCTTTCATCAAACTCTGAGCTCATGTCTTCCTTTATTCCTTACCCTATGTATATTTTAGACTGCAGAGGGTATTGGGTCACATCTGAGTGGACTTGAGTGCAGGCTTGGAACCAAACCAAGAAGGAAGTTGGGCCCAAGAACTGGTAGAAAGATGAGGAAAAGCAGAAGAAAATTCCAGCTTTGGGCTAAGGGTTGGTATGGAATCAGACTGTGTTGGGAAGGACATGTTTTAGGGAACAGATTGCTTATGCGGGCTGTCAGGTCAATACCTCCCACAACACTTCTCGTACCCCAGAACAGTTGTTGGTCATTCACAGACTGACATGCACTCAAAATTCCACAGCAGATCTTCAGCTCTTGGGAAGAAATAGTCATCCATGCAAATCACACATCATCATCATCTAAGGTACCCAAAGGCTAAGAACAAGTGAGTGAGTGTGTGTGTGTGTGTGTTTGTGTTGTTCAGGGAGTACTCAGTTGTCTTTGGACCTGGAACTTCCCTGGGGCTGAGGGAAGGATTTGGTAGGTCAGAACCTAAGTCTGTGGAGGGAGAGACTTTATCTGCTACTGTCCTATTGCACATACCATTTAAATACCTTTAGCAGGGCCTGTGTGAAATGGGCATCATGTACTAACTGGTCAGAGTTGGCTCCTTCATTCCAAATCCAGACAAAGTCCTGACTTATGTGTGGTCCCTTCCTCGGCAGCCTATCCATTTCCCTCTTAGAACTTACTGCATGCAATCTGCCATTATTGTTTATTTTTTTCTCTTCTTTCCTTGCCCCCTAGCCCTGCACTTGCCCACCAGACCTCCACGGGCCACTAGCCACAAATGAGTTTCAAATTTAAATTAATTAAACTATATTAAAAGATTCCGTTGCCTAGTCATTCTGGTTGCACTGAAAATACATAATAGCCACAGATGGCTATTTGCTACCATATTGTGCATCATGGATTTAGAAAATGTCCAGGGATGCCTGAGTGGCCCAGTGGTTGAGCATCTGCCTTTGGCTCAAGGCATGATCCCAGGGTCCTGGGATCGAGTCCTGCATTGGGCTCCCTGCAGGGAGCCTGCTTCTCCCTCTGCTTATGTCTCTCATGGATAAATAAATAAAATCTTAAAAAAAAGAGGGGATCCCTGGGTGGCTCAGTGGTTTAGTGCCTGCCTTCGGCTCAGGGTGTGATCCTGGAGTCCTGGGATCAAGTCCCACATCGGGCTCCCTGTGTGGAGCCTGCTTCTCCCTTGCCTATGTCTCTGCCTCTCTCTCTCTCTCTCTCTCTGTCTCGCATGAATAAATAAATCTAAAAAAAAAAAAAAGGAAAAGAAAATGTCCATGATTGTAGGAAGTCCTATTGGACAGTGCTGAATGCTACCCATTCAGCTCTTTTCACCACAGGCTTCAGATCCTTTAAACCTCTGTGTACAGGCAGTCCTCATTCTGCATGGGTCTGATATGCATGAATTGCAGTTACCATGCTTTAGCTAGACACCCGTCCTTCAACAACATGGCTTAAACTTCAGTTACCATGGCATGTTAATTGTGAGTCATTACACAAAGTACAAACTTTGCTATTAGTCCCCAAATCACTATATAAATAAAAGATGTGCATGATGATCAGTGACCAATCATATCACTTCTTTCAAAGTCCATTGGTGATTGTCACTGAGCATCTGCTAGCCGGCTTGGGCACAGACAGCAAAGCATGGAGTCGTGCTGCCTCCTTTCCCCGCCTTGGCGATAGAGCCACGTAACATTTTATAAAAATGGATGCTTGAAAGACGGGAGTAGCCAACAGAGATGAAAAGTGCAGTAAAGAAACAAGAAAGTGATAATGCTGGAAGTGAAATGAAAATCAAATGCAAATGAAATTATAGAAAAAGTAGCTGATTATAGGAATATGAACACTGCTTTCATTTGAGACTGGACATACTCAGCCAGAGGAATGCAGTGAAGGCGAATTCATTGACATAAGTGATGAGGGTGGTTGTGATGAAAAGGATGAAGCTGTCCCAGAGGAAGTGACACTGGAAAAGAAACCCACTTACATTAAAGGAACTCTTGGAAACATTTCACAACACTGAAAGCATGAACGATAAAATATGGGAAGCTGACCCAGATTTAGAAAGCAGTATGACAATTTGCCAAAGCATAGAAAAGATGCTTACTCCATATTACAAGTTAAATAATGAATAAAAGAAGACAAGCACTGTTCACACTACCCTTTATAAGGCTTTACCAAAAAGGGGACACCAGGTGGTTCAGCGGTTGAGCATCTGCCTTCACCTCCAGTGTGATCCTGGAGTCCTGGGATCAAGTCCCGCATCGGGCTCCTTGCATAGAGCCTGCTTCTCCCTCTGCCTGTGTCTCTGCCTCTCTCTCTCTGTCTCTTAATAAATAAATATATTTTTTTTAAAAAAAGGCTTTACCAAAAAGGCTCATTTTAATTCTTGAAGTTTCTAACGTTTTCAATTACTGTGTACTAAATACCCATTTTAGTATATTTTTCATGTCCCCTCACATTTATAATTGACAGTAAGATTGTAATGTTTCACAAAACTATTGGGACAATGTAATTTTTTCCTCATTGACTATTAAGATCATTTTGCACATTTTGGGCTTGCTTGGTCATCTTTGTGCTGCTGCGATGCCATGCAAAGTGAAGACCGCCTGCAATGCTGATTCACTCTGAACCCTTCCTTTCTTGAGGAATGACAAGTGATTACTCATTCTAGCATGGGTGCTGCATTTTTGGCAAGGACTATGTCAAGCATTCACCATTGTATCCCACCTCCAGCCCCTAGCAGTGTTTGCCCAGATGAGGAATGAAGGAATGGACTCATCTTGCCTCTTTACGTGGGTGACAGAAAGGAGTCGTGGAGCATTTAGAGGGCAAAACATGCAAAGGGTACTAATCAAAGTGAAAACAGAACTATTACTTGATTGGAGCTTAGCAAGAAGGCTCGGCTTCCCGAATCCCACATACCTCCACTGCCAGAGCTAATTCTGCCTTAATTTGTGAATGATGATGCTGCAAACAGGATTTTGGTCCAGACTGTTGAGTAGAAAATGAGAATTAACAGAAAGAACAAAAAAACAAAACAAAACAAAAAAAACCAAGCCCACAAATAACTCAATGCTTTGAGGTTAATGTGTAACAGAAAATTGAGATGGGATTGGAAAGACTGGAGAAAGCGCAGCTGAAGGCAGCAGGTTAATTTCAAGTTGAAAGGGTGAACGAAGCAGCGTGGGATAATTGGCTATCTCCTTCTTCCAGTGACCCAGGATTTAACTCATTCCATTATTTTGTGCAGCAGAAACACTTGATAAAGCCATGGATTGTTCTTCCATGGATTTCCTATGCACAGGCTTTGAAATTGAAAAATGAGTGGAGTAGGCCAGAGAACAGAGAGATAATTAAAAAGTATCCAACTTAGTGATGTTCAAGTTCCTATGAATATAAATTCAGTTCAAAAGGTTAGATTCTGACTCTGATCTTTCAAAGCAGAGAAGCTATCTCTGCAATGTAACTTTAAAGGAAGATGTGGGATGTTATACAGAGAAATGTTTTATCTCAGTTTTTGGACTGCCACAGGGGAAAGTAGCACTGGAATCCATAAAGCCAGACTGAAAGCTAGTCACACACACACACACACACACACATGCACGCACACATGCAGAGCTACTCAAATACCCCCCCCACCTCCATGCACCCCTCCACCCCCCAAAATGTGGAGACAAAGTCAGGTTAGCGAGAAACAATGTAATATGTATGTATTTTGATCCCTAGGAAGATTTCTAAATATTTGGAAGAGGAATCACCTGAACATAGCTGATTTGCTCATTTTCCAATTTAAAAATCTGTTAACAAAATCACGAATGGTAAACCAGTCAAAGAGAGCGGTCTTCTCCCAGTGCCAAACCAAGAGTAATCCAGGAGAAATAAATTCGAGTGACATCCTGAGTAGCTCAGGTGTATCATTCACAAGATAACTGGCATTTGGAAATGTATAAAAAAGGAACATTAACAAATGAAGCCTGTCTTTCCTAAGATGAATGATCATGGAAGATGAAATTCATAGCAAAAGGAATTGATCCATTGCAGTGTTGCTGTGCTGGGCATTCCAATATTTATTGTTAGTCTTTCTTTGCTGGAAAGTAATTTCTTTTGTGATTAGACTGATTCCAGCTGGGCCTAGGCAGCCTGTGTTAATTTCAATGTCTGAGGCAATTGCACCAGTTGTTGGTCTTTACGAGAAGCCTAATGGTGTGGTGGTTGTTCATCTGAGTCTTCTTTCCACATCCATCATATTCTGGCCAATCTATTTACATAAAATATGCTGGGATGGGGACTCAGGTAGAAAGGCAAATGCAGTCAGACCTATTCTGAGTCAAACCCATAAACCCAGATGATAACACTAACATCAGTATATACACATAAAGCTGAAAGCAGATGCCTTACATTGTTGACAGTGACTATGGGGCTTGGGTTTATAGGAATTTTCACTTTCTTCGTCACTTACTTCTGTAACATTTACCTGATAACATTAAGAAATGATTGATTTTTAAAAGTCTGAAAATGGCATTGTGGTTGTTTAAAAGTTCTTATCTTTTAAAGAAGTTCTTAGTAAATGAATTGGTGTGTGAGAAGTACAGATGAATTCATTATATGATTGTGTCTACTTCTGTGTATGTTTCAAAGTTTTAAAATGAAAGATGAATAGTGATACACTCGGAAAACCAGGCTGGGAACTCAATATGAAGGACCTCAAGTACGGGGGCGCCTGCGTGGCACAGTTGGTTGTGTGGCTGACTCTTGGTTTCAGCTCAGGTTATGATCTCAGGGTTCTGACATGGAGCCCTGGAACGGGCTCTGTGTTCAGTGGGGTCTTTCACTCTCCCTCTCCCCCTCCCCCCACCCACACGTGCTCTCCCCCTCTCTCTAAAATAAATACATCTTAAAAAAAAAAAAAAGGACCTCAGGTACAAGGAAATTTTATTCTCTTGTTCAGTGGTCTCTCAACCTGTGTGAATGCAACCTTATCTGCGACAAGATTTTTGCATACATGCACCAGGCATATGCTTATTAATTGATTTATTTATTTAAAATGATGTACATATACCACCGTACTATTATGCCATTATAAAACATACACAAACATAAAAAAGGCTAGATAAAAATAAACACAAGGATCATTCTAACATGTTCTTCCTACACTCTAGTGGACCTGGACCCCACTTAGGAGCCCCATGTGTAGTGAATGGGAGGGCTCTTGAGGTTTTCTAAGTACTAAAGAGTTTGTTTATAAGAAACAGAAACGTACTGGAGCACCCATAGGTAATGGGAGATGGTTTGGAAAGACCTCTGCTTCACTGAGGCCTCTCAAAGAACTGGGATGGACTGGGCAGCTGTCCTATCTAACGGGATAGGATTTGAACAAGGATCACCACTTCCTTGTACACTTCTTCTATACACATGCAACGCACATAATGCATCCTGCACATACAGGCAGGAGACAATATGCATACAAAGCAAACATCCCCCACACATTATCTTGGGCAAGGTATTTACCGTAGGGACTACGATGAAATCATCTTAACATTAAGTAAGTATGTACTTTGCCAGGTATTGCAGCAAAACCTTCACACACATGATTGTACTTAAAAGTCATGACAATCCTATGGAAAGAGATGTCCATTTTACTATAAGGAAATTGAGATTTAAAACAAAAATTGATGAACTTTCCCAAGATGAAGGGGGTAGAAAATGGCAGAGTCGAAATTTAAATCAAGAAGTTTCTGACCCCAGGCCCCATGTCCTTAACTAGTAAACCATATTGCCTCCATAGGGAATTAACAACAGTGTCCAAACCATAAGATTGTTGCGATGGTTAAATATATGTGATATGTTTAGCACATTGTCTGACATAGAACACACATCCTATTAATGTTAGCATTTTAGTACACAGAATATTTACCAAAAATTTCCACAGTAAACACCATTAATATTTATCAATATCAAACACCAATATTTATAATTATAAGAAAATAATGTATTATTTAAACATTATTTATAATAACACACACCTAAACTCCTTTTGTTTGCTACCATCTAGAAATATGTGTGACTTTTGTGATGGAGTCTCTATGGAATGACTGATGAGATAGCAACTATAGAATGTTCCGCCTCCTGCCCAGTAGGCTACAAAAATGAAGTATTTGCACCTGGCATACTCCTGTCATCTTTTAAGGAGCCGTCTACACAAACAGGAGTAGGTGTAGCTTAAGCACTAAATGACCCATGAAGTACATATGTACATATCAATTTTATTTGACAATTGCAGTTTGCATCCTTTCGCTTTGACCAAAAGACACATTTGTCGACAGAGGACAGTTCTGAAAACTTCTTTGCATTCCATCAGTTTCACGTAAAGTGGTCAAATTTACCACTTGCTTGTTTGTTTCCTTCAGCTTTCATATTTCTCTACCAATCCAAATTAGAGCTTTTACTAGATACTCTGTTTATCATGGCTTCTGTATCAGAGGAGCCATCTCTCCCTGATTTTTCTGGAACGTTCTGGATTTGAAACTGTCCCAACGTCAGGCTGGAATTCCAAATTTGGTTGGAAGCATTGGCCCCTAGAAAGGTGATGCATGAAGCTCTGTGCGGAGAGCTGTGACTCACAGGCTGGTGTCTGGGCTGCTTTACATGACTGGATCTGCACTTATTTGATGATCATTGAATGTTGCTTTTTGTAATTTTGCAAATACTTCACTAAATGTTCTGTCACTCTTAATGGAATTCTAAGTTTCACGGTTGAGTCGGGGTGGGGAGGAAGATGATGTCTTTGGTTTATATATTTTGACATTTAATCAAAAGAGATCTCTCTTTCATCAAACAATTTAATTTTGATATTACTCATTCCTTTCATTTTATGTCGTTAGATCAGCTCTAACTCTAGGTATTACCTAGGAACCTGCGCATCATTACCTCTCTTCTATTTGGGAAGTATTTGAACTACAGAAACATCATGAAGAGCATTCGTACTGACACAATCGAATCCACCCCCACCCCATTTCTAGCCCAAATGGCAGAAGCCAAAATTAAATTTTATGTAGGATTCTTGGAAGAAAGCATCAGATAACCAAACACTATGAGCAAAAAATTAATTTATTATATATATTCTCTAATAATTCATAATAGCTTCTTGGATTTTAAATGTCTCTTTTGCTATTTCCAATGCTTAAAAATCATAATTTTAAAACATAAGTACTGTTTTATATACACTGTGATTTCTTTCTCTCTCTCTCTCTCCCTCGCGCTCTCTCTCTCTCTCTCTCCCTCTTTTTTAAATTCTAAGTATGAATGATATGGTCTCCAAGTATCCACTTGGAGGGAAAGGGGATGGGATTCATTGTTTTGCTCTAACACGGGAGAAATTTAAAACTTCACATCATATACCTGGAGTTTCAACTATATGAAAAATAGCCAAATGTCATCACTTTCTTGTATATTTCTTTTACACGTATATATATGTATAATATAAACAGAATACTTCTGATTAGTACATTTCAACATTTCATCAATGTGACTTTTATCTCCTATTTTATATAAAATAACAAAATATACAGAGAGAAGAAAGGAGACATCTGTTCATCGTACACATAAAGTAAATAAAAGTTCATGTATGGCTTTGCAAAGGTAGATTATGATGTGACTTTCAGACTTTATTTATTTAAAAGCATCTTGAGAGAACGTGTTAGTGTGCTTACGAGGGCGGCCATGGTGGTTGAATGTCGCGCCGAGAGTCCAACATTAGGATCCCCAGTGGTCTTTCCAGTGGCTGCCTCTGCAGCTTTCAGGAGACAAATGTAGTTTATGACCACTTCATTGATCTTCGCTACGATTTCCTGCCGCTGTGTTTCTGAGTTCACGACTTTAACTAATCGCATGCAAGCTTCCGTTAGGCAACAGAGCACTTGAAAGCTGGAAGTCATAGCTAGGAGCATCTCCTCTGGGCTTTTCTCGGCCATTGCCAGCTTCCTACAGGCACTTCCCAACTGTCTGGACTCAATGGACAACAGTTGCTTGTACTGAGAAAGCGTAAGGTCATATGCTTCAGGGCGTGACTCCTCCCTCTTCCCCTTTGTCGCCCTTACGAGGCAGAGCAGCTCATTGGCATCATTTTGGGCTGCGAGGAACCCATCGGGCATTGCGTATGTGCTCTCTTTTAGGGCATTTATTCTTGCAATCCGGGCATCGAAGGCCAGGTTGCTAAAGTCCGCGTCATCTGGGCCACTCAGGTCTTCCGCCCAGACCTTCAGCACTGACCCCCTGGACAGCTCCCCTCCTTGCTTCTGAATCCCAACAGCCGGAGGTGGGCTGATTGGTTCTGGCGTGGCTTGAGTCATCTGTGGCCGAAAGAGGCAAGAGACCTGGCGCGTGGCCTCTCCCTCCTCTTCATCCTCATCTCCATCTTCATCCTGCCCTCGGTTCAGGAAGCAGTAGCTGAAAGGTCCCCGGCATCTCCAGTTGCTGCCTTCCAGCTTGCGCAAGGGTAATGTCCTGTACAGCTTGGAGTCTTTGTGAGCCACCGGGGACCTCTTGTGAACTTTTCCCTCGGAGCTAAAGAACATCGAGCTTTGGGAAAAACTTTTGGTGAGCTTCTTCCCCAGGGGGAGTTCTGCTCGCCTTTCCGAACTGGCCTCCGGTGCTTCTGTGATTCCCGGACACTTTAAGCTGACCGCACCCTTGGTTCTCTCTTGGAAGGTCTCCAAACCCACAGATCCCGAGAGGATACTGCTGCTACGCTGCAGAGCCTTCTGGCTGGGGGGTGTCCCGAGGCTCCCCCCTCTCAGATCCAGTGGCCGCCAGTTCACAGCCTCTCCGTATGCCAGATTTGCTTGGGAGAAATCATTAGGGTCTTGATTTGGAATTGGCACCTTTGATTCCGAGTGAATGTTTGATGGTAGCAGGATGGGATCAGCTTCAGGATGTTGAGACCAAGCTGAAGGCATGCCTCCTCGTCTCTCCTTCCCAGGCTCTGTCAAAGCTACACTAGGGGTAGCAGAAAAACAGAGAGAATCGTTAAGCATCTCATGGGTGGTCATTTTCACTGACTCTCTAGGTGCTGGCTGTCACTTCCCGAGGATGTACTCTAGAAGGGCTGCCGTTTGTCAGGGTCACCCTCCTTTTCAAAGACTGCCTCCTGAGATCTCATAAGATTTCCATTTCAAGAAATATTGGGTAGCTGTTATTTCTGAAACTATGGATTTATTTGTTTTGAAACTATGGATTTATTTTGAATTGGCTAGAAATCACAATTATTTGCAGAGACTGTGGCGCTTCACAACTTGTTTGACCCCCGGTATTTATCTATCAGTGTTTAGACATGTAATTAGAAAACACACATCCTAGATCTCGGCTATTCAAAATATTTATGACATTTGAGTTTCATTTCAAGGGCGTTAGGTTAGTCCTGGCATCAGTTACCTTTTTTTTTTTCCCTAAGTGGTCTAATTAAGGCAAAGTAAATAAGGTCAGTTTTTCAAGAGGACCCCAAGAGGACTGCCTGGTGTGGGGTTTGAAGAGGAGACCCTGGGCGAGTTGCTCAACTTTTTGCAAAAAAGTTGTCACGTGAAGAAAATATTTCCATGTCATGGAATTTTTTGTGGGAAGAGGGAAATTAGGTGAAAGCTCTTCATGAGCCACGAAAAATTAAACAGCGTGCTTCAGTTAGAGGTCAAGACACTAGCTGAGTGATGAGTTAGGGAATATTCATAGGCAGGTTTCCCGAGGCAGGTGATGCCAGTGGTGGGTTTTGTGAAAGTAGATCGTCTTAAAAGGGCAGGAATGGAAATGAACCTATGCAAGATCTCACTAACATCTACTGACCTAGTCCGGAAGAGATGTTATGGATATACTTTGATATCTGAGAGTAGGAAAGAACATCTGTTTTGGCCACATGATGGCTGGCCGAGTGGATTGGTGAGAGGAATATGTGCCCACTGGGTGGTAGGATGGTGAATATGGGCACAGAGGTGGTTGTGTTCTTGTTTCTACCTATGCCTATGTTTTATTATTTGGGGGAAAATAAAGCAGCTCATCACGCGTACCCCCAAAGCCTTCCTGACACCGAGGTGTACCGGATACTTCAGGACATGTCTCTAAGAGAGTCCTACGGAGTAGGGAGGGATATTAAGTATTGCTGAAAGGCAAATGATCTTCCGCACCCCCTTCCATCTCCCTGCTACCCTGCTCTATTATCCCTTCTTGACTCTCAATAATGAAATGGCAAAAATAGAAATTCGAGGTCTTGAGGAGGAAATCAAACTCTTGTGACGCTACACGACACCATCCTGTAACTAAGAGTCACCCTGAGCATGGCTAAAAATCTACATTTTTAGAAAAAAAAAATGTGTCGCTCCGCCAAATTTTGGAAGCAAGCACAGAGCAAGGTTCTGAAGAGCAGATGCCATCTCCACTATTGTTACAGATCTAGAAATGTCAGTGTTTGCTCAGACACTGGGGGATCGCTGATCGATACTTAACCTGGCCATAGTTCTGCAGCCCCTACGAAAATTCTAACTTCTACTTTTCTTCCTGACTTTCTACTTTGGGCTTTGTTGTCAATCCGGGTTACATGCTTCTGGTGGGCAAGGCAAAGCGCTAAATCCATCATTGCTGTACCTGTGGTTTCCTTAATCTTGGGGAGTCGATGACATCCATCTCTCAAAGTGCCAAACAGGGGTTCTGCATTAATAGCTGTGTGCAGAGCGGGCACTGCCATCCGTGGACACATGCCTTCTGTCTGGGGGTGCAATTCCTTAAAGGTGGCTCCGTGGCTGGGGAGCCCGGTGGCTCTCTCCTCCGCGGGAATGTAACTCATGCCTTTCCCTGAAGTCTCAGGAATCAGGTGCTTCCCCATGGCGGGGCAGAGGGGGGACTCCACAGGTGTGGCACAGGTGCTGCTGCTGCTGCCTGTGCCGCAGCCCGCGTCCACCGAAGAGCCTTGAGAGCTCTGCAGAGAAAAATGGCACTCGCTTTGTAACGATGACATCCGCTTGGCCAAGTGGTAGTCACAGAGGCGGGCCACGCTCTCTTCAGCCTCCGGAAGCTTGGAAGGATGGTCACAGGTAGACGGGTCGGTATCCTCTGGGTTATCTAAGTCTTTGGCTGAAGATACACAGGTCACGTCAGTTAAGAAGTGGTCCCGTTGGCCAAGTGCTGAAACCTCACCGGCTTCTCCATCGGGAGCCCCTTCGTCTTTCTCTTCCGCCTCCCTGGGCCCCAGTCCGGGAGCTCTGGGGAACGGGATCCCCGTCGCTGCTTCCAGCCCACTTTTGTCGGCCACTGCCCCGTCGGTGGCCACGTACCATCTTTGGCTGTCCTTGCGAAAGGCAGTTCTTTCCAGGTTAAAAGTGCTGAGGTGTTGGCTGTCCCGTGAGGACACGGTACCGAATTTACCTTTGGCTTCCTCCTCTGCCTCGGCTGATTTGGTCCCCTGCTGTTTTTTCCCTGGCACGTTCCCACTAGGGGGCGCCTTCCCTTCCCCGTCGGCCAGCTTGCTTTTCCTTTTGCTGGTGCAGGAATACACCACCGACCCCATGTGCAGTTTGCTAAAATAGTCAGTGACCGACTTGGTCTCCATGGTCTCGGGCTCCATCTCCATGGGGTCTGGGTGCAGGATCTGCTTGGAAGGCACGACTGGGGGCGGGAGGTCAGTCACAGGGCGGGGGGCCAGGCCGTGAGGGGGCTTGGGAGGCAAGCCCCCCGCGGGGGCCTTGGAGGCGGGGAACTCTGTCTGCTCTTCCGCAAGGGGGTGGTAGCCTTCGTGAGTGGCCAAGAACATGCGGGAGAGGCTCTCTGACTGCTTCTGCGCGGTGGCCAGCTCAGAGTTCTCAGTCATTTCAGAAGAGTTAGTCTCATTGCCCGAGTCTGACGAAGACTCGGGACTATAAGCCCGCAAGATGGCTACACCTGCATGCCGCAAAAAACAAGAACCGGTTAATGGATGCGTCAGAGGCACTAGGAGACACCTAAGAAGACGGGACTCGTTATGATCAAAAAACCAAAAAGCAAAGCAAAACAAAACAAAACAACAACAACAAAAAAAACAAAAGCCAACGACAACAACAACAAAAAACCAAGTTTTTCCCTTTTCAGCAAGGACTCTCAGTTTATTGCACAACTGTTCCAGAAATGGGGAAAAATACGTGCCACATATTAAGAAAAAAACACAAAAAACCAAAAAACAAAACGAAAACAAAGGAAACCACATACACAAGAAAAAAAAAAGGAAAAAAAAATACCCCATGATGGTAGCTTCAGCACACTCATGAAACGGGACATGCGTGAAATGGACAACAGCACATTAACAGGTCTCCAGGGGTAAGTGGCTTGAGAGGGTGGAATGCATGGTTATCACTGAATAAATGTAACAATCGTGAAAGAACCTGAATTGTCACTGGTCTGCTGTTCTTCTGACACGGACAGAGCTTCTAGAGCTTCCAGCGTGGAAACCACGGTGCTATCCAGCCCCTTCTCACACTTCCCCTCGGCGCTGGTGGGCACAGCGTCAATGAGGGACACGGGGATCTCATCATTTTGCAGACTTCGGCCGGGCTCCTTATCCTCGAGGAAGGACGCTGCCTGGCTCTGAGAGTCCTCCTCGTCTGAACTATCTCGAAAGCCAGGTGGGGGTGCGGCGATGGCCATGTTCAGGGAACGCAACAGGAAGTCATCCTCATTGTCATCCCCTTCTGGAGGGGGCAGGGATGTGAGGTCGATGATGTCATCGCTCGAGCCAGACAGGTTGAGGATGGCTGGCTGGTTCATCTCCCCCACCACGAGGTCCTCCTCACAGCTCACTTCGTCCTCGTCCTCTGCGTCGTCAGTGTTTTCTGCGTAACAGATGTCGTGCAGGAGGGGCTCCTCTATCCCCTCAGCGGCCTCAAAGTTTTTGACGTCACCTATGTTTGCATAAACAGAATTTGCCACAAACTGGATGCTCTCTGCGTCAGGAGTGAGATCCAGGCCCTTCATGTCATTGGCACTGCTGATGTAGAGATTCCTCTGCTTCTCCAGCAGTTCTGGGCTCTCCTCCAATAGTCTCTCGTAGCCGAGAGTCGGGGGATTAAGACCATCATCCAAGGCGAGATCTCCGAAAATAAAGGACACTTTGGCTCCTCTCGGAGACTCCTGTGCTTTCTTGAGAGTTTCTGGTCCCGAGAGGGTCAACAGGGACCGCTGTGCCAGACTTCTGTAGTCGGCCTCACACGCGGCATCTCCCGGCTGGGTCAGCGGCTGGTTGAGTTCATCTGGATTATAGGTGTTGTCTAGGTACAGGTGCCGGTGGTCTTTGGGACACAAGGTGCCATCCGAAATATCGACCGTCTTCTGTTTTGAATCGATGTATGTTATCTGGGCTTCTTGCTCCCCTTCGCCGATAAAGGTGGTCATCTGGGGGATACAGTTCCAATCTGGGCCAAGGAGGTTATGCTTTCCTTTATTTTCAGCTCCTAAGGAGAAAGAATCATGCAAAGACAACATTACTCTGAGGCCTGGTTTCTTAATTTAACGGCTGGTAGCACCACTTCTGTAAATACAGTCATGCAGCTTTCCGGATATGGTACCGGTCGGTTGAGGCTTCAGGTGTCAGGATTTCTTGGTTAAGGTGAACTGACCCTAACAAAATACATCCTGCACAAAATATAATTGCTATTCCATAAAGGACAACACCATCTGAGTACAGGGAACTACCCCTTATCTCCATCTGACCCCTGGTTCTGTTATTAGAAGATCTCATCTACGTCTATGAATGTGAATAGACGACACGCCTCTAAAATTCCTTAAAGGCCGCAGTCCAATCGGCTGTCATTCCAGAAAATAGATTTCCCCCCCTTCTTGGTAAAGCGAGATCTAACATTTACCACTTTGCCGAGGGAGATGTTGGACTTTTTTCCTCATTGAGGTAGAAGAAAGTCAAGGAACCTCGTACTTCCACCACAGATTTTAGGAAACATTGTAATGATAATGTCATAATAGAAATAATCTAGTATATACATAAATAAAAACATAATCATGTTGTAATGATGGCACAGAGACCTCTTATCTTTAGCCTTTTTACATCCTAGTAGGTGTTAATATATTCACGTATAAATGTCAGCGTGCACGCCTGTTTGCGTGCGCGTGCACACACACCTATGATGCACCCGGTGGAGCGTATCACAGGTAACGTACTTCTCTCTGCTATTTTTTTTCTCTCTCTTTTCTATTTCTAAGCATAGTTAACAGATTGGCTAATTTCGATTTTTATTTGTATCATGAGATCCTGAAGATCTGTTTGATGTTCCTCATGAATTAAAATTGCAAAACCCTAATTTAAAAATCACTGTTTTCTTTCTTCCTCAAGGGTCTTCCAGCAGGGAATTTTGATGTGGAGAGTCTGCTCTGATATTTAACAAGACAAAGCAGCGCGTCATTCTGTCAATATTGCTTTGTAGATTGCAGAGGAAACATTCTGAGGACATGTTAGGGCCACATATTCTCCCATTAGTGCCCTCCGATTGCTCCCTGGCCTAGGTTTCGATAATACTGACATCAGATGTGCAAGACATATGGGGAGAAAAGTCAGTTTTACTGAAGATGTTTCTGCTCCAAGTTGTACGCATTGAACTCAACGCTGAATGTTGTTCCAAGTCCTTTTGCTAAATGCACATGTTTTCAAGAAGAGCAAGTAAAGAAACAATTTTGAAGACACTGAGCTACACAAGAACATATTTACATGTTACCTTACTGGGGGGGGGGGGGTCAGCACTGTTTTGCGAACAATTTCGATTACGACCGACTGCGTGCGGGGCTGGGTGTGTGCACGCGCACGTTCGTGTACGTCAGGAGACTGAATTGCTAGGGGAGGAAGAGTCGTTTAGCAAAGTTGTGCCGGGGCTCTGGGTTTAAACTGGTGGTTGGCAAACTTCTCCTGTAAAGGGAGGGCTAGAGAGCAGACACTTTAGGTCTTGTGGGCCAACTGCTCAGTTGAGCAATCACTCAACTCTGCTGTTGTAACAGGAAAGTAGCCGTGGGTGAGACATCCACGAATGCATGGAGTGGGGTGAATGGTGGCCTCATCAAAAGATATGTCCACTCTGTGAATATGACCTTATTTGAAAAAAGAGCCTTTGCAAGTATCATTCAGTTATGGATCTTGAGGTGAGTTCATCTGGATTATCTGCGTGGGTCTTAAATCCAACGATGACTGTCATAGGAGGAAAACAGAGGGAGATTTGGGCCCCACAGAAAAGCAAGGAAGGCCATGGAAGATGGATGCAGAGACCGGACTTATGCAGACACAAGGAACGCTGGCAGCCCCTGGAAGTTGGAAGAGGCAAGAAAACATTCTCCCCTTGAGCCTTTGGACGGAGTACGGCCCTGCCGCTGCCTAGATGTCAGACCTGTGGCCACCAAAACTGTGAGACAGTAAGTTCCTATCATGGTAGACTTTTTCTTTTTTAAGATTTTATTTATTTATTCATGAGAGACAGAGCGAGAGCGAGAGCGAGACAGAGAAAGAGAGAGGCAGAGACACAGGCAGAGGGAGAAGCAGGCTCCATGCAGGGAGCCCGATGGGGGACTCGATCCCGGGACTCCAGGATCACGCCCTGGGGCGAAGGCAGGTGCTAAACCGCTGAACCACCCAGGGGTCCCCCCAGGGTTTGTAATAACCTGTCACAGCAGACCCAGGAAACAAATACAGTGTGCTTGGCTGAGTACCAATAAAACTTTATTTACAAGAACAAGATTTGATCCATGAGTCATAGTTTGACGACTTCTGGTTTAGAACAACATGAAAGCGGGACAGATCAGCAGGCTAAAACAGCTTGATAGATACTTACTCGGCTCCTCCTAATGCTCAGAGGTGCACAGATGGGTGGGTTCAGGGATTTTGAAAGGAACCGAAGGTTAATTTTCAAGATAGGGAAGAAATGGGGGCTTGCTGTTCCTTATCAAAGATCTTGACTCAGGTCTCTGATCAATTTGAGACAAGAAGAAAATACACACTCAATCTTGGCTTCCTTCTAGAAGGGTGTACTGACTTAGCTTTTGGAATGATTTTAGAGCCACAGAAGGAAGTGGGTTAGGAACTGGCCCCATCTCCCGCAGAGTGGGAGGACAGTGTGGACCACGGATGAATTGGTCTAAACAGACTCTATTCTCTACACTTCTTGGGTCTTGGGCGGGGGTAGGGGGGTGTTTCTGAAGAGGAGAGGGAACTTGCAACCCTTAGGAGAGGATGCTAAGCCCCTGGCTGCTGCTCAGCTCGGGTCAACCAGGTGCTTGCTCTTTGGAGCTTGTCGGCTCTCTCTCTCTCACCACCCCCAACCCCCTGCTTACACGCGCATTCCCCACACCCCCTGATGGGGAGAGATACCCGGAGCACATGCCCTCACCCTCATTCTCAGGGTAGAACTGGGAGAAACGACTGAAAGGCTGAGGTTCCATTCTTTCCCCATGGAGATAATAGCTTTTGCCCCTCGAAATCTGATTAAACATTACACTGTGAGTCACCATCTACTGGACAGAATGGAGGCCCCTTATTACCGTGACTGTTTTTGACATGGTAGGTTGCGATTTCTTCACGCACCTCTACAATCTCAACACTCTAGGGGAAGAAAGGTTTTATTTTCAAGATAAAATTCAAGATTTGAAGATAGATAGCCAAAAACTGGTTTTCCAATGCGAAAGGACCATGTTGCATCGCAGAACTGACCTTTGGAATTTCCCGGGCCAGCGCGAAGTTGCTCGAAATCTCCTAGCTCAGGGAAAACAACTGCTCGTACAAATGTTCACCACCAGAGCCAGGGCACACTCGCCACCACCATTTTGCTCCTTCCCTGTTTACCTTTGATCACTTGCGTGTCTCAGGGTCCTTCTTTGCCTCCCCTCTGTCTTCCCTTCCCTTCTCCGTTTCTATCACTTTCTTCCTCAGGTTCTCCAACTCCTGCTTCCCTGCCACTTGTTGAAAGAAGTATCGGGCATCCTTTCAGGTGTCGTACGCAAGTTCCTTCCGAACCCTTTTGTTGCAAGCTAACTTCTTAATCCCAATTTTACAAATGAAGAAACCCAAACTTAGAGAAATTTTAAAAAGCTACTTCCAGGTGGGGCTGGACCACATCTAGTTATAATTCAGAGTTGCCTTCTGGCATGCCTTGGCCACTCCCTCGTTTTCTCTTGGCTTCCCTTCTTCCCGTGACCAACTGCTTCCCCCTAACCAGCCATCATCATAAACTGTGCAAGTCTGCTGGGTTGTGTGTGTCTATCTGCAAATAACAAGATATTTATGGAATAATGATTTATGTTTTCTCCTAAGTCCGAAAGTGAGAGGATTTTTTTCTTTCTCTCCCCGTCCCTTTCAGAAATAGTGACAATGGGATTGGTTCTTAAGGCTTTCCCTTTCTTTTAAGAGAAACTCTGATTATGGAACCCTAGTGGGTCAGCAGCTCTGGCTTGAGGGCTAGTGTCTGTTCGTCCATCAGCCACGTTTGCTGAGTGTTCACTGTAGATGGAAGTAAAGAGTCAAACACTAAAGAACAAAATTCTAAAGTGAATGAAAACCACCCACTCTCAAAGAAGCTGTTAACACCACAGCCCTCCTTGTCATCACTTGTGAGCTATCCTGTCTTGTCAAGTGACTAAACCTGTTGGATGTCTTTGCCATCTCGACGCTCCCGCTACAGAGCTAAGATGGCTGCTGGGATTCCTTCTAGAGGCCCAAGTCCAAGTGCTGGGTGAGACCCAAGTCCTCCAGTTGGTTTCAGAGCTCCCAGAATCCCGGCTGGAAGTCTGATGTAGTGGGAGGTGTCCAGATATCTGGGTCTAGGGCCCCTTAAGGAGGGAGAAGCCCTAAAGGTGGGGGTTCACAACTTCTATTGTGCATTCCATCATTGGCTCTCTGCATCCTGACCTCTGCAAGAGTGAGGCAGTAAAAACTCAGTCATAAAGACTGATGCTTACTGTCTTCAGAATAGGAAAATCACTCCCTTTGAAACACGTTCTCCAGCATTTCCAAGTGATGAGTAAAATAGGATGGGGGAAAAATGAATATTTTCACTAAAAAAAATAAGGCCACATCAGAATTATTTGAAGGCTTTTGTCTTAAATTTGGATATAAGACTTTTGAATGAGCACAATTTTAACTTTTCAAGAAATGTCCTTATTGTTGTCACATTTAGGTGACAGGGGATGGGGAAGGGAGGGGTCGGTGTGTCGTGAGTTTAGGAAGAGAATACCTGTTTCCTGGGTTCCTGTATTTTTCTTGTTGGCCATGTTAAATATTGACCTCCTGGAATCCACAAGGAGCCGGTAGTAGCCAGCAGTTAAGCAGGCCAGGTTCATGGCATCTGATGATTCCATCAGCAGTGTGATGGGCTGCGCAAAAGAGAATAGTTTGGTTAAAGCCGTCCCTCCTTAATAAGCTCCCTCAGGTAAGTTTGTGCTTATGAAATATAACAAAGAAAGTTACTGAGCAACCATTTCATTGGACCAAAAGGTAGGAAGTAACACCGAGAGCCTTTCAGAGAAACATTTAGGTGACGCCATCTTGAAAGCGTAGACATTTTGAATCTTCCCAAGTAATATTGGAATGGGAGAAAAAGATAACATTGGTTTTACTCCAAATAGTTAACATTTAAAAAAAGTGACAGGGACGCCTGGGTGGCTCAGCAGTTTGGTGCATGCCTTCGGCCCAGGGCGTGATCCCAGGCTTCTGGGATCGAGTCCCACATCGGGCTCCCTGCATGGAGCCTGCTTCTCCCTCCGCCTGTGTCTCGCCGCCCCCCCATGAATAAGTAAATAAAATCTTAAAAAAAAAGTGATAGTCAGTTACCAAATGTGAACCTGGGATCCGAATAATCACAGGAAGATTAAGTTTGGGTTCATAGTGAAAATTAGTGTTGAAAAGAAGTAAAACTTCAAGTGAAAATTATGTCTAAGATGGAATGAAAAGTGTCAAAAAGATCCAGGAAAAGGATGCTCGGAAAAGACGTAAATTCACAGGAGAGCAAAACAGATGCGAGTTGAGAAAAGGCCTTGCTATAGCTTTCTGGAAACAATGAGGTTATCATAGGATTGGAGACAAGTCTTGGGCATATGGGGAAGGAAGTGTTTAGTTGAAGCAATTATTCTCCTTGAATTAGGAAGGGTGGACTGGCTGGTGTGATCTTGTTAAGAGAGAGAGAGAGAGACAGAGAGAGAGAGAGAGAGAGAGAGAGAGAGAGAACTTGACAGAGGAATAAAGGAGCAACATGAAAGCAGAGAGGGACAGAAATGTCGAGGTGACCAGCTCTTGCTTTCACTCCCAGGTATGGGACCGTCGCCACGTTTGATGGCCCTGGCTAGTGGAATCTAACTTCCCACCCAAAGTCTCACACTACTTAATAAACTGCCTTTTCTTTCTATTTCAATTGAGGTCTCCCCTCAAAGGATCCCACAATTCTTTCGTGTAAGCAGGAAACCACCAATTGGGTCGTGCCACCTACTTCTGTTGGGCTGAACTATCCCGTTATCAGGTGTGTGTGATGGCTGCATCCAATCCACACTCTTCCCTACTGTTTCTATGAGGGGGCCACTCTTCTTAGCATCTTTGCTCATGGAGTGGGCCAGGCATTCTGAGTCTATTCTAGCACTTTCGCTGCCATGAAGTTCAACCAGAGCCCCTGGATTCAGCCCACGAAATGCCATGAGCCATGGCCACCATGTCTGAGCTCCATACTCTCCCTTCCACGGTCACTTCGTCCCACTGCAGAGCGCACAGAGGCTTTTGGATTTGCTATGTAGACAGAACCCTCGCCTGTTCTCAGAGCATTCCTCTCGGTTGACATGGCTTCCTTTTTTCCGTGGAAGCAGAGATATGTTAGCATGGCCAAAATCCAATGACTCATCTACTACTGGGGTAAGAAGGTAGGCCCAGGGGACCTGGATAATTTCCTGTCAACTTCTGTTTTGGGAGTAGAGTTCTGCCCTTTGAGGACCATCTCAGATTGTTGTTTTCAATGGAACGGCCATGACATTCACAGGGGCCAGATGTTCGGTCGGTTCTAATTGCTGTAGCACAAAAAGACAGACTGACTCAAGTCCTCAGCTTTTCCCAAAGAATAAACACATATGGGCTGGATCTCACAAAAGGGAATGGGAGTTCTAAACAAAGTTGGGGAAAATCTCCCTGACTCTCTGGACATGAATATTCTAGAAGGTTAGCACGGAAAAATCTCCCCCACCTCCTCTCTGATTCATGCACTTGGGAGCTACAAGGAACCTCAGAAACGAACTGGTTTGCTTTCTCATGTATAGATGAAGACTTTGAGCAACTTGTCACGGCTCCTTAGGGAGGACTGGAGCCATCAGGCCTAGGTTGGGTGGATGTTTTCTGTACCTCGTCACATTTCTGATCCTCTGCCCACGTTGAAATTTTGACTGCGTTGTAAATATTGGCGGTGTTATCACAAATGTGCTATTCAGATCAAGGCCCTGTGTCAGCACCTGAAAAATTTACCTTTACATCCAGCACATGGAGCTCCACCCGCACCAGGCTGTCCTCCTCGGTAAACATCTCGATCCTGTTGACGTGGCTGAAGTCAGCTAAAAGAGCCACCAGATTGGTTTTGGTGTTTATGACGTGGCTTATGCCATATCGGGGCCCAACCAGGAGAGTCACTTCTGAGCGCTTTTCCGCCTGCTGAGAGACGTTGACAAAGTATAAAAATCCTCGACCTCCAAAACACCATGCAGAGTTGAACCTGAGAGCCTATTCTTACAAGATCACATTTTCTTTAGGGAGTGTTTCTCGATCATATTGTGCTAAATCACCCAATTAGAAGAACCAGACATCATGATTGCATCGAGGCCCCGATAAATTAGGAATAATGTAGAGAGTAAATGTTATCAGAGCACATAGATTCATAATCATGAGACACTTTTAGAAATGAGGATTTTTTTTCCCCTCTTTTAATATGAAAGCAACTTCTGGCCCAATGATTTAAAAGAAGGCCATTGTAAGAGCGCATCAACTCTCTCGGTTCTTCATATTTCTTTTTCTAGGGCATTCTGCAGTGGTGTTATCTAGTTTAACATTTCTTCTGATATTTCCAGACTGGGGTGCAGCCGATTAGAAATGAAGGCTGGAAAAGATTCACAGCTGATTTGCTTTTGTCATCAAAGGCAGCTCATTCAAGACAGCCTATGGCAGTGACATTTTGCAGGCTTCCGTGGCTTCCAAGAGAAAGCAAGAAAAAGCAATTACCACTAATGTTGCCTTGAACACACGACCCCCGTACAGTCGAAGGTCACTGAGGAACTTGAGATAATGGACCTTGGCTTGCAGTGCAGAGAGCTGAGGAGAGAAAAGAAACCTCAGGTGTTAATTCCAGTGGGTATGGTGTGGTTTCTGCTGGAGACCAGCTAACCACAGGGGCGAACCGGGATGCTCTCACTGCCAACAGAAGGGGTGTGACAAGGACTCTTCATGACGAGTGAGGGTAAACTGCTATGTATTCGGGTTCGTGATAAAGGGTTGCAACAAGACATCCAGATTAAAACCTTTTTATTATTTGGGGGGAAAGGCCTGGCGGGGGAGGTCATAAACGTGGAACCGCTGGGCGGGGGCACTCAACAAAAGAGACAAGATGGTAAGATATTCCACTGAAATGTCTGCTCACTGGAGACCCCCAAGAGTCGAGTGGTGCTTTCCAATCGCAGGTAGGGACGAAGCGGGTTGTGTACAGGAGACTCACCTGTACACAGAGCTCGTGGGAGTCGTTTTGAACACACACCTGCCGTCTACATACAGCCTGTGAAATAGGCTCGCCACGCTCACCTCAAGTTTCCTCCAGCCTTGGCATGCTTTCAGGGAAAATGAGCTTTCTGTGCTCCAATCATTGTAGAAATGTTGGGACTTGCCAGAAGTCCCTGTTTGATTAGTTCAACTCAAGGATCTACTGAGTTTCGTAAAGGATATAAAACGTAAAATTTTATCCAGGTGAGATGTATCTTTCGAAAGACTCAAAAATGGAGATTCCCACATCACAAAACAAGTACTTGATTGTTAACTATACCCAAATGCACTACCCTTTATGTCATTGGTAGCCAGCACTGTTGGGCCATCCTACTTCTTTCGAAAACCCAAAGCACTTTGCAAATTGATTTGAAAGCAAACCACTCACTCTTGGGTAGAAAAACTGACCTTTATAGAAAAACAATGATCGATCGATCGATCGCTCAATCCTAGAACAGTTAACCAAATCCAGTGGGCCACACTTGAAAAAAATCCCATTGGGCCAATCAAAAGAAATTAGCTTTGGGCAAATCAGAACCAAATTTTTTTTTTAAATCTTTTTTTTTTTTTTAAAGTTTACTTATTTAAGTAATCTTTACACCCAACACGGGGCTTGAAATCAAGACCACGCAGTCAAGAGCTGCTCATTCTACCAACTGAGCCAGCCAGCCAGGCGCCCCTACAAAATCTTCATCCCTGACGTCCTGCTAGATTTCTGTGAGCTGAATGCTTTCAGAAATGAGGAAGTAAGGCAACAGTGGCTGGAGTGTGTCGAAGCTGATTTTACTTTTTAAAAAGCCATGGGGTGAGGAGGGAATAGCAATAAGTATGTTTTAGCCAGTAAAAATGACTTATAATCCAATACCAAGACCAAAGAATTGCCCACATAAACGGTGATTTGTATTAGAGCCACCCACGTCTCTATGGCCAATATCAATTGTTAAGTGTTCTCGGGTTGTAACACTGCTTCCAATTTTATAGGTCCTGTATTTTTAGGGTCCTCTTTCTGGTTCTTGAAGCCCTTTGCTTTTTATTGCCTATAAACATAACTCTATTCCGACCAACAAAGTTTTAAAATGCCCTTTCTGTGTCTTCTGATAAAAAACAAAAAAATAAGGGAGATTTTAACACTAATGGTGGTGAATGGCAGAAATAATTTTATCTTCCTTTCAGAAGTAAGATTTAATTCAGTGGTTGTCAACCGGGGGTGATTTTGTTCCCCAGGGCACATTTGGCAATGTCTAAAGACGTTTTCCACGTCGTGATGGAGGGCGGCTTGGAGGTAGAGACCAGGGATGCTGCTAGATACCACACAATGCACAAGACCGCCTCCCTCCGCCAGCAAACAATGATTCCAAATGTCAACAGTGGGGACGTAGGGAAACCCCGGTTTAAATAATGCGGTATCTGGTCTGCAAGGACCCTTGCTGCCTGCTTTGCATTTAAGACAGTCTGAGCCGTAAGCAAGAGCACGATGGAAATGCGCAATCGTCTTGCAATTCTGTTCTCTAATCACAAGATCTCAGTGGCTATGCAAGGTTCTCTTGCACGCACACGTGAACACACACGCACTCCGTACAACAAGGAGTCCATAGCTTCCAAGAAAGAAAGAAGTGTCCACAAGAACACCTACTTTTCATTAGCCTTAGAAACAGGTTAATAGGGAAGAAAAGGGGTGGGGGTGGGGGCGGGGGTTATGCGGTGTTACTGCCTCTGAAAATATTTTATTCACGAGCTAATTTTAAACATTTTTAGAAATGCATGCAAGCCCGGCTCTTTAAAATCCATTTTCCATTAAGATGCAAATGTGATACCTTTTTACCCGGTGGTACCAAGTTTTGATTTGCTTTGACAAGGTGTGAAAGTGCTTTCTTTATGTTCTTCTCTTTCATGCTTTGCAGCACAGCAGAGGGAAGAAAAGTCTCTAATCCCCATTCTTTTCTGCAATAAAGAGCATATCTTTAATTTCACGTTCTTGTGATGATTAGTTATCTAAGACAAGATGGCACTCTGATGTTGGTGGGAACAAACGAACTCCGAGCAAGTCAGGAAATGGAGCCGGGGCCCCAATTAGGGAAGCAACTTTGAATTTACGCTCGGGGAACATACTAGCTGATTAGGAATACAGCTGTTTGCACCTTAAAGGAAACATAGTCTTCCCTCTCCAGAGAGAATGCCTTGGGGACCAGTGGAAATGGAGACCATTTGTCCAACCCTCTTGGAAGGCTGGAGTGTCACTGGATTCATTCACGTACCCGAGTATGTATTTCCAACACCATTTCTCCCGGTTCCTTTGTTTACTGTCACTACAAGGGCCTATGCCAACTCCTTCATGCCCCGGACCGCTCTTCCCTCTCCTGCCCCCCTCCCCCATGGCCACTTCACTACAAACACACACTTCTCCGCCGGTCACATGATGTCCATCTAGCTCCTTCAGGCAACAGCTCTTGCTGGGTACGTGTGTGCACGCCAGGAGCGCGGCTGGTGTGGTGACGGGGTGGGGGTCGTGACCCTTAAGTGTGTGTGGTACTGGTGGGGAGGTGCCACATTCCCGACAGGTGTGCACAGATGGGAAAAATGGGTAGCATTGGGTTAATAAGGTTTGTGGAGGGCCCATTTCCTCAGCAACGACTACACCCCTACCCCAGCAGGGTTCCATAGTTTGAACTCTATGAATTCCATCCTGATTGGTCAGGCGCCCATCCAGGGTCTTCTAAATACTATAAAGACCTTCAAGAAGGTTTGCTTGTGTCTCCGACTCCAGATCCTCTCCAAAGAAGCGTGGGAAGACGGCCTTCCCCCACTTGACCATCCATGCCCATCGCTGGTTAAGATGGTGTTTTTCACGATCACCATTTCCTCCTCCTCCTCCACTCGCACTTATTATTTCTACCCATCATCTGGCACTCCTTATGGGGTGCCTGGTAATTCTACTTGTATCAGCACTTTAAATCATTACTTTCGTATCTTTTTTTTTTTTTTAAGATTTCATTTGTTTATTTGAGAGACAGAGAGTGTGAGCATGAGTGGGGGATGGGCAGGGGCAAGGAGTGCCCCCCTCCCACCTGGTGCACTGTGCAAGGAGTGCCCCCCTCCCACCTGGTGCACTGTGCAAGGAGTGCCCCCCTCCCACCTGGTGCACTGTGCAAGGAGTACCCCCCTCCCACCTGGTGCACTGTGCAAGGAGTGCCCCCCTCCCACCTGGTGCACTGTGCAAGGAGTACCCCCCTCTCCCACCTGGTGCACTGTGCAAGGAGTACCCCCCTCCCACCTGGTGCACTGTGCAAGGAGTGCCCCCCTCCCACCTGGTGCACTGTGCAAGGAGTGCCCCCCTCCCACCTGGTGCACTGTGCAAGGAGTACCCCCCTCTCCCACCTGGTGCACTGTGCAAGGAGTACCCCCCTCCCACCTGGTGCACTGTGCAAGGAGTGCCCCCCTCCCACCTGGTGCACTGTGCAAGGAGTGCCCCCTTCCCACCTGGTGCACTGTGCAAGGAGTGCCCCTCTCCCACCTGGTGCACTGTGCAAGGAGTGCCCCCCTCCCACCTGGTGCACTGTGCAAGGAGTGCCCCCCTCCCACCTGGTGCACTGTGCAAGGAGTGCCCCCCTCCCACCTGGTGCATTGTGCAAGGAGTGCCCCTCTCCCACCTGGTGCACTGTGCAAGGAGTGCCCCTCTCCCACCTGGTGCACTGTGCAAGGAGTGCCCCCCTCCCACCTGGTGCACTGTGCAAGGAGTGCCCCCCTCCCACCTGGTGCACTGTGCAAGGAGTGCCCCTCTCCCACCTGGTGCACTGTGCAAGGAGTGCCCCTCTCCCACCTGGTGCACTGTGCAAGGAGTGCCCCCCTCCCACCTGGTGCATTGTGCAAGGAGTGCCCCCCTCCCACCTGGACCAAACACGGTGTTCGGCCCCTTTGCCCGCCTTGCCCCCGGGTTTTGGAAACGGAGGCCACGTCCCCAAATGCGCCGGCGTTAACGGAGGCCCCCCGCAGCGCCCCTCGCGGCCTGGGGCCCAACACTTACTCGATGTACTTGAGGGAGATTTTCTGTGTCTGCTTGGTGGTGACGGTGGCGATGTACATCTGCAGGGCCGCCAGCCGCAGGGCGATGTCGTACTTCAGCTCGGGCCCAAACCGCTCCTGAACGACGTCGTTGCAACTCTGCGAAACGGACACCAGCAGGGGGCGCCGCGCGTCAAAGAAAGGGCGGCAGGGTGGCGGGGACAGGGGACCTGCACCCCCCCTCGCCCCCCCCCCCCCCCCCCCGGGCCCGCCCGGCCGGCCAGGAGGCCAAGCGTGCACATGTGCAAACATTGCCGCCAGGCCGCGTGGCTTGTGCCGCGTGGCTTGTGCCGGGGGCGGAATCCTGGGTTCGAACCCTGTTCCTCCACATCGGAGGGTGGGAACTCAGGCAAGTGCCTTAACTAGTCAGTGCCTCAGTTTCCACTTTAGTACACTTTAGTACAATACTGCTCGCCATTCCCGGGGTTAGGGCGAAGATTCCACGAGTGAACCACGTGAAGGACCCCACCGGGTCTGTTGTAAGTGATCGCCCGCAGAAACAGCTGTCGGGGCCACATCCCTAACTTCCTCCTCGCCTAGAGCAGCCGGGGAGGCCGTTGGCAAGACAGTGGGCTCACCCCCGCCCGCTTCGGAGGCCTGGCCTTGCCAACGGCCACCGGTGCATGGAACTCCGACCACTTTGCCCTTGCAGCCTCGGTTTACCTGTTTGTGCAATGGGGGTTCGTGCCAAGGGCCTCACGGGGTGGGTGTGGAGGGGGTGCGAGGGCCCCCCAGGGCGTGCTCCATCCGGTGGTCCAGGGTTGTGCCTCTGGGCTCATCCCATCAGCCCTAAGCGGGAAGTCATTCCCTCCCCGCCTCCCTCCTCCATGCGGGCTTCTCCCTTTGCTCCTCCTCCAGATCCTACACCTGTGGGGTTGCAAGCCAGCACCCCTTGCTGGAGGCGGGTCACAGGGCGGGCTGAGTGCACTTCCAGGCTACTATATTGCTTTAGTGTTGGGTTCCTAGTTACTTCCAGGTGCCTTGGGGTGTCCATAAAGGGGCACCGTGGGGTTGAGCATCACCCTACAGTCTCGTGAAGGGTGAGGGTGAGGAAGCCACTTGGCACAGTGCCAGGCCATGAGCAGCCCTTGAGGCTTGTAGGTAAATCATTTTATTATTATTATTATTATTATTGGTAAATCATTTTAGTACATGGCCTTCTTCTAGGGCTGCTATTGCACGTCACGCAGGATTTAGAGACGCAAGCCTTGATTCTAGGCTCTGTCAACGACTGATCAAATGACCTGGGACATGGCATTTCATCCCTCAAGTCTGTCTCCTCAGCCGAACAGTGGGCTACCTCTCACGGTTGCTGGCACACCTGTAAGGATGTTTCATGAAACGGAATGCGCTTTATTAGGGTGAGTCACCACTATTATTTCTCTGAAGAGTTGTGACGGGGACTGTTGTGTCCTATTCCTTTCACACCCTGTGTTTAACCAGACTTCTTGGGTGAGGTTTTTGTCAGGGTGATTAGTCACTTAATTACATTATATAATTAGTTCAGACTGATCCTGGAGAATTAGCGTGAAGTCTGACATGTATATTGTGCGGTACGGATCATGCTTTTATTACTCATAATTACATTACTGAAAATACAGCTCACACGAGCAAATGGTGGTCATTGTTTTGCCGAAGAGAGGTGCTGACAGACTCTCCTTGGGGCCCCCACAAAGTTCCTTTACAACGGACATGTCAGATGCTAAGAAGGAAACCAACGCCGCGCACGTGTCTTAAAACGCTTTGTGGCCTCTTAGGTGTTGTCCTGTTGACGAGTTGGGGGACAACCTTTCTCTTCATAGATAGCACACAGGCGATTATGGGTAACAACCGTCTGAATGGCTACGGCTGTTACTGTATATGCTAAGGTCTGTGAAATACGTCATGGCCCATTAACAAGTGGGAGGTTAACAGCTGGGACCACATTCGAACCTCTGCTCTCATCGTCAGGGCTCGTCTGGAGTCAAGGGCTATTGCCCTCAACAGGACCCCACAAAGCTGAACGGGGTTTGGTCGTTGTAAGATGATATACGTTGCTTCTGCTTACTCTTTTGTTCTCTAGGCTAATTTTACTGCATCTTTTTAGTGCCTTAGAAGCGACATGGGCACCCGGCACCGCTTGCAGATCCGCTGACTTCCGTTAGACAGCTAAGTTATTTTAGACACACCTCACATTCTGTGATACAAAGGCTGATGCCAAGAAATTCTCATTTCCCATTCTCGGTGGAGGACATAGGGATGATGGGAGCTTAATTTTGGTCCACCGCACATGGCTTCCCACCTCCTTCCCTCCCTCCATCGGCTGGTCCCTGAAGGGGTGGCTGGCTGGTCCACCACCCATGCAACACCCAGGGTGGGGAAGCAGAAAACATCATCACGGTGTTTTGCGAGTCCCTGGGCGGGATCGCGGGGCAGGCTTTCCACTCCCCAGCAAGGCCCCACGGGCATAACAAGTGTATCTTGGGACTGAGGAAGATCTCCATGCGCTGCATTCGATTGGAGTAGACACACCTCGAACAGAACCGTGCTTAGCAGGTCTCCTGGTCTACGGACGAGGTCGGGCCTCCGCGGGAGAAACACAACCGCGTTCCTCTTTCCTAAATGCAACGGGCATTTTTTTCCCCTTAACATGTGATAGTTTTTCTACGGTTATTTCAAATAAATTAATACATATTTTTAAAGGCAACCGGCATCGCTAAGGGGGCTGTTGAAAACAGGAGCGGAGTAAAATGGTTTGGAAGCATCATCTTGTGGATGGGAGGAGTGCAGCATTGTAGAGAAAGCCAAGTGAATGCTTCCGTCTACACCGATGCCCCGACTGGCACCTATAACTATTTCCTTGCAACTCACAAGCTGAGCTGCCGTGGCAAAGCCCCGGATTGGGTCTCAGCAGGAATGGGGGGGCGGGGCTGGAGAGGCAGTAACTGGCCGGCTCAGAATCAGGCGGTCACGTCTGGGTTACTCGGCCTGCAGGGCCCAGGGCTTCTAGCTGAGGGGTCCAGGTGACCCGAGTTCCCACTTAGAAAAGCCAGGTCATGACACTTTTGCCGTCCTGGGTAGAGGATGGTGTGAGGTGCACTGCACATTTGCTTGATGAACAGGGTACGCCGCATAGGACTTGCCTTTTCCAGATGCCTCGGGGTTATGGTCATGACCATTAATCATCTAATCATCCTACTGTGCCGGAGCCACTGCAGGCTCTTCCAAGACCACTGAGGTGGGGGACGTTTTAAGTGGACCTTGCCTTTAGTGCCCCATCTGCTGGAATGTTCTAGTACATATTCTGCTTCTTTCTCCTTCGACCTTAATTTCTGTTCTCTAGGGCTTAGCGCCACTTTAATTTACGTCACCATTCCCAACCTCTGGCCTTTATCTTGTCTGTGTTTCTGCCGTCTTCTACTGGTTTTCTTTTCCCACTCAACTTTTCAAAGACCACAAAAGTTTTGAAATGTGCAAGGAAATACTGAGAATAGGAAAACAAAAACCAGTTTATCAACCACCTAGAACTAGCAAACGTTTCTATCTTTCTTTTTTTTTCCTTTTTCCAATGTCTTTGCTTTTTTGTTTCTGATGGTTCCAGAAATCTCTGCCTTATACAGGTACGCCCAGCCGAAGGGAGCACATCCTTGGGGGTTTTTTTGCCTTGCTTTGGCATTTTCTCCCTCTTCTTTTGTCAAGGGAGGTTACATTTAGGTTTACAATCTCTTTGAGTAGCTCTAATGTGAGATGCTTAAACTTCAGGTAAACGGGTTCTTACTGTTTAATGTGATTGTACCGGGAATTTAAGTGAGAGTAATGGGAAGCAGTTACAGAAAAATACAGGGACATCTCCTAAATGTCAAACGAATAAATTCCCTTTGGGGCAAACTGGTAAAGATTCTCATCTCTCGAAGCCTTGTTTTTTGAGAATTGTAACCCAGAATTGGAGAGAGTCAGTCTGCAAAAGATACTATTTTCTTAAAGTCTTATTCCCTTGAAATTAAGTATTCCATTTTAAGGAATATCACATTTCACAACAATCTAACCAGCAAATAAATGAGTGTATAAATGGGTAAATAAAGGAGAGAAGGGAAAGAAAATCTTTTTTATAGTAGAATGCCAAACAATAAATGAAGAAAAAATAATGGAATTAGAAGAATCACCATTTTGAACCCTTGCAGTAATAATGGATTTGGGCAAGAACCATCAGTGAAGATGAAAACCAGTGAGTGAAAGGGTATTAAGGGAGTTACAAGCACCTCTCCACGAATTACTTATTCATTACCAAAAAACCCTAGTAACCCCTGGATGGATAACTTTGGGGAACATCGCCATAACCAAGGGTCAAAGTTAAGCTCATCGTTAAGGGGACAAATGGACTCAAATGTCCCCTGATATGGTGCCCAGGTGACATAACCTCAACCTCATCAGGAGAAAACATTAGACCGGGAGGTTTCTACAAAATAACTGCCCAGTACTCCTCAAAACTGTCAAGGTCTTAGAAGACTGTGGAATATTCTGGATTTAAGGAGATTAAAGTGACAAGACATTTAGATGCAAAATAGGATCCTGGCGTGGATCCTGTTGTAGGAGAAAATGGATTTCCAGAAGAAAAAGGCCAATTAGGGGGCAGTAGGCAAAATCTGGATATAGGTTGTACACCAGGATGGAAATATATCTGTGTTAAATTTCCTTATTCTGTTAATCGTACCAAGATTATATGAGAAAATGTCCTGTGCTGGGAAATACACACTGAGGTAGCTAGGGGTAAATCAGCAGGATTTGGTAAATGGCATTCATATGCTTTAGAAAAAGGACTTGTGTGTGTGCGTGTGTGTAGGGGGAGAACATGTGTTCTCACTAAAAATAAAGTAAATATGTAAAATGTGAACAACTGGTGAATCTGTGTGAAGATTATCAGAGTTCTTTTACTACTCTCGCAACTTTCTCTTAAGCATGATAGGATTTCAAAATGAAAAGGGAAAATAAAAAAAACACACCATGGAATGGTTTCACAATGCCCTGAGCTTGGGATGGGGGAAAAAGAGGAAGAAGATCCCAAATGCAAGCATTTAGGTAGGGCAAAACCCTGCACTTAATTCATCCCCCCGCGAAACGAACAAGGGGTGATGGAAAGGGAAGTGGGCGGGGGGTTGGGATGACTGGGTCACAGGCACCGAGGGGGGCACTTGGCGGGATTAGCACTGGGTGTTATACTATATGTTGGAAAATACTCCAATAAAAAAAAAATACAAAAAAAAAGAAATAACTCATCCTCCGGTATTACTATAAAGCATGCTCCAATTCTCACATACCTGAACATAGAGATACTCGAAAGCAACTGGATCTCTCCTTAAAAGGTCAATTGGATCCTTTGGGACGAAGCTAATGCGGAAAAGACACCTCATCTTATGGGAGCTGGGCCTCTGTGTCACCTGGAAGAGCAGAACAGACATGAGCATCCGTCAGTGCTGGCCGAGTGACACGGAAGCAAAGGCACTTGTGTTTGGACACCAAGGAAGGAAGTGGTCCAAGTTCTTTTGCTACGTGTCCTGGATCCTGGTTCCCTGAAAACTGCACATATCCTGGGTCGGTTCCCCAGAAGCAGACCCTGAGCGGAGGGACCCGCTAAGGAACTGCTCCCAGGAGAGGCCGGGAAGGGAGTGGGCAAAGCGGGGCAGGCAGGAGAGCCAAGCAAGGGCACAGTAGCCAGCAGTGGGTCGCTCCGGCCTACACCATAGAGCCACCAGGACCCAAGCCAAAGGACCACTGATCAGTCATTGGGTTCAGGCTGGCCCAGGGGGATGCGAATTTCCAGGTGCGGACCGCATGGGTGGCAGTGGTCTACGGGCAGTCCTCTGGAGACGATCCGAGGGTGCTGGGGCAGTAAGTCATAGCACTCCAGAACTAGGGTGGGGGTGGGGGGCCGAGAAGGAGATCGGGGGGGTGGGGGGGAGCACAGAGACTGCTTTACTCTCTAACACCGCTGTGGGTTTCTCCCTAAATCAGACTCTAGACTGATTACAGCAGGGAGAGAATGACCATGGCTCCCCTCACGTCCCCCCCCTTCCCCAAAGTTCCCTTATCCCTGAGTTCTCCTACAGAAGAGGAGTTTGTCGGAATCCCTTATACTTCCAGCAAAGACTCTGCTTGTGTCGAATCACAAGAGAAGTCAGGGTGCCACGCGGAATTCAGCAGCCAAGCAGCCTGCTTGTCTCCCGAGAACAGATGGGGGTGGCACTTCGGTAACCAGGAACTGGGACGCATTGGTGGATCATGTATTTACAGTGGGCAGACTGGGGCAGGGATTTCAAGCTTCCACCAATAGTCGCCAGTATGCAACCCAGAGCTTAAGACAACGAAATAGAGTTTTGGTTTCATTTAAGTAATCTCAGGAGCTGTTTCCTGTCGATGGTTTCAAGAGATCGATTGTCAGAACAGGTGAACGAGTCGTTGCCCTAACGCAAAATAGGATTCTACGGAGCCATATTCCCAGTGAGGAGTTGCGGAGTCTGTGACAGTTCTGTATGTGATACCGATCGACAATCTATGAAAAATTGCCCAAAAAGAGAAACATTACCTTGAGATGTAAAGCCCATTATGAACGCCAGAGCTTTCTTTAGCGGGAATACCCAGGGCTGCAGCGAGTACGTTTAAAGGGTCGGAGGACAGGGGAATTCTGGGGCCGGGCAGCGTCTGCTTTCAGCAGCAGGTGTAATTTCTGCTCTCACCTGGGGGTGTAATTTCACACACCTGAGTTAGAGTCTCCTGTTCGTGAAGCAAGAGCAGCTTGGTTCCAGCCCCTTCCGTCCTCTGCTCCAGCATGAGGGAGAAGTGTTCGATGCCTTTGATGGAAAGCTTCTCTTGGAGAGTTAAGATGACGTCCTTACAAGGAAACATTGACAAGATTCCGTCAACATCAGCAAGGCCCGCGTGCCGAGCTTACCAGGAATGACAAATGTTGCACGAGAGGCTTCAGATCTTTCGGTTTTATACCTCTGGTTCATTCCGAAGCTTGATGATCCTTTTCCTGACCTCACCCACCGCCCCAAATCATTACGGAGCTCAGAAACAGGGAGGCAACAAGTTGCCTCGTTGGAGGAGGTGCCTACTGAAGTCTTAACTTAGAGAGGGAGAGACTCTTAAGCAGGCTCCACACTGGGTGCTTGATCTCAGGACCCTGAGATCATGACCTGAGCCAAAATCAAGAGTCGGATGCTTAACCGACTGAGCCACCCAGGCGCCCTTCTGTTTAAAAAAATGTAGTAGGGATCAGGGAATGGTGGTTTCCACTCCCAGCTCGACTTCATGTTAGCTGCGCAGCTTAAGGCAAGTTATTTAACTTCTGAGTGTCTTAATGTCCTTGTCTATAAACTGGGGATAATACTGATACCAGCCTCAGAATAGACATAAGGACTAAATGAGCTCGTACACAGCACACATTTATTGTAGCACCGCTCGATACAGAGTTAGGGTACTGTAACAATATACATTATTGTTATACAATAATACAATATAGTAGCTTTTACTTTAAATCTCTGGGGGAAAGTAGAATGAGCAAGCTTTGTTGGCAATCCTCTGCAGGATTAAACATCTATGACCTGCTAGGTGTTCTACACGGAAGCCCATGTTTACTGCAGTGCAAAAGAAATGTCTTTGAAAATGAAGGAAAAAAAAACATACATTTTTTTCATGTCTTTGAAAACCAGTAACTGATCTCTCTTCAAGATAATTTATACTCCGATGCTAAAAATCCCAAAGAGCAGTGCTTTGCAACCCCAGAGCAATTCTGTCTCATAGTAACATTTGGCGATTTCTGGAGACATTTGTGGTTGTCATAATGGGGTTGGGGCTGCTATTAATATCGAGGAATGCAGCTAAGCATCGTGCTATGGACAGGCCCCGCAATAAGGAATTACCTCGTCCAAAGTATCAACAATGCCAAGATAGAAAAACCCTGCAATACAGAGTAGGTTTTTTTTTTTTTTTTTTTTTTTTTACTGAGCTGTCTGAAATTTTGATTCTTTTCTACAGACTTTTCTTAATTTCCTCAAGCTCCTTTAATGGTTTTGCTGTTATTTACTTTTTTCTTTTTAAGTAAACTCTACCCCCAACGTAGGGCTTGAACTCACGACCCCGAGATCAAGAGTGGCATGCTCTACCCACTGAGCCAGCCAGGCGCCTTTCCCTAGGCCTCTTTATTTTTTTTTATTTTTTGATTTTTAAATTTAATTTAATTTAATTTTTAATTTTTTTCCCTAGGCCTCTATAAAACCAAGATCCCCGTACCCACCCACCACCGAAGAAGTCATTCCACAGAAATGCCTTGACTATATTGAATTTCATAAGAAAGATTCTCTGTGTCATAATTTTTGTTCAAGGCCCAGAGAAGAACAAACAAAACCAGCCTTTGCGTGGCAACACATAGTTATAAACTATTCTCCTGAAACACCAGGGAGGACACCGGAAAATCAGAAAATCGATAGCAAGTTTTTCTTCCCTGTGATTCTGTAGCAAGAATTTTGGCAATTTTTATTAAACAGTGTCATATCCCTTTCGTAACTATACTATTTCTATTTTACGCCTACCCACCTGTGTCTGTGGCGATAGTAAAGCTGTTAGGTACGAGCTAAGCAAGCTTTAATTTGCTGTGAGCTCTGCACCGTTCCCTGTCTTCTCACCACCATCTGCCACCCTCAGGGAAATCACACTCACTCTAGGGTGGGTTCCTAATAAAAAGGCCAGAGGGAATTAACGACAGGGCTCCCTTTTAAATTTAGAGTTCTTTCTGTTAAGGAATGCATGCAAGTCCTAACCTGTACCTTCGGATGGGGTAGGGGGTCTAATGGCAAGGAGCTCTCCTGACTATTTGGTATCATAGACCAAGCCATGGTGTCACAGGGCGTTATCATGATGCGGTGCTCTGGGTTATCTCAGGGCTATTTGTTTATTTATCTAATTTAAAAGATTTTATTTATTGATTCATGAGAGACACAGGCAGAGGGAGAAGCAGGTATCCTGTGGGGAGCCCGATGTGGGACTCGATCCCGGGACCCCGCGATCACGCCCTGAGCCGAAGGCAGGCGCTCACCCACTGAGCCACCCAGGTGTCCCATCTCAGGGCTCTTCCAGCTGTGGCCTGGCCCGCGCCCAATCTGGTCATGCCCATTCATTTGCACATTGCGTGTGTAGTAGAGGCTTCGTCTTGCCTTAAAGAAAGTTTTGCCTCCTGGCTCCCGGCTCTTGGGAGGTAAAGTGTAAGCCCGTGGAGTGTACTGCCCCAGGAGTGTCTGTGTACCTGGGAGCCAGGTAGAGAGCACAGAGCCTGTGCTAACGACGTGAGGGCCTTGGGCCAAGTCGTACCAGCTCGACCTCTGCAGGAGCAGGATACGGGAGCTCAGCTGGTCTATGTGGCCAACGTCTAACAAAAACCCTGAACACCAAGGCTCAGGGGAGCTTCCCGGGTTGGCGCTACCACACACACGTGGTCACCTGTCACTGCTGGGAGAAATAAGAACCATCTGAAGGACCCCACAGGGGGAGGGCGTTGGGAAGCTGTAAGCTGGGAAACTCTCTTGCCCTATGCACCTCTGCCCCCTGGTGATTTTAATCTGTATCCTCTGGCCGCGATAAACTGGAACTGTGAGGGCACCTGGGGGGCTGAGTCGGTGAAGCGTCTGCCTTCGGCTCAGCTCATGATCTCGGGGTCCCGGGATGGAGCCCCATGTCGGGCTCCCTGCTCAGCGGGGAGTCTGCTTCTCCCTCTCCCTCTGTGATCCCTCTCGCTTTTGCTCTATCAAATAAATAAATAAACTCCTGAAAATAAAAAACCTGCAATTGTGCTTCTAACAATTTGCTGAGTTCTGTGAGTCCTTCAAGTGAATTATGGAACCAGAGGGCGGACTTAAGGACCTCCCCGAACACACCGTCCACGGCTGCTTTTATGATACACCAACAGAGCAGAGTAGTTTCGAAAGGGATCAAATAGGCCACAGGGCTGGAGATATCTACTCTCCTTCCAGAAGTCCGCCCACCTCTAGGCTAGCAGATCAATAATAAGAGTAACACGTTGCCATACACGGATTTTGAGTAGGAATAAAGGGAAAGGACTTTGTCAGCCGCCCCCATTGAAAACGAGCAGTCTTGCACGAAGCTGGTATTTCATGTGGAAGGAGTTGAGGATGGCTTATACACTCCATCATCAATCTAGAATACTGTCTGCCCTGTTACGTGCTACGTCACCACCTATTTAAAGCAATTCCAAACAGGCTGCTTGTTGGTATTGTGGCAATAAGTGAGACGGCCTTGGCACCAATGCTTCCACTCCCAAGGTCCATGCTGACTAATATAAAAAACCCGAGAATTCGGGGTTGACTCTTGACAGACATTTTTAACACAGACTTGATATTCTCTTGATACATTATTATACAGATCATCACTACTACTTTTTTTTTTTAAACCTCAATAAAATCTCTTTTATTGTTCCATTTGCAGAAAGCCTATTTTAGGCTGCTGGAGCATTAGGGAGCAATCAATTTCTGAACATACTTTTGTCCAATAAAAAATAGAATATGCGCTTTTTTTTTTCCCCAGGAAGAGGGCACAGGGGGAAAGAACCCATCTGCTTTGTTATAACACCCATTACGTAAAACTCACCTGTGGCTCTGCAATAATAGGACTGCTAAGAGACTCTTCCTTTTTACTCCTTCTCCTAAGAAGCATGCTTCATTTCTGCCCTTTTATGCATTATTTCCATGAAATTAGTTACAGCGATTAAAAGTAAATGTTATCTTTATATTATTCAACCCCTTGTTTTTGCCGGACATCAAAGTAGCAGATATTCAATTAACGGCTAACATCTTAATCTTTTTGGTGGCTGACATTGCTAAGAAATCATACTGGCTTTTTTTTTTTTTTTCATTTTTTTTTCATACTGGCTTTAGGCAGGGTGCCAGGCTTTCTTGGGGACAGTAACACTATTTTAATTAAACTGGAGTTGCATTAAAATGACTAGCCTTAGTGGTTCGTCACTGAGAGCATATTCTATCATTTTGTGACACACACATACACACAGCAGAACCTTCTTAGTTTCAGCTTTTCTCTCCCAAGTTTGATTTTAAGTATTCACACACATACCTTATTTGGAAGCAACCAGAAAAGCCTCAGAAATAAACAGATAGTTCTAAAAGAAGGCGCTGCGACACAAGGCTGTCGGTGTGACTTCCACGCCATACCTGCCAGGGTCCAGGTGGAGGTTAGCGGGTCTGCTTACCTTTATGGAGGTGCTGCAGTCAAAGCGAAATGATTTGGTCTGCCCGTTTTCCAGATACACTTTCAAAACATTTGGCATAAAAAGAAGTGAATTATCCTTGACAGTTTCCTGTTTAATAACAACAACAAGGAAAGAGGTCAAGTGAGAATTCTGCTCTTTGCAGAAGCAGCATATATCTACAATTTATTATTTTTTTTAAAGATTTATTTATTTATTCATGAGAGACACACACAGAGAGAGGCATAGACACAGGCAGAGGGAGAAGCAGGCTCTGTGCAGGGAGCCCAACGCAGGACTTGATCCCAGGACCGCGGATCAAGACCTGAGCCAAAGGCAGACTCTCAACCACTGAGCCACCCAGGTGCCCCGTGAAACAATTTTTTATTTTTTTATTTTATTTTATTTTATTTTATTTTAATTTTTTAAAAATTTTTATTTATTTATGATAGTCACAGAGAGAGAGAGAGAGAGAGAGAGAGAGGCAGAAACAATTTTTTAAAAGGTAGGCTCCATGCCCAACGTGGGACTCTGACCCATGACCCTGATGTTAAGAGTTGCACATTCTGCTGACTGAGCCAAGAGGGTGCCCCTTTATAGAACAGTTTTTACCCCATTTAGAAATGTTCTTTAAATTCAAAAGGGACTTCTAAGGAAAGGGTTAGTGTGTTCAAGATTAGAACACTGGATCTATAGCAAACACCATAACCTAAAAACAATTCAAAAAGAGATGCCTGAAACATGACAAAAATTAACAATAGAAACATATTCCTTTGAATTCTCTCTTTAATTGGAAATAGGGAGAGATGGCAGGAGAAGAAAGAAGGCGTGTTGGGTGAGTTCCGGCAATCCTTGGCGGGCACTGCATTTCTCACATGTAGCTGGTCACGGAGTCATATAAGTCAAGTGGAACTGGGCAATCATGAAACTATATGTCCTTTGTTTTACAGATGAAGAAACTGAAGACAAGATCTCCAGAGATTGGCTGATGTCCTACAGATACTCTCTGAGAATTCAATCCCTAGGTATTTCTGTAAGAGGCTCCGTGCCTTTCACTTCTTGTTCCTTTCTCTGAATTTCCTCCCTCTCCTTCCTCCTCGTGTGAACCGCACACGTGACTCTCCTGCTACCCACTTCGTGGAGTTGGTTTGGCGCCAAGTCCACACGAAGTGCCACATGATGACTCCGTAGAGCAAGAGTAGGCTGGAAATGAAGATGGTCTCAAAGGTTGAGGAGCAGACACGCGAGTGGACATGCCTGCCACACACCGGCCTGGGGGAGGCAGCGGGGGTTGCAGGTGATGACTGACCCCTGGAGCTGTCCTTACACACCAGCTGCCTTGAATGAGCCCCCTATTATATCCAGGGGATTGCCATAGCAGTCTGCCATAGCAGTCATAGCAGAACTGCCATAGCAGCTTCTAGAATCATAATCTCTCTAAAGATACATAAAACTGCCCAGTCTCATGCCTGGAAGCTTGAGAAAATATGGGGGAAGTTCCAGATGACTTTCTGTGATACTGTGATTCCTCTGTGACTGGAACCTTCCAGTTTTGAACTGCGATAGTCTTGTGAAATGCTAATGGATGCTAATTGCATCCAGAGGGACAGGGATGCACTGTGTGGAGCAGAACAATGTGGGGTGAATGGAAGCAGCAGAGATGGGGTAGGAGATGGTGACTGGGAGGACAAGGCTGAAATGCCCCCAGGGCAGCACAGTGACAACTGGAGGCCCCTCCTACAAGCGTCACAAGGTTGAACAGATTGGTCATCGGAGCTCTGGGCTCCAAGGTGGGAGACACAGGTCAGCAAGTCTTGACAGGGAGACACTGAGACCAGGAGGGCCTAGCTCAGGACATGCAGGCCCACAACTTCAAATTCACATCCCTCAGGGAAGAGTTTGTGACCTCTAATGCACATGTCATGGATGACATTTTGTCATTGTAGGTTTATTTAAACACCACCCCCGGCAACAACAAAACCCCAACAACGAAAGCTGCTATTTCAGAGGTCCAAAAACATTTAGTGCCTCAGATAACAGCTTTCTGAAAGCTAAAAACATGAAGTTAGATTTTCTTGGGGGAAAATAAAAATCAAAAAGAGAGCATCCTAGTGATGTTTGCACTCTTCATTTTGAAGACCAATTATGTGCCTCAGCAATCATGATTTCTTTCAAGACCTATTGATGGAGATCCAGGCAGTATTTCTTCACTTCTGGTTGCGCATATGACAGTGGCCCAGCATTGTAACTTCTTTCCATTTTGATTCGTGAAAAGAATAGAGGCATTTCATTTTTGAATAAGGCAAAACTTAGGGGAAGCCTTTCTCGAAATATAGAATGGAAGCATGCTCAGTTGGCATGATGGGAAGAAGTAGGTAGAAATTTCAAAGAGGCTTATTTTACTCAATATGGGGCAATGCCAGGGATCTCAAATCAAATGAACTCCTTTGCAAAGCACTGAGGTCTCGAACACTGGAAGCGTTCGAAGAAACCCTGGACGACTATGTATCCTGGATATGATAGAGAGGACCCATCAGGCATGACATGGGGATCTCTCAAGCCCTTTAGAGTTCTGAGATTCAGCAGGCCTGAATCTCAGAATTCTAAATTGATCTTTCCAGAGGGGCAACTGGCTGTGTTTCGTGCAAAGCCCCTATGTCAGCCACTCTGAGTCTCAAGCAGGCAACAGTCAACTCACCGACACTTGGCCATTGATGATGACCTCCTCAGAGAACCGCACTTTGACTGGATTGGACTTTAATCTTGCCTTTTTTGCAGCACTAATAAATGCTGACTTGGGAGACTAGAAAAAAGAAAGCATTGGATATGATTATTGGGAACATAATGCAAACCCTGGAACAGTTGTTTTCTAGCTTTATTCTCTCGAATATGCATTATTTTTGCTAAAAAGTATGTTTGGTGCATGCCCAGTTCAAGGACGAAACACAAATCACAGAGGCAATCAAAACCCTGTCATGCTCATAAAGTGGGAGGTTTGATTTACTCAGCAGACCAGAACTGCAAAGAGAACATTCCATGTTCTAGCTGAGCACATTCCCAAAGATCTTATTTTTTTGGGAGAGAGAGAGACACAGAGAGCATGAGCATGGGGTAGGAGATGGGGTGAGAGGGAGAGATTAAGTAGACTCCTTGCTCAGCACAGAGCCTGATGTGGGGCTCGACCTCACGGCCCTGAGACCATGACCTGAGCTGAAACCCAAAGCGGGTCATTTAACCGACTGAGCCACCTAGGCACCCTGCCCAAGGATCTTTTAAAATGATGGCTGGGAAAGTACGCAAACCTTGCTTTGATTACAGAGCTTTGAGTGCAATGTGGAGGGGAAGTGGTGGTCAAATCTAATGTTGGGTTCATGTCAAATTGATCATTCCTGATTTTAATGAGGTGGAGAAGAGTCACTAACAGTTCCAACTTGATTGATAATCCCACTATTTTTTCACATGAAGGATTTAAGGGCACGTGAACAGGCAAGTGCACACACTCATAAAACACCCCCTCTTTATGTACCCAAAACTCTAATTTCAGCCTCTTGTTGGTAACCTGTCATCCTGTGGTCTTGCGGGACAGGACAGAGAGACCATCCTGGCTTACAATTGAATGTTGACTTCATATTCTGTCTCATTGTAAAGGTTCTTTGTACCGTTGACCCTTTAAGAGCACAAGATCCACTTATACATGGATTTTTTCTGGAAAGTACAGTATGATACCATAAACATATTTTCCTTTTTAAAATTTTTATTTATTTCAGTATTATTTCTTTAAGTGATCACTACACCCAACGTGGAGCTCAAACTAATGACCCTGAGATCAAGAGTCAAATGCTCTACTGACTGAATGAGCCAGACACTCCAACAAATTTTGCTTATGATTTTCTTAACACTTTCTTTTCTATAGCTTGCTTTTTTCTAAGAATACAGTATATAATACATATAAAATACAAAATATGTGTTCACATTATCGGTAAGGTTTCTGGTCAATCATAAGCTATTAGTAATTAAGTTTTTAGTTGCATGCAACTTTTGACTGCAGGGAGGTTGGTGCTCCCAACACTTACATTGTACAAGGGTCAACACTGTCTTTTATTGGAAAGAGGGGCTGAGTGACTCAATTTTTCTTCCTCAGAAACTAAAAGTACAAGAGGGAAACTTGCTCAGAAGGGTACCGTGATCCAGAGCAAGCTCTTGCTGCACAGTCCTGATCAATGTACACCCTCTGAAAACCATCCTTGTTTAATTTTAATGAAGCCTGAGGAGAAGGGAACTCACATCTAGGAGGTATCTACTATGTTGTGGACAGCATTTGCTTATTTTCAAAAAGGACTGCATTCTCATTGAACCTAAAAATAGGTAAATATTTAGTTTGAATCACGAAATTGCCATTTTGTATATTAAAATAGTCAAATATTGCAATTTGCAAATTGTTCAACCTAATGGTTTTTACGGTATGTATCTGTAAGAGGTTCAGACTGTTGTGAAAAGAAACCTAGTAATTGACTCTAGAATCAACACAGAGGCTCAACTTTCTGTGTACTGTATTAATCTCAAGGCACAAAAGCCAAATAGGTGTCCCATACTTCGATGTTAAACTCAACAGCAAAGAAACAAACAATCCAATCATGAAATGGGCAAAAGACATGAACAGAAATTTCACAGACGAAGACATAGACATGGCCAACACGCACATGAGAAAATGCTCCGCATCACTGGCCATCAGGGAAATACAAATCAAAACCACAATGAGATCCCACCTCACACCAGTGAGAATGGGGAAAATTAACAAGGCAGGAAACCACAAATGTTGGAGGGGATGCGGAGAAAGGGGAACCCTCCTGCACTGTTGGTGGGAATGTGAACTGGTGCAGCCACTCTGGAAAACGGTGTGGAGGTTCCTCAAAGAGTTAAAAATAGATCTGCCCTACGACCCAGCAATTGCACTGCTGGGGATTTACCCCAAAGATGCAGATGCAATGAAACGCCGGGACACCTGCACCCGATGTTTCTAGCAGCAATGTCCACAATAGCCAAACTGTGGAAGGAGCCTCAGTGTCATCGACAGATGAATGGATAAAGAAGCTGTGGTCTATGGATACAATGGAATATTCCTCAGCCATTAGAAATGACAAATACCCACCATTTGCTTCAACGTGGATGGAACTGGAGGGTATTATGCTGAGTGAAATAAGTCAATCGGAGAAGGACAAACAGTGTATGGTCTCATTCACTTGGGGAATATAAATAATAGTGAAAGGGAATAGAAGGGAAGGGAGAAGAAGTGGGTAGGAAATATCAGAAAGGGAGACAGAACATGAAGACTCCTAACTCTGGGAAATGAACTAGGGGTGGTGGAAGGGGAGGGGGGTGGGGGATGGAGGTGAATGGGTGACGGGCACTGAGGGGGGGCACTTGACGGGATGAGCACTGGGTGTTATTCTGTATGTTGGCAAATTGAATATCAATAAAAAATAAATTTATTATTAAAGAAAATGATCCCCATCTTTGTCAAATACAAGTACACCTGAGATCAATTAAAACAATAGGATGAGGGATGCCTGGGTGGTTCAGTGGTTGAGCATCTGCCTTCACCTCAGGTCGTGATCCTGGGGTCCTGGGACTGAGTCCCGCATCCCCTGCGGGGAGCCTGCTTCTCCCTTTGCCTGTCTCTGCCTGTCTCTGTCTCTCATGAATAAACAAATAAAATAAATAAATAAATAAAACAGTAGGATGAAATGGAGAAATGAAATGACAAATCCATTTGATGGAATATTATTCAGCCATAAAATGGAATAAAGTTCTGGTTTGTGCTACAACATAGATGGACCTCGAAAACATTATGTTGAACGAAAAGGAACCACGCACAGAAGGCCACGTGTGGTAGGATTTGATTCCATTTACATGCACTGTCCAGCACAGCCAAATCCATGTGACAGAAGGTAGCTTAGTGGTTGCCCTGGGCTGGGGAGGAGAATGGAGAACTATCATCTGCGGGGTTGGTTTCCTCTTGGAGTCACAGAAGGTTCTGGAACTAGTCAGCAGCAACAGTTGAACAAGATGGTGGACATACTTAATGTCACAGATTTGAACCATTTAAAATAGTGAAAATGGTAGCTTTCTGTTCATTTTAAAATTCATTCTTATTTACTTGAGAGAGAGCAAGAGCTGGAGAGAGCACAGAGGGAAAGGGAGAAGCAGACTCCCCGCTGAGCAGGGAGCCCAACCTGGGACTCGATCCCGGGACCCTGAAATCATGACCTGAGCCAAAGGCAGACACCCAACCACCTGAGCCACCCAGGTGCCCTTAGCTTTCTATTCTGTGCATCTTATTATAATAAAACAAAATCACTGTTGAAAAAAACACAATATGTCTATGTATATTTCCAGGTGGAGTTTTGCTTAAATACTGGGGGAAAAAAATCCTGTTATTTCACGTTCTCCTCCGCGCCCATCCCACCTCTGCTTTGATCAGTGTCTTCGAGGACTGGATGGATGAATGAATGAATGAATGGTTTGGCCTCCAGAGCTTTAATTCCCCTACTTACTCAAGATGTTTTCAGAGAACGGCTGCCCTCTTGGAACGAAACCAAAGAAAACAAAACCAAGAACTCAGAAGACTCTAAATGTGTGCTCCTCAAGAACAACAACTTTGAACATGTTCAACAGGACTTTTTTTTTTTTTTAAAGATTTTATTTATTTATCCATGAGAGACACAGAGAGTGGGGCAGAGACATAGACAGAGGGAGAAGCAGGTTCCCTGCGGAGAGCCCACTGTGGGACCCGATCCTGGGACCCTGGGATCACGCTCTGAGCCGAAGGCGGACGCTCAACCCCTGAGCTACCCAGGTGTCCCTCAACATGACTTAAAAGTCCTACTACAAAAAAAAAAAAATCCTACTACAGGGGCACCAGGCTGGCTCAGTGGGTGCAGGGGGATCAGTGTGCTTCTTGATCCCGGGGTCATGAGTTCAAGCCCCACGTTGAGTGTAGAAATCACTAGAAACAAACATAAACAACGACAAACAAGAGTCTACGACAGAGCTTAAGTGATGGGATAGTGGTGTTCTCCTTGGATTCTCTAATTATAGGCTGAGTTTAGTAATGATTAACAGACAAATCGTACAGTAGTGAGTTCATTTGCTCTGGATATGCCATTTTTTAGCTGAAGGGAAAACATTCTTCTCCCTTAATGGTTTTGAGCAGGCGATATTTACGCTGGCACGATGGGTTTAGTGCAAGTGAAGTGGCTGTAAGAAAGCTACCCAGAACAGACGCTACTAATTAGATGAGGTGCTTGAACGCTGAAGCACCCCGCTGCTCCAGCGTTGTTGGCGAATGAAGGATCTCACCCCTGTTCAACATGCCAGGCACCGAGGCTCATTCCCCTTGTGCATCGGAATCTTTAAATGGAAGATTTTGCCAGATTTTTCTAAAATGATCTGTGTCACTCCTTGCCTCGATAAAAAGGTATCGCACAGGACTTATTTCTTATGCTTACCAGTGGATATATAATCTTAGAAGGCTTTGATGTTCCCATGGAAGTAGTAGGGTGATTGGCCCCTAAAGTAGGTGGCCCCATGCGGCAGAGCTTGTCAAAGCTGGTGAGGCTTCTCCCTTCTCCCTGAAGCTAGAGCATGCCATCCCTTATAGCCTCGTTCCCCTATTTTTTTTTTTTTTACCCTGCCCTAATGACAAACCTGATAAACTAGGAGAGTCAGCAAGGAAACCAGATAGCCAATGTAGTCAAGTAAATACTATTTTACATGTATTCTGAAGTCAATGGACTTGGGATAAAAGTCCAAGAATTCACGCAAGGGCCTTTTTTCTCATTCTGGATTTGTGACTGTTTCATATAATTGCCACACATTTTACAAATTACTTTTTGATGATAAAAACATAAGCTCCTCAAGTGTGAAGGTTACTGAATTGGAGTCAACAAAGTAATGGCTTATTCCACTGGCTGCTGGAATTACTTGTGCCACACATGCTACGTCAACCCGTCACGACTGCGGTTTGCACTCAGATCTCCTTTCGCAGCTCAAAAAACATACAATGTACACCACTCAGAAACCTGATGAGTTAATTCTTAGCAACCTGCAGACCTGTAGGGGCTGATCATAAGCACTTCCTATCCTGTGGTGGGAATGACAAGTAATTACCATTTAGAATAATCAGATTCTCCTGCTGTTAATTAATTTTAAGATTAGAAGGGCTCTAATCAACCTCGGCACCTCTTTCCAAATTTGCTGTTGCTGAGGTGGCCAGAGTAGATATGTGGCATGTTCTTGATGCTTTTAGATGCTGAGAAGTCACTAGAACATCATTTGGAAAAAAATTACATAAATAAGATAAATTTCCGAAACTACAGCCAAAGGTCTTAAATGAGCAATTCATAGTCGGCATTGAGTAAATATTTGGTGAGGTCTAAGTGGCCCACAGTTATCACTGGGTAACTTAGTTTGGAGTTCCCCCAAAGCAGACCCCAAGACAAGGATTCACAAGCAGGTCGCTGTCTCGGAGGTGCTCGCAGGAAGCGCGCATAGGTGAGAAGGAGGAAGGGAGACAGGGGGTGGAGGAGTGAGCCAGTGAAGCATTCTTTAAGCCATTCACCACTGTAAGCAACAGGAGCTTATGCCTGTTGGGGGCCTCTGGGAACGAGGCAGGCCACAGGCCTCAGAGTTATCATGTCCGAGGAGACAGAGAGCTCGGGTCTATATTCACCAGCTCCTGTCAATCAGTGATGGAGTGGCTGCTCTTCCAGGAACGTTAATTCCTCAGCACCTCTGGCCTGCTGCATGAGCCTCATCTTGTGGCCAGAAAAAACCCACGGGCGAACAATCGTTGGTGCTCTCAGCTGGAGACTGGACTGGCATGCTCAGCGTGACGCGTGGCAGGAGGACACGGTCTGGGTCCTGATAGCATCTAATACGCTGGCGCTGCCATGAGGAGATATGTAGCCTCCCTCAGGTGTGTGGGACATGGTGGAAGTTGGGCAGGAAGTGAGTAGCAGGCAAGTAGGTCCCTCAGCTCTTTGGCCTAGAAAAAAAGCTGAGTGAATCTTGATAGCTCCAGGACAAGAGAACGGACAGTGACTTATGCCAAGCGCCGGTGAGCTGGGATTGTGCGAGGGGAGGTAATCGGGACTCTTTCAATATTCCCTGTCTCAAGCCACATCAGGCTAGGAAGTTCTGGAAGTTCTAGATTTGGCAACTGTGGAAGGCAGAGTCAAAGGAAAGGAAGAAGGAGCTAGCCAAGAAAGATCTGTAGTATCAAATGGTAACGGTGCAAGGAAAGAAGACGGCATGTCAGAACAAAGCAAACAAAGTTCCTAAGAAATCCAGAAATTCCTTTTCTAGAAGGCCATCCTAGTGGAATGGGGAAATGCTACTATCTAGATACAGATAAAGACTTCTACGCAAAGGTGTTCCGTGCAGAATGGAAGAGAAGGCCGCTGAAGTCAGTACGAAGGGCCTACTCAGCCAACATAAGGGGGTGCTGGTTAAGTAAATCCTGGTTTGATATAATGCTTTACAGCCGCGTATATGATGCTTATAAAGAATTCTTGGTGATATGCAACCACGCTTACGCTAGACTAAGTGATAGGAGCAGAATAAACCTTGTGTCCAAGACCTCCACTACCGACAAGGCATATATCAGAGGACTAGAAGGAAGTAGGCCAACTGTTTACTCAGAGACTGGCTGTCTCTGAGGAAAAGGTGTGCTGACACACATGGTCTTGCTTTGTGGTTTCCCGCTGCACGTCCATAATTTTTCTCTAAGAAATAACGTGAAAATGGTGGAAGGAGAGAGCCGTCTGTTATAATACTTCAAAAACAAGGCAGCAGCCGGTTAAGGATGACTTCTCAAAAGCCTCAGGAATCCTGAGACTGTTCTCCCAGGCCCCCTTGACCTGAGCATCAGTAAAAATCTGGTCCCTGCAGCTGGGGTCCCTGGGGGTGCCCGAGGACCATGCGGAGTGAGGTAAGAAGGGGGACGCATGGGCTCTCTTGTCTCGACTGGACCTTATTATGCAGAAAAAAAGACAAGGTAACATATGCTGGCCAGCACTTTGCAAAAGAAATTAAAATGCTGATTTTTACTGTCTGCTATAAAAGTAGAATTTACACACGTTCTTTTGGTCTGGTGGGTCATCTGTTTTCAGGACGTCAATCCTGGCTGCTGAGAGGATGTTCAGCAAGCAAATGGAACCCAGTACGTTTTTGTATCTGAAAAAGCAAATGTGCCGATGGGAAAACCCAACCACAAGAATGTAAGGAACAATTTGTAGCCTCTTCTCCCATCTTCTCTCCTCTCTGAGTCTAATCTGCCCATTTAAAGCACTTTGCAGTTTTAATTCCTTCATTTCCACTCCCACATCACAGAGGAAAAAGCCACGCTGGGCTAGATCAGTGAGGGGAGATTCTGTGTGGGACAGTGGTTCCCAAGTGGAGATAACCCCCCACCTCCACCCAGGGGACACCTAGCAATGTCTGGAGATGGTTTTGGTTGTCACAATTTGGGGAGAGGGCAGTACTGGCATCTAATGGGGAGGAGCCAGAGATACTAATAAATATCCTATAGTGCATGGAACGGCACCAGAGAATGGAGAGTTCTCCAGGCCAAGTGTCGCAGTGGTGCTGGTGAGAAACTCTAGGAGAGCATCTAGAGGTTGTTCCGAGGCTTGGAAGGTGAGAAGGGTTTGGCTAGGCCAAGGAGGTGTTGGGGTGGAATATGCAGTGGGCATTTCAGGAAGGAGGGCTGGTCAAGGAAAGTCAAAGATGAGATTCCATCAACAATGACCGGGCAGGCGGAGAGTGCTGCGAGGGGCAGAGGTGCAGCTGTTGGCCAGAAGAACATGCAACACTTGCTCCTAAATGCTGACTTTCAATATAGCACAATAGCAACAGCCGCCTGAACTCCCGGAAACTTACAGATGATCTATTATAGGAAGTTCCATGACTCACTGATAATAAGGAGTATTCATATGAATAACGCACACTCAAATGGCAAAAAGAGCAAGCAAAGCCACAACCCTTAACTTAAATGCCACCTCCTTGATCTTTCTCCAAGCTTACTGTATGGGCTAAGACATTACCTCACTTTGCAAAAATAACCTGGTTCGAACTAAAATGGTTCCGATCTCACACGCCCTAAGAGGTTACAAAGTGGGAAGAGAGAATTCAGGAAAGACAATGTGAACTTGAAGTGCCACCAGGAATTTACAGTTGGTCAACCACTCGGTCATTGTAGACATTTCCACTGGCTTCCCCCAACCTATCTGTCCACTGCAAAGAAATGACAGTGTGGATAGATTTGAAGTGAGCACGAGTGACAATTTGGTTCACTGAAACAATGTAAAAACAGACCAGCTGTACTTTATCTGGAAGGAATCACGGAATCATGAGATGATGGAGCAGGGAAGCCCTTGGATGTGAGTCAGTGTGACCTTCTCAGACAGGTGCGGAAATCCGAGCAGGTGTGGGAGTCACCTGTTCTAGCGCCAGGAACTAGATCTCAAATCTCGGTTCTCTTACTTCCTGCTGTCTCCTTGGTTTTCAAATCCACACATGCGCGTGTGGTTGCATCACAGAGTGGGACTAAAGGTGACAGTCAATAGTAAACTAAGCTTTTATTATAAGTAGTTATATCCTGGATGGCACGATCTGTGGTCTCGGTTAGTTCTATTTGTCATCTTATCAGAATCTTGAATACTTATTTTTTCCTGCCTGAAATGCTTAGGCTATAGGGCTTAGGAGGAAAATGCTGGGACAGGAGACAGGAATGACTTTGGTCAGGAGATGCAGAGTGGCCATTAGCAGAGCCTCCAACTCCCTGGGGAAGAAATGAGAAGCGCAAACAGGCGGGAATCTCTGCCAATCCCTGCAAGGGCCACACAAGGTACCAAAGGCAAACGTTTGGGGGAAAATCTGAAGGAGTTCGCCTTGGTATTTTTCAGCTCAACTGCCAATGTATGGAATTCACAAACAACAGCAAATCTCTAGAAATAGAAAGTCAATTAGTAGTTGCATGTGACTGAGGGTGGGAGGGGTATTCACTGTAAATGGGAACGAGGGATCTCATTGGGCTAAAGACAGTGCTCCCAAACTGGATCCTGGTGATGGCCCCATGCCTGAGTAAATTTTATACAGATCATTGAATTGTATGCTTAAGACGGGTGGATTTTAGGATACACAAATTATACTGTGATCAAGTTGTCAAAAAAAAAAAATCATGGCAACTGAAGGCAGTACGATTTTAATCACTCCGCATGCTCCTGACCAAGGCTGCTGACATCAAATTCTGACAGCCGGATTTCCTCTAAGAGCCACCTTCAAAAGGGGGAGCCTCCTTGAAATATCTACCAACTGATTTAGAAGGGGATATGAGAAAGCATCACGCTAGAACATCCTACAGTCAAACAGTCCCATTATATTTGTGATTCTTACGCTGGGAACCCTAGGAAAATCTTGAGTCTTGTGGGATTTCTAGATGTGAGTCCCATAGGACCGAAGAGCCGGTTTTCAGGATCTATAGAAACTGCATTACTTTCTTTTCTCTCCTCTGAATGGTTTTGCTATCACGGTGTATAAAATACAAATAATGAAGATTTCTAAACTCATATGGTGAATGCGATGCTGTTTCCCTCTGCCATTATTCGCGGGCACGGTTTCACGGGACTGGGAAGAGGAGACCGGAATCCTGGGATCACACACCGGCACTTTTACTCACAGGACACTTACAGGGTAAGGCTGAATGACAGTGAGGAGTATCGATTCTTTGCAGCTTCTGAAAGAGAAGAAAAACAAACATATTTATGAAATGCACAGAGGCCGGACTCTTGACAGGGACAGCGTGCTTTTGAAATGCGACGTGTGATGTGTTGGCGACTGTTTCCTGGGCTCTCAGGCAGAGTAAATCAGAAAGCTCAAAGATGGGCTTTCAGACCTCAGAGAAAACCAGAATCAAGTGTTCACCCAGTGTAACAAACAGCCTGATGGACAGCTTCCCCCGCGGTTTACGTTGGGCGCTATTACCTGTGATGCCAAACACCAGGGCTTTCGGAAAACCCTCGCCCAGGGAAGGGGTGTCTCAGAGGCCTCGACTCCCTCCGTCTCGCACTTTCCGCGGCCCTCAACACTGATTCTCCCCTTTTGATTTTAATTTTCTAGAAAGGGGATCGATTTTAAAAAATTCACAACATCATTATCTGCTCGGGGTCATCAGCATCATGAAAGAAAACTGTCGCTGTGGGGTTCTCGTGGGCAAACGGCACCCCCGCAACATCACTTCCCCGCGCCAGGTGGCTCATGGGGGTCCACGGTCGCAACGCCCAGGACGCTGGGCCGCTAAGCATCTCAGATGGCCGCTCGCTGGGCAACGGTGTCCATGGTGGGGGACACCACGCAGGAGAAGCAGAACGAGGCAAGATCGTGGTCTTTTTTTTTTTTTTTTTAAGATCGTGGTTTATTAATTTCCCCCAGATAACCCAATCCTGACAAATAACTCAACCCCTTGGGAAAATCATGCTGTGGTTATAGTGGTTTTCCTTCCTTCCTTCCCTTTTTATTTTGAGTAGGAGAAAGGTCAGTTGGCACTTTGTTGAGGAGACACCGACTTTTTTCTCCTTTAGGTTTTAATTAACGGCCTCCTTTTGCGATTTACTCTGCAAAGGAGTAAGGTGAAGGGAGTCTGCTGCACGGCCGCTCCCCGGAAGGAGCCACTGCAAATCGGCCTGCTAGCCATCGTTGCACTGAGGCTGGGTCGGACCGGGTTGGAACACTTGCCCTGGCAGCGCTCGGTGTGGACCGCGAGGTGTGGGAGGAGAGCAGTCAGCCGAGGGGAGAAGGGTGGGCTAGAACTCAAGGGCAACTGGAAGAAGTATCAGAACATTCTGGGTGATGGTAACTGTGGGGAGAGTAGCACGTGGTTGCCAGTGGCCTGGATGCTCCCACGGGGTCCCAGGTGCCAAGGGTGGGCGGAAAGCTCCGCTAACAAGTAGGCAGCCCGTATTCTCATTAGATGGAGAAGTGGAGCGACAGTATGACCAAACCAGAGTTAAGTGGATGAAATGCATGACCATGCACGGCTGCTGGGTGTATGGACCCGCGTAGCAGTTCGGGGGAGCAGTCTGGCACCACCAGGCAAAGACCTCAGTGTCACCTGTGCCATGACCCAGCCCTTCTCCTCTGGTTGACACCACAAAGGCATCCTGTCTGGCTCCCGGGACCATAGAGGTGAAGTGCTGGAGACGAGCTGGGCGTCCAGCTACAGAAGAGTGGCTAAGGAGACGCATGCGTGCACACCACGGAATGATGAGGCGAGACGAGGCAGGAGCCCAGTCTTGCCCGGGCACTCCTGGAGGGTGCTTCGCACGTGGGGGAAGAAATTGGAGGAGACTGGACGAGGAACGCAACATAATACCATTCCAAGAGCTCAGAACGTATGTGCTCCAAAAAGCAGCACACACGGGGGAGAAGGCAATAAGAGAGCACAGAGACACGCCAAACAGGTTGGAGAGGATTTCTCTCGGGGACATGGGAGCGGGTGTGACTATAAATAAGTAAAATCAGTGGAGAAGAGCCTTACATGGGTCTATGATGACGACCGTTGATACCATGAACAGATGAGTTTGATGACCTCAACTCTCTGCACGTATGGTTTAATAATAATTAAAAAAAAAACCCTCACAATTTGGAAGAGGATGAAGAAATGTGGGGTAGACGTATGCTACCAAACTCACCAACTGCTTAAGGGGAGGTGGCTCTTGGGGGCCTCTAAAGAAATCCCTCATTTGCTCACCAAGACAACGGAGGACCAGCCTCCCAACTCTCTGGGGCTGTTCAACTGCACCCAACTACCACTGGGGGCTGAACACAAGCCCCCAGCCCCCACTCTTTCCACACAGATCTCTGCGTAAGAGAAACACACACTCAGAGAGCGACACACACAGAAGCAAAGTACTGCTTCTTAGCTCTCATTCAAGTTCCCCTTGTTCACGGGAAACAAGGAAGGCCCAGCAGAGGAGAGATGTGATACAGCCCAGCTGATGGAAGCATTTGTGTGCATGTGGCAGCGGGGGTCCTCGCTAGTGGCCACTGGGCTCTGGGGATTGTGCCCTGGGCACAGCTGATTGGGCCTAGGGGCTGAGTGAGCCAATTAGATTCCCCTCTGTAGGGTCAACTAAGAAACAGAGTGTTGGGAGCCGAGTGCCAGTCATGGCTGGGCAAGAGTAGAGGTGACAAAGGCCGGTAGTCCACTGCGCAGTCCTGGCTCCCACCATTCTGTCAGAAAGAAAGAAATTGGTGGAAAAATCTCAATATAACTATGATCAGTTCTGGGAATCTGGGAATGGGATTTTACTTCTGTTTCCTTTCACCTACAAGTACTTAATTATCCCCTGCCAGACATGAAGAATTAACTCCATGATGCTTTGCGTCCCTTAGGATTCCTAATTCAATCCTACAAGGGGTAAAAAAAAAACAAAACAAAAAAACAAAAAAACAAAAAAAACAAACAACAACAACAACAAAATGAAACAACAACACCACCAGCAAAAAGGAAGCCCTATGTGTTCATAGGTCACAGGATGCCAAGACGGCTGAGGTAGCTCCAGCTGGGGCCTCAGGCCAAAAGATGCCAATCACCTTCGCGTGCCAAAGCTAGGTGCCGCAGGACTTTCAAAGGAAGTATGGAAAACCAGAGTTTGGGACCTCTAACCCCTTATGCACCTTGGAGCTGGACTCATTACTTAATTAAAAGTGACAAAAAAAAAAAAAAAAAAGGCTACCGGGAGAGGCCGGTGGAAGCAACCTATGCCCAAATTAGAGGCTATGTTTGCAAAATTGCTACCCTTCCACTGAGGCAGGCCCAAAGTGTGCCATTCCTAGGGCCAATATGTGGAAGATGTGGTAGAAAAAGCACCCGGAGTCGCTTACTAATGGCATCTTGCTCAGCTGAGCCGCCCGAGGGGTGAGAGAGCCTTGGTAGAAAGAGGTAGAAGCTGAGGAGTATTGGACACAGCCAGCCTCTGCCTTCTCTCTGACTCAAGGAAGCTACAGCTGGTGCCACCCAACAGACATCTTCCAGGAATCCACCAACATGCCCGCAAGGGAAAGAGTCAACTTTTTTTTTCTTTTTAAGATTTTATTTATCTATTTGAGAGAGAGACGGTGAGCATGAGCAACGGGAAGGGCAGAGGGAGAGGGACAAGCTCGATGTGGGGCTTGAACCCAGGACTCCGGGATCATGACCTGAGCTGAAGGCAGACACCCAACCGACTGGGCCACCCAGGCGCCCAAGAGTCAACTTTCATTATCCTCCACAGATAGAGGAAACCAATGGCAGGTTACATTGGTGCCAATCAAGTGAGAACCCTTGTGGCTCTTTCCCTCACTGTCCTGGTCCCATTTCTATGCAGAAGGAGCTAAAGCTATAGAAGAAGGTCGGGGAATGCCTCTTAGCCCACCGCAGGCTTCCCAGGCAGGAAATAGGGGCGAGAGCGAGGCATTTTGTGCAGTTGGGAGTTTTGATTCTTATTGACAACTGAACATTTAAATCAGAGATTACAAGTTGTTGTGATTATAAGTGTACAAGTGACTGGAGAATTTTCTGAAACCTGCCGGATATGCTGATGGGGCCTGCCTGAGGTTTCATTGAGGGCTCTGGTGGGCCGTCATGTGGGCCGTCACGAATGGGCAGCGAGGAGAAGACAGAGGCTGTAGGATTCCACCCTCTGAGACCTGCTGGCTACACGCTTTTCCAACTTCTCTACTTCAGCTGACTGGAAGAGATCGTATTCTTTGAGCCCGAACAACCCTTGACGGAGACAGTCAGTGCTCAGAGCTCTAAGAAAATAAACAATCAAGAGGAAAACACAAGAGTGTGGGGACACGAGGCGCTGGGGAAAATGCTCATGTCCTCCAGAGCGATGCCCAATGGCACCGTATTCGTCTGTTCACTTCTGAAAAGGGAAGCAGATATCCCAGCTCCAGTGTAGACTGTTTGAAGCAGAACAGTGCCTGGAGAAGGGCCCAAGTTATGCATCTCAGATGCTAAACAAATAAGCCAAGAAACCGGATTAGCTTCCTATCACTGCTGTAATAAATTACCATGAACCTAGTGGCTAAAAACAACACAAATGTAGTATCTTACAAAGATTGGAGGTCAAAAGTCTGAAATGGGCCTCACTAGGCTAAAGTTAAGGTGACAGCAGGGCTGCACTCATTCTGGAAGCTTTTCCAGCTTCTAGAGCCTTCCTGTATTCCTTGGATCATGGCCTCTTCTTCCATCTTCAAAACCAGCAGCGTAGCATCTTCAAATTTCTCCCTGGCTTTCCTGCCTTCCTCTTTCAATTATAAAGATCCTTCAGATTACATTGAGTCCCCCTGGAAAATCCAGGATAATCACCCCCTTCTTAATAGAATCACATGTACAGTCACAGGCTCTGGGGACTACGCTGTGGACATCTTTGGGGGTTGGAACATTATTCTCTCCTACCACAGATGCTAGCTTTATTAGTTATCTAGTGCTGCATAACAGACCACCACAAATTTAGTGGCTTCAAATGACACACATTTATTATCTCGTACTTTTTAGGAGGCGGAAATATGAGCATGGCTTAACTTGAGTATCTTTTTTTTTCTTTTTAAAAATGTATTTACTTGAGAGAGAGAGGGAGAGCACAGAGGAAGAGGCAGTAGCAGATGCCCCGCTGAGCAGGGAGCCCTGCACAGGACTCGATCCCAGGACCCCGGGATCATGATCTGAGCCGAAGGCAGATGCTTAACTGACTGAGCCACCCAGGTGCCCCTTAACTTGGCTGTCATTTAAAGATTTTTTTAAAAATTTATTTATGAGAGACAGAGAGAGAGAGGCAGACACATAGGCAGAGGGAGAAGCAGGCTCCCTGTGGGGGGCCCAATGTAAGACTTGATCCCAGGACCCTGGGATCATACCCTGAGCCAAAGGCAGGCACTCAACCACTGAGCCACCCAGGCATCCCTAACTGGCTCTCATTTAAAACTTCTCTCAGGCAGCCCCGGTGGTGCAGTGGTTTGGTGCCGCCTACAGCCTGGGTTGTGATCCTGGGGACCCAGGATCGAGTCCCACATTGGGCTCCCTGCATGGAGCCTGCTTCTCCCTCTGCCTGTGTCTCTGCCTCTCTCTCTCTCTCTCTCTCTGTGTCTATGAATAAATAAATAAAATCTTTAAAGAAAAAAAAATAAATAAAAAATAAAACTTCTCTCATTGGGATCCCTGTCTCTCATGAATAAATAAATAAATAAATAAATAAATAAATAAATAAATAATAAAATTTCTCTCATGAGACTGCCATCAGAGTGTTGCCCAGGGCTGAGATCTCATCTGAAATCTCGACTGGGAATGATTCACTTCCAAACAAACCTCTGCAGCTTTTGGCAGGATTAAATTCCTTTTGACTTGTTGGACCAAGGACGTCAGTTCCTGGCTTGCAGTTGGCTACGGTTCACCCCTAGTTCCTTGCCACGTGGGCCTCTCCAACATGGCAACTTGCTTCATCAAAACCAGCAAAGGAGAGTTTGCTGGCAAGATGGAAGTTACAATTGTATATAAAGTAATCACAGAAACGGCATCCCATCACCCTTGCCCATATTCTGGTGGGGAGAAGCAAAGGTCCCACCCGTACTAAAAGAGAGTGGAATGCAAAAAACTATGAATATCCAGAAGCAAGGATTATTGGGGACCATGTGAGGTTCTGTGTGCCCCACTAGCAGAAAGATTAATAACCAAGTGAACGCTAAGTATCTTAAAAGTGGTCTCCACCCATGAATTCACCTCAGGCGAGATTATTTATGCATGGTAAGGAACAGCCGCAAAAAGAATTGTTCGGCACACCCTGTTAATTTAAAAATGGGAAAAAATTTTCAAATTATGTCTATTATGTTTATGGCATTTAAAGTTCTTGTGCCTATAGTAAATTCTCTACAAAATGCCTAAAACACAACCTCACTTGGTTTTAACTTTACCAATTAATGAATAGATGACGTTATTTGAATTGAAATAAAATACTCCAGTATGTTATTTATCATCCAGGCTGGAGAGGTGCTTTTCTTCTGTTTCTCTCACCTATAATTCTTTCATTATAAGCTGCCAGACAAGAAGAATGAACTTCATAATGTTTTGGATCTCTTAGAATTCCGAACCCTAAGATCCTGGGGATCCTAGGGAAAAAAGATCAAAGCCATTTTAAAATCGCTTCCACAGGAAGATTAGAACAGAGAATGGAAGATGCCACATTCCAGGAAGCACATAACGAACTTTTATGAAGGTCTGAAACAGCTGGGGATGTTAAAAAATACAGTTGGGGCATGTGTAGAGAAGTATTCTAACAAATTCCAAGTACATCTTCTACTTTTGACGAATAGTTTCAAAGCGCAGTACCAATAGTTTTGAAATAGTTGAGCTTGTTAAAAACATCATTTAAATCCCCGAATCACAGTGCTGACATGCAGAGGAAAAATAGAGTCTGACCTCCCCTAAACTTCTCCTATCAAATTTGCCTTCAATTCTTCAACAAAAGTCTCTTTTTATCCCTTTTTGATGGAATCCCTTGCAGCATGCTTGGGCATGCTGGTTGCAGGTCGTGCTTTGCCAACACATCCCATTTGTAAAATTCATTGGCTGTGATTTTGTTGCAGCAGAAGCAAAGTGATGTGAGGAAAAGCTAGGATTCTAATGAGGCTTTCGGTGTTAAATCTCTTGCAACAATGCAGCTAACGCTGGTGTGGTCTTTTTCTTAGAGCGGCATAGCTTGGCATCTTTCCCAAACTGCCTTTCTCACTCCATATTTACACGAATTTAATATTGCAGTAGGCAATCATATTGGCGTGCAGAATATTTCCTCCTATGCCACCTAAATAGATCCCTTGATCAACTCTGAAATCGATAGGGATGTAACAGAGCTGTGAAGAGCATGGAGATCTCAGAAATCGGGAAAATCAAACAAAACCAAGCCCAAAGAACTAAAATATACAGGAAGATATTTTATGTCAAAATTCAAGACTCTTGCTTTACAAAACAAGTCCAAACAAGTTAACTGGAAGGTTCTAAACTTCAAAAACGAAGTAAGGAACCAATCCATGAAGGCTGGAAGGTGATGCTCCCGGAAAAGCAAAATAAGGAGGTAACTGAGGGCCACATCTGAAAGGATTTTGTAAACTGCAAAATGACATCCCCGCATAACTCGGGAGACTGATGTGCATTAATTTTATTTGGAAAGAAAGGTGCTAAGGCACAGAGAAAGGGCACTGGAACCCTCACTTCTCAGGTAAATGCACATACACGTGAGATTCTTCTTGCACTTCAGAGAGATTAGCAAAATATTCTGTTCCGCAAGCTCCTTAGACTCTCGGCTGGCGGACAGCCACGGATGATGGAAATCAGAAATGATTATAACAGCATTTCTCCAGCGACTTTGCTCAGAAGAGGCTTTCTGCAATCCTAGGGTATCGGTACCCCAGTGATTTTCTTTCCATTTTTTTTTTTCTATCCGAACCAGGAGATGTGAAAAGAACATTAAGATTTTTATGATCTGATAACCAGCCATAACATAGTCCGCCCAGTCAATCGCTGGCCAAGCTGGAGGAAATGATGCTGCCCTTCACTTTTAGAAAAGTTGCCACAGGACTACTTAGATTGGCGGTTAATGCTTCGTCTAGTTGACCTTTCCAACACTCTGAGAGACACTAATTATCCGTTCTATCGATTCCGAACATGTACTCAAGCCATTAGCTGAAAGGGAATGAAAACAGCTAGCAAATGACTAAGCATTCAAACCAGATCAACACATTAAGGCTAAGTGTGATCCGTCATGGACTTTGGGAAACATTAACGCTCTACACATTGGTGCTGAACCGTGCCTTTCCTTTGATAACTGCAAAGAATGGGATTATTTGGCATTTCTCAGTCAACGTTCAGGGAATGCTGATGAAGACAATGCACATAATGAAGCCAGCATAGTCATCAGGGCAACAAAGACAAGAGCCGGTTTAAGGGTTCACTTGTCCAGGAGCACTGGCTTGGCTTCTCCCAATTCTACAATGTCCCTCTCAGTACCCCTTTACCCTTGAGAGGGGGGTTAGACAGCTGAGCAAGGAAACTCCACCACTTTGGTAGCCAATGGGGAAAATGAAGAGACTTTAAGAAAAGATCCTTAGAAAGCGATAGGTTGAAGACTTCACCCTGAAAAAGCGGATGACTGAACTGTTCATCTTTTCCCATCTGTGACGCAGGGGCCCCGGAGATGGACCTCAACGAACCACAGCTTTTGTGTAGTGTCCTCCCCTCGAATCTGGGCTGGTCCGTGACTTGCTTTTGACAAAGACAAAGTGTGGAAGTGGCCCTGCATGACTCCCAGGCCTTGGCTAGAAGAATCTTAGAAGCCTCGCAGAGACCCCTTCTGGGGATCTTGAAGTCCTCACTGAGAGAAGCCAGCTACCAGGTGAGAAGGCCAGCAACCCTGTGACCACCATGTTGTGAGGAGGCTGGCCAGGTGGAGAAGCGTGGGGGGTGGGGGGTGGGGGGTGCAGCAAGGGGGGGCTTGCCTGGCACCTGGCCGGTGGCACCTGTGTCAGCTGTCCGAGTCCAGGCAACAACCAGGAAGGGAGGAGTCACCTGGGATGTCCGGCCCAAACAAGCCTGTGTGTGGCTGCAGCTCTAGCTGGCTCCTAACAGCCACATGAGAGATACCAGTGAGAACTACGTGGATGAGTCCAGTCAACCCGCAGAGTCATGGCACATGAGAAGTTATTTTATCAAGCCATTACATTTATTGGACAGCAAAAGAAAACAGAATACCATCTGTCCATAAAGACATTGAAAACTATGTTTTGGGATGCTTGGGTGGCTCAGCGGTTGAGCCTCTGCCTTCAGCTCGGGGTCCTGATCCCGGGGTCCTGGGATCAAGTCCTGCATTGGGCTCCCTGCATGGAGCCTGCTTCCCCTCTGCCTTTGTCTCTGCCTCTCTCTGTGTGTGTCTCATGAATAAATAAATAAAATCTAAAAAAAAAAAAAAAAAAAGGAAACTGTTTTTAAGAGCACCTGGGTGGCTCAGTAGGTTAGGCATCTGACTCTAGGTTTTAGCTCAGGTCGTGATCTGAGGGTTATGAGATCGAGCCCCATGTTGGGCTCCGCACTCAGCTGGGACTCTGCTTGGGATTCTCTCCCCCTCTCCCTCTGACCCTCCCTGCCGCTGACACACACTTTCTCACTCTCAATAAATGAATAAATAAAAAACTTTAGAAAAAGACTAAGTTTTTAAAAAACAGTCCTCCAAGGGGTCAAATGATTTTGAAATTGAACATGGCTCCCCAGAATACTGACACGGACTCACATTTAAAAACGAAATGTGGGTGCCTGGGTGGCTCACTGGGGTCCTGGGATCGAGTCTTGCATCGGGCTCCCCGTGGGGAGCCTGCTTCTCCCTCTGCCTGCGTCTCTGCCTCTCTCTCTGTGTCTCTCATGAATAAATAAAATCTTAAATATATATATATTAAATCTTAAATTTATATATATTATATATTAAATCTTAAATATGTTTATATATATATATAAACATCCAGCATACAAACTGAGGTGGAATCGTGGACAAGGATGCTGATGCTCTAACTGGCGGAAGTAAAGAGAGCACAACTGCCACAATTACACACTTTGGAGACTGAGGTGGAGGAGAAAGAACTAATAATAAACTTATGAGAGAAAAAGACCCATCAGAGTCTTGGACTAAAAGTGCTCTACTACAAAGGAGAATTTGGAGGGCACAATCAGCTGTATATTGTCGGGTATATATTTGAACTTTGCAGAGCACGGATTAAAGTACATTGTAATTTTAGCTTTCGAATTGAATACTTATATACAACCGAGGCCTATAAATACAAACCCTACGGAGAAGCCAGAATTTTTTTTGCAAAATCTAATTCACATTTTAATGAGTGTATTTAAGGCTTAGGCTGGGCTTTTCTTTGTGAAGAATATTAGGTCATTAGGTTAAAATCCACATAAATGATGCAGTGGTTATCAAAATTAACATTTAAATGAAATCGGCTCATTTCAAGCACTTTATTTTATTGTCCTTTTTAAACCTTTGCAGTGAAATTTCAGGTTAGGCACTCGGAAACTGCTGTCAAGAGAGTTTTATTTGCATGTAGTGTTTGTTTTTGGTTTGACCTAAATTTTTTGTCTGTTTAATTCATTTTCAGCTGAATGAATGCTGTCTTTCGCCTTTGAACTACTTACCTTTAACTAATGGATGAAACCGGTACTTACATTTAAGATTCATAAAGGACAGCAGGAGTTCTTTGAGATAAAAATTAAATTGTTTTACACACACGTATGATACTAAATAGCTCTCACCTCATTCACCCCTGTGATGAGTATTTACTGAGTATCTCGGAGTGCCAGGCATTTGAGATACATCAGTGATTCTCACTGGGGAACGATTTTGCCCCACAGAGGGCATTTGGCAATGACTGGAGACATTTATGGTTATCACAACAATGGGCTGCTACTGGCATCTAGGAGGTGGAAGATAGGGCCACTGCTAAATGTCCTACGGTGCAGAGCACAGCCCCCTAAGCCAAAGAATTTTCAGCCAAAAATGTCAGTAGTGCCCAGATTGAGAGACCCTGGCTACATCAGACATTCCTCTCTGGAATAATCACTATCCTGACTGTTGTTGTCATCGTCGTCATCTTCTTTTTCTTCTTCCTCCTCTTCCTCCTCCTCCTCCTCTTCCTCCTCCTCCTCCTCCTCCTCCTCCTCCTTCTTCTTCGTTTAAAGAAAGAGAGAAGGTGGGATCCCTGGGTGGCGCAGCGGTTTGGCACCTGCCTTTGGCCCAGGGCGTGATCCTGAAGACCCGGGATCGAATCCCACGTCAGGCTCCCGGTGCATGGAGCCTGCTTCTCCCTCTGCCTGTGTCTCTGCCTCTCTCTCTCTCTCTCTCTCTGTGACTATCATAAATAAATAAAAATTAAAAATATAAATTAAAAAAAAAAAAAAAAGAAAGAGAGAAGGTGGAGCAGGGAGGAGCAGAGGGAGAGGGAGAGAGAGAGAATCTTAAACATGCCCAGCACAGAGCTGGATCTCTGAGATCACGACCTGAGCCGAAACCAAGTCTCATGCCCCCATTCACTATCCTGATTTTTTTAAAAAAGATTTTATTTATTTATTAATGAGAGACACAGAGAGAAGCAGAGATACAGGCAGAAGGAGAAGTGATGAGGGACTGGATCCCAGGGCCCCGGGATCACGCCCTGAGCCAAAAGCAGATGCTTGACCACTGAGCCACCCAGGCGCCCCTCACTATCCTGATTTCCTTATTTCTTTTTTTTTTTTTTTAGGTTTTATTTATTTATTCATGAGAGACAGTGAGAGAGAGAGAGAGAGAGAGAGAGAGAGAGAGGCAGAGACACAGGCAGAGGGAGAAGCAGGCTCCCTGCGGGGGGCCCAATGTGGGACTGGATCCCAGGACCCTGGGATCATGCCCTGAGCTGAAGGCAGATGTTCAACCAGGTGCCCCAGACTATCCTGATTTCTAAGACCACAAAACATTTTACGAACTGATGGACATTTCACTGGTTTTCACACTGGAGCTGTAAAGACAGTATTGCTATTATTATTCTTGTAGATGTCTTTTGGTGAATATACGTACGCACTTCTGTTTGGTACATACCTAGGAGTGGGAATGATATAGGTCATGCACGTGCCCAGCTGAAGACTGTTTTATTTGGCTACGCCATTCCTTTGTAGTTCTGTGACATGGATATCTCTTTACTCTGATGAACTCTACTAGCCTTTCTTGACCTGATTCTTGTATTCTTGCTGAGTTCCAAGAACATCCTAAAGTTACTTACACGTGGTTAAAGCTCCGTCATCTTAGAGAGAGTTGCAAAAAGGGGTAAGTGTACAACATTCAACTCCCCCAAACTAAATAGTATACATTTTATCAAAGTTATTGGGAATCCCAGTTTTCAAACTGTGCTCCATGCAACCCTTCTGAGACAGAGACAAAGGCTGGTAGAAAGAGACCTGGACGTGCTGTGCATTTTCTTATTTTTTAAGAGGATTTAAAAAAAAACATTTTATTCATTTATTTGAGAGAATTATTGAGAGAATACACAAGCAGAGGGAGGGGAAGATGGAGAGGGAGAAGCAGACTCCCCAATGAGCAGGGAGCCTGACGTGGGACTCAATCCCAGGACCCGGGATGATGACCTGAGCCGAAGGAAGACCCTTTACCAACTGAGCCACCCAGGTGCCCCTAAAATGGCAAATTTAATGCTATACAATGTCACCAGTGTAATAAAAAAGAAAATCCTTCTTGTTACAAGCCGCTGAGGCCTTGTGGTTATTTGTTATGAAGCAATACGGCCCCTAATCTAAGGGTAGGGCAGATATTCTATAAAGAGAAGAATGAGAATTTGCTGTAACGCTAAATATGAGTAAGAGGAGAAGAAAGAGGGGGAAATGTCAGATCCAACATCTGGTCTGCTGAATAAAATCTCTCCACGTTAAAAATAAATTAGGTAGCGGGCCAAGGGAGGAACTGATGGTTGGGGCCATTAAAAGGGACCATTTGGAAGTGGCTTGTGCCATTTCAGGGTCATTCCCACGGAGGCACTGCTGTTGTGGAGCATCCGAGATGACTAGAAAAATTCAGGGAGCTGGAAACATTAAAAAATTTGAAGCCAATAAAAATTTGGAGCCTGAAAGACTGGAAGAGATCAGAAGGAGACAGGTAGTGTCATCTGCCAAGTTGAAGCTGTTAGAAAGAATAGTTCATATCCCCCAGTCGATTCTTAAAAAAAAAAAAAAATCACATTGTTATGCAATTCAAATCAATTTGCCTTGACAGTCGCTTCCCATTTCTCTCTTTAGTTCAGAGGAATTTTATGTTTGATCCTGCCCTCTTTCAGGGCTCACTTCACCTTCTGTTCACCAGTCCTGCAGCGCGCACACAATACAGGGATTTAATATATTTTTAAACTATAAAATTAAACAGAAGGCCAGAGACCGTAATGGAATACGTGGCACAATGGCAAATGGGAGGTGGCAGTTGAAGCCTTTTTTAATACGTAAGCGGAGGGGCGAATATTGTTCAAGAAATGAGGTGTTGTTGGCCAAAAGTCTCAGCGGCAAGCAATGTGCCCACAAAATGGAAATAATAACAGTAATAGTAATAACAGGGCTGTTCGGGGATTGTTGTGAGGAGGACAAATTATAGATGGCTGAATTGCTTTTAGTATCTTGGCAGAAAGGTATTATGTAAATTCCAGTTCTTTTTCTTTTCATTATTTTTCCTTGAAGACTGCCAAAGAAAAAAAGAAAAAAGATCCTAGTGGGTGGATGAGAATGGGGATTGAGGGAGGAAAAGGGAGAGAAAATAATTCAGAGAAGCGAGTGATAGAGAGAAGCACTTCTTGGCCATAGCATTTGCTTTAATAAACTTCGTGTACTTAGCCACAGGGCTACGGAGGGCACAGAGTGTCTGGGAGATTCCCAACCCCAACCTGCTCTTGCCCAGGAAATATTTAGACTTTATGCCCATTTTGCTAAGAGAATCCTCTCCGTCTTGTTGACACAGCTATTGCCTTCACTTCCAACACCGTGCTTCTGGGTTTTAGCATCCATCAGGAGCATCTCCCATAGCCAACTAGAGGTGCCCGGTCCCAAGGGTAGATGCTGTGACCCCGGGCTCTGGGACAGGGCTGTGCAAAGGCCCGTAGGTGCACCTCTTGTTTCTAATGGACCATTTCGGAAGGCGGGGCTGAAGGTTGGCGTGTTGCAATGTGCAGTGAGAGAAATGGAATTCCGAGCTTGGGCTAGAATGGATAGAGTGGATGTTGCCAGGTGAGACGATAATGAGGTGCTTAAGGCTTTCAGATGGGCAACACAGGGATTGGCCTTCGAGTTCATTCAGTTCATCAGCATATTTGGAAAAAATGGCTTTTTAAAAAAATATATATATATTTTTTATCAAGAAGTGGAATGCTTCCTGTCTCCATTCTCTCTGGTCTATTTGGAAGTAATTTTAACCATCTTCTTGAGCTATTATGTTGATTGTACCACTTCCCTTCACAAAATACTATAATGATTTCCAACTGCATCTTATCTCGAGTAGGATTCTTAATCTTTTCCTCCCAGTAGAGGACACCCTTAGTAGCTCTCCATTTATCTTTACTTACATTCAACTTTAAAAACCACTGGAATTCATTGAGCAAATGTTTGACAAGCCCCTACTCTGCAACAAAGACTCTTCTAGACTATACCGACGTATCAGTGAACAAAACACAAAATAATCCCTGCCCACCTGCGGTTCCCATTCTATGGGATCACCTGGGGCCTGGGCATTGAGCACAGGATGCCCAAGCCAGCTGGCAGTGGACAGAGGGCAGAGCCCCTTATACCTCTGGCCATTTGTGTTCTCATCCCGACGATGCAGAAACCGGACGGAATCTCCAAATACAAGGGTTTCTCCTAGAGACCCCGGGCCACTTACTATTTCCATCGCCTACATCAACCAATCTGCCTTGTTCAATGTCATTTACCTAAAACTCCCCAAAACCTTTTCTTTGACAACAAATGACACTCCATCCTCTTTCTTCAGACCACTCTCCAAGAATCACTCCCTTCAAGTCTTCCCAGATTACCCCAACTGCCTTCAAACCTATTGGTGTCCATGGCAAACTTTCAACATTTAGAGACAACTCTGCAGGGGCGGGTGGGAGGAAAGATGGACTCTCCTTAACGAAGAGAGGGAACAAATTGGGGAAAGAGAGAAATGGGTTGCTTGGCGACCTGCAGTCACACAGCCCGGACCGGTTTTATCAGAAGGCTACTGCACACAAGCTTTCAGTGTGGATAGGAATGAGGGATGGTCAGGATCTACGTGGGGCCAACTGGCAACTTCGTTCTGAAATGAAGTAACTGGGACAACTGAGCATTTATTTCATGCCTACTGTATGCGAGGGACTATGTAAAGCATTTTGTACCCAATATTTCTCACGTACTCCTTTTTTTGGGGGGGGGAAATGCACTTTAAAAAAGATTTTATTTATTTATTCATGAGAGACACACATAGAGAAGCAGAGACACAGGCAGAGGGAGAAGCAGGCTCTTCAAGGGGAGCCCGATGTGGGACTCGATCCTGGGACTCCGGGATCATGCCCTGAGCTGAAGGCAGATGCTCAACCGCTGAGCCACCCAGGCGTCCCTCACGTATTCCTTTCAAGTAAATTAGGAATTAAGTGTTATTATTTCCCATTTAGAGACAAAGATACAGAGGCTCTGAAGATGCAAATGCTTTGAGCCCAGGTGCCAGAAGTAAAAACAACAAAATTGAAAAACCCCCCTCATTTACCAAAGCTTATTCACTCCTGTTGTCCTGCTGCAGGAAGGTCCTTGCTACAGACTCAGTTGCAAGCCCATCCCTGGGGCAGAACCTAGGTCACGAGTAGCAGGACTAAGTAGGACAAGGTATGAGAGAGGTACTGCACACTACCCTGACCCATACGTCTTCGTAAGTGGTGGGGCCTGCTGTCGTCATTGCAACCATTATTGTCTTTATTACCATTAATGCCTGTCCCCAGAGCCCAGAGGGAGAGCATTCTAGAAGATACAGAGGAGAGGGTAGCTCAGTGATGGAGCTGCTCATTTCACTGCAATGTAAAGAATCGCTCTTCCCCCACCAGGCATGCTGCCCACTCTTAGAGCTTCTGTGTCAGCTCACCATCCCTCAGGTTCTGAGGATGACTCGGGCAGGAGGTGACAAGATGCTCTAGACTGTTCTCACCGGCGACTTGGAGAAGGCCTGGGAATGTGCTGGTTTACAAGGTAGGTTACTAAGGCAGGAAGTGGACACTTGCCTGGGTCGGCAGCCTCCTAGGATGGGACTTAGTCTCCTGGCCATGACAAGCACTTTCTCAGGCCTCGACCAGCCACAGAACACTGCGTCTTGCCCGGGGCGTGTGTCCCAGCCCGTGTGGCCCATGTAGGAGATGATAAAGGGAACACTGCAAAGCAGCCAAGTTCAAGACATCACAGGCACGTTGCCTTCCATTCATTATTCATCACTGACTGCACCAGGCTGGGCTGAGGCTGTCTAATCCTCATTATCTCATATCTTTAAAATAACTCAGCAAGGTGTTTTTCATGATCTCTGCCTCCACATCAGAAAACAGGTTCCCTTCAGAGGCTAAGCATCTTGTCCAAGACTGCACTGCTCATTCAAGGTGGAGCCAGGAACCCAACCCAGGCCTCATGCCTCAGTGTCCTTTCCCCCTGTCCATGGTAGCCACTAGGGTGTTCAGAGGGCCTACATTCCGAAGTTTTACTGCTGACAGGTGCCTAATACAGATACACGCTGTGTTTATCTTACAGGCCCCAAAACATGCCCCCATATTGTTTCTTTATATCTCTACAATGCTAGTGACAAGTATGGAGCTCTCCATTTGGTAGTTGACTAAACTGTGGTACAGAGAGGCTCACCGGATCTGTGCACTTGACCCAGCGGGGTGGAGTTTGGCAGCTATAAAGCAGAGCTACTGCAGAAGTGTTGGAAGCACAGAATGGGGAAAAAACCAACTATTCTTGTGGGAGCTAGAGGGATGCTCAGTGGAGAACCACAGAGAAGGAAGCTTTTGAGCTGTATCTTGATGGATGGGTAAGAGCTTGACAAGAAAAGTAGTTTCTAGGAACATTGAAGGCGAACACAATTCCTGGTTTTTTTTTTGTTTTTTTTTTTTTATTTTGAGAGAGAGAGAGAGCAAGCAGGCATAAGCAGGGAGTGGAGGGACAGAGGGAGAGTCTTAAACAGGCTCCACGCTCACGACCCTGAGATCACAACCTGAGCTGAAATCAAGAGTTGGACACTCAACCGCTGAGCCACTCAGCTGCCCCAGCTTTTATGTTTTTAAAGTTTTTATCTAAATTCCAGTTGGTTAACATAGACAATCAGCTTTATTTCTTGAAAGGTTCGCTCAGCCCACAGCGCAGGCAAATGTCAGGGGCGAGGGGAGAAAGTGACCCAGTGATGAAGCTCTCGCCATCTTCCAGGTCAGGGGAAATGATGACTTAAACTAAAGATGCAGAAAGGGTGACAAGGAAGGGAGATATAAGGGCGCTTTAGAGGGAACCTGTGTCCGGAGGCCTCACAATCTGAGTGGTGTCCAAGGACCAAAAGGTGAGAGGCACAGGTGGAGCTGGTGAAATGGAGCCCGTCTATAAAGTCGTTTGGGTGCCAGAAGTAGTAGCTGGGCTCTCAGTTGTTCCGAGGGGCTAATGATCATAGCCGCTAACTCCCAATCTACGCGTACTGGAGCCGGGATGACGTGGAGCTCTACGGGATTGAATTTGCTTGAATATGAACAAGGCCATGGTACTCTCTGAACTCCTGCCCAGTTGGTAACTTTGATATGCACGCCAGTGAAGAGGCGGCACATGCTAAGTAGAGAAATACTATTTTTAATGTTGACAAGGAAGAGAGGTGATGCCGATGGAGAAGCTGTAATTCTAAGATGGCACAAACACACAGAGTGCCTGTAAACAGCTGCAAGACAGACTGTACCTTCCCGCTAGGAGAAAATAAATCAGGTTAAGGAAGCACAGGTATGAAGCTCAAACAGCTCTCCTAAAACAACACCCCAGATCTCAGAAAACCTAGCAATGCCCTAATCCCCTCTAAAAGTTGACAGATTTTTCAGCCAACCATGATATTTCACTGATGGAAAAAGGTTGTGGGATTTATACTAAATTTCTGAAGTGTGCCTGCCACGTCCGAATTTAGCCTCAACCGAAGAAAACTATTTATAAAATAATCCATGGCGAGGCAGAGAGAAATCTTGTTTTCCTGTCTATTGGGAAATAACTGCTTTGAACATGAGCTTGGACTGCACTAACCTTGCAACTGAATTCTGAGACCTTTCTGCTTTGTATTAATAGGGTTTACAGACTACGTTTGGGCTGACGATATGAAAAAAGAAAGTGTCTCACTCTCAAAAGCTATGTAATTACTACATGAAGAATCATATGAAGATTATTTTTCAAAAGCAGATATCCACTGGGGTTAAAAACAAACAGCAAACCAACATAAATAATGAAATAGCTTCTTTCCTATAGAACCTAAGAGCATGGCGTAGGATCATTTCCCCGTATATATCCCCATTATAATAAGAGATTAGAGTTTTAGCACAACAGCCACCCTTTTCTACTTTCAAGGCCATTAAGAACCGAGGGTGTGGCTGGTGATTTCCATTTGGAATCATCCTGGATTTTTCACTCCTGCCACCAAATGGAAGCATGTCCATAACCAGAGACAACGCAAAAGGATGTAAGTCAAAATGTATATAACAATCTTAAAAATATGAACAAATTTGTATCTCTTACACTATTTTTTCTCTTGAGTTTCAATAATGTCCAAGGAGGCTCAATATTCAACTAGGTAAAATAGAAAAAAAAAAAGTCCTGTAGGGTGCTGAGGAGATTAAGAAAAGGCAAATATAAAAACTGAGTTAAAGAGCAAATTTTCAGAATTACCCGATGCATAATACAAAGTAACACGCGTAGAAAAACAGTATGAAATAAAATACAACAAGGCCTAAATGAATCATAACATGTTGGAAACAATGGTAAGGGATTAGTAGGAAACATAAAACAGGTAGGAAACTATTGCCATGTGGATATTACTTTCAGAAGATGGTGAAGTCTTATTTGTCATATTTGACGAGCAGCTGCAACATTAAAAATACCAGGAGACGCGATTATCCAAACATACATTAGGAGCTCTTATAAAACATGCATTTTCTTGGCCCAAATGAGACATTAACGGCTCCTTTGAAACTCATGTAATGTATCATATGAATAGGTCTTTAAACATATGCCCTATGAAACTCTTAGGGGGGAAGTCCGAACAGAACAGGTGAAGTAGTCCACTTGCATAGTCAATAAGTCACTCTTCATCTTCACATGCAGTTTCTCCGGGTAGAGAAACGTCTGTTCATTTAAAGAAGGGGAAACAAAAGTCCTCCCTATGGATCCCAGAAAGTAATTACGTGTGAGTGGTACTCTGAGCTTGAACCTGAAATGTGGCTCGCGGGGTCATCCTTCAGCTTGCAAGCTGTGCCAGGTTCTGACCTGGGCCGGGTCTGCTTAAGAGGACAGGGGTGGAGGTACCATGGAGCTTAAGATTCCGTTCCACCCGAGGGGAGCAGTGAGGCCCCGAAGTTAAACCCCTTACTGGCCTCCCAGCTGCCTGTGGGAAGATGAACACATGTGGGAGGTCTTGCTCAGGAGCTGCTCCTGGCCGGTCTCTGGCTAAGCACAATTCGATAATCTCCTGATTTCAAATCAGGACCTGAGAGATGTTAGTGAGTGGGTCTCCCACGGCTGTCAGAGACCGATGTCATGGTGACCAGGACCCGATGACTATTCTGAATCCTATCCCGTATGTCCTCAAAGATGCTCCCTGCATAATGTATGTGGGTACTACATAATTCATAACCGAAAGATTTTAATCAATGGTCTGAAATGTTTTTTTTTTTTAAAGATGAAGCTTAGGATTAGCTCACGCTTATGCATAATATAAATTATACATAAACTCTGTCAAGTATAAAGACAAGGCCACACAATTAGAGGCATATCTGCCTAAACCGGATCGCTCCGACCATTTCTTGGGGGCCCCGATTATATAATTGCTCCAAAGATCAGCAGAAAAAAGATTTATTGTCCGTGATCTTAGGTCAAAGGCGCTCATTCAACAGAGTTAAACTCACGTGCTGATTCCTACGGAAGGCCACGTCGTTTATCTGAAAACCATGAGGAGCTGGTCTCCAAGGCAGGCTTTGTGCCCCAAGGACACAGAACTCTGAGCAACAAACTTATTTACTTGCCCAAATTACTTCTGCCAATTCCCGTTGGCTTATCCCCTTGCCTGGCACCACCATTCACCTACAGCTCCAGCTAGAAATTCGGGAGGTACCCTCCATCCTTTCTTGTCTCGCAATCTCCGCATCAAATACACCACCCAGTCCTATACCGATCCTTCCTCTACGACACCACTTTTATACCCCCGAGGACTCCTCTGGGCCAGTTCTCTAGCTGTTATTTCTCACCATTCTCCACATAGGACAGCTGGAGTGAAATTGTAAAAATGCAAGTTGGATTATTCTCCTCTACTGCTGAAAACCCTCCAGTGGGTCCTACTCTCTCTCTTAGAATAAAATCCAGACTCTGTTTTTTTCACAGTTTAGATCAAAGGTCAGCATACCTTTTGTGTAAAGAGCCAGACAGTAAATATTGTAGGTTTTGTGGGCCACATGGTCCCTTGCCACCACTCCGGTCTAGAGTCAGAGCACAGAAGTAGCCACAGATACTACGCAAATGCATGGTCGTGGCTATTTCTGATAAAATCTGATTTACAAAAACAAGCAAAGGGCCAGATTTGGCTCTTGGGCCACAATTAACTAACCCCTACTCTAGAAGGCCCTCTATTACTCAGTTCCTTTCTCTCTCTCTCTCTCTCTCTCTCTCTCTCTCTCTCTAGTATTTTCATACCACGTTTTAAATAGGACAACTACACTGTCCTATTTTTCTCCCCAAACACTGTAAGCCTTCTTCCTCCCTCCACTCTGCCTGGTTGGCTTTTCTCATCCTCTTAGGAACAACTCGGATGTCACCTCCTCCTTCAGGATTTCCCAGAGTCTCCTACCCTATACCATCATGCCCCCTTTTAGCGTCCCATTCTCTTCCTTCATGGCACTTACTCTAATTGTATTTGCTTGTTTCACGGCTTTACTGTCCATCTTCCTCACCAGACCACATGCCTGCGGAAGGAAGGGACCAGGTCTGTGTTCAGTACCCATAACCAGCAACCGTCACCTGGCCAAGCCCAGAGTAAGCACCTGGAAAATGTTGTTTCTTGGAGTCTTAGATTGGCAGTAACGATACGACTTGCCCCACCGGCTTGTATCAGAATTGCTGTGTGGATTAAATATTTCAAGCGCCCAGGGAAGTGCTCAGATTCATTTTCCTTCCATTTGGTTCTCTTTAGCACAGATATAGTTAATAAATAGAATCCATTCTTTTAAAAAACCCATCCAAAAAAACAAAAAAAAAAATTAAATAAATAAAAACCCCATCCATTCTCTCAAGCAGCATTTGAGTAGTTGGGGATCTATCACCCCAGGCAGAACATTCAGGCTACTTTACTTGCATATTTATGATGGGAGTTAAAGATTAGAGAAGCATGTTTTCCTTTTTATAGCAGATTTTTTTTTCTACTTAAATTAATTCACTCTCAAGTCCTTTTTCTAGAGACAATTGCCAGTAAATGTGGAATGCTGGGCTAGAAACAAATGTTGGATTAGGTACAAGTGGTCTCCGATATTTAATGTGTTTCTAGAAAACATATCTGAACTTGAACCTCTTACGCACCTCCGCTAAAGATGCCCATGGAAACTCTAGGATGTGTTGCTGGAAGCAGCCAGAATAAATCACGTGCGAGAAGCAGTGAGAGCGCCATAGGCAGTCAGTGTACAGGGCATATGCTGATCCCAAGGGCTTTTACTCTGGTTACTCAGCACCTGGACTTGAATCTTTGTTCAAGAAATACCTTCACGCTGCTGAGTTGGCCATTGCCTTAGAGCATGGAGGGGGCATGAGTGGGAGTTTACAAGCCTCAAGGGGAGACCCTAGCCAGTGACTGTCCTGTGGTGGAGAAGGACTACAGATGCCTCTGATGGGATGACTATTAGGTGTGACATAGAAGATACCCAGAATGCCCTTGTGGATTGAGCCAAGGATACCTATCTGGAATATGGCCTGATATGGCATCTTTGTTTGGCTTCCTTTTGTTACAGGTCTGACTTCCCCACTCCTCTATTTAGTTTTTTTAAATTTTTATTTTATTTTTAAAGATTTTATTTATTTATTCATGAGAGACAGAGAGAGACACATACACAGGCAGAGAGAGAAGCAGGCAGAAGGAGAAGCAGGATCCACGCAGGGAGCAGGGGACTCGATCCTGGGACTCCAGGATCAGGCCCTGGACTGAAGGTGGCGCTAAACCGCTGAGCCACCCGGGGTGCCCCTAGTTTTTAAAAATTTTTTTAAAAGATATTATTTATCTATTCACACAGAGAGGCAGAGACATAGGCAGAGGGAGAAGTAGGCTACCTGTGGGGAGCTTGATGCAGAACTTGATCCCGGAACCCTAGGATCAAGACCTGAGCTGAAGGCAGACGCTCAACCACTGAGCCATCCAGGTGCCCCTTCCCTCCTATTTAGTTTGAGAGAATTCTTCCTATGAAGCCACTTGCACATCAATCTTTATCTCAGGGTGAGCTTCTGGTAGCCCGGCCTAAGACAGTGAACAAGTGCTTAATGACAGAACATTGATATTCCCCCTACAAGTTGTCATTTCTTTTTTTTTTTTAAGATTTTATTTATTTATTCATGAGAGACACACAGAGAGAGGCAGAGACACAGGCAGAGGGACAAGCAGGCCCCCCATGGGGAGCCCGAAATGGGACTCAATCCAGGGATTCCAGGATCACTCCCTGAGCTGAAGGCAGATGCTCAACCACTGAGCCATCCAGGCATCCCCAAATTGTCATTTCAATTCCACATCTTAGTGGTCATGATTTGGGTAAACGTTTTGTAGAAGGCATACACAGAGAAGTCCAGCTTACTTGGAAAGTTGAAATAAATGCCGTTCAACAATCTGAACTAGAAAGAGTAGAAGAAGAAAACTCAAAGCATTTGGAGCATGCAAGTAAATAAGAAACAGACCAGATTAAAACTATAGCCTCCCCAGTCCAGGCCATACTGGGAACATTTTTCCTCTATCAAAACATATTGAAATAAGTATCATTAATAAGGATCATTCTTTTAAAAGGATGACTGGAAATGTTCTTTTAAACCTAAGAGATGCCAATCTGCATTAGTCTTACATAAAGATTTCTCTGAGCAAAGAGATAATTACAGCCTGACAGATGCCTAAAATAGCCTCAATTCTGTGTTTCTTTTTCAATCCAGAGGTGGGCAGATACCACCCTAGTGCCTCTCTGAATTATAGCTTATGAAACTTGGGAGAAAAAAAAAAGATATCTATTGAACCGCAATGTTTAGACTACCCAAGCCTTTCAACAAGCTTCTCCTTCCCCCTCCTCTCCTCACCATCCTAGAAGCAAATGAAAAGCCTAAGTTCTCTTCTCCAATGGAAACTGTTCGAATCCCTTCTTGTGTTCAAATGGTGCTGCAGGCTTTCTGCATGTGCTCATACGACGGTTCTTCATCTCCATTCGTGCATGTTTGACTTAGTACCCATGTTTGACTCTGGGTGCGGCTATTAATTGGCTGCATAATTGCAAGAAAATACTATACACCTTTAAGCCTCTATATCCTCATTCATGGGATAAAGAAAATCTTGGGGATCCCTGGGCCGCTCAGCGGTTTAGCGCCTGCCTTTGGCCCAGGGCGCGATCCTGGAGACCCGGGATCGAGTCCCACGTCGGGCTCCCGGCATGGAGCCTGCTTCTCCCTCTGCCTGTGTCTCTGCCTCTCTCTCTCTCTGTGTGTCTATGATGAATAAATAAAATCTTAAAAAAAAAAAAAAAGAAAATCTTTGCTGTCAGTCTACCATTTTGTGAAGGTGAATGGTACCCTTAACTCACATATATTGATCATAGAGGAACATATGGTAGGAAAATAATACCAGCAGAGGCAATTCCTTCAGGGGATTGAATATTTCCCGCACTACTTTATAAGAAGATACTTTACAGTGCAGGAAGTCAATTTTTAAAATCTATGCTTTGCTTGATGTCCACAAGTATAACAGTCTCAACATTTAAATTCAGATGGCAAATTTCACGAGTACCATAAAAACTGGTCTGCTTGTCACATCTAAGGAAAAAGGAAAACATTTTGTTTCCAACAGAAGAGCTATGTTTTAAAAAATTGTTTTCCATAAAATAGGATTATTTCTTCTTTATTAAAAAGAGCAGGACTTGACCTGAACCCATGATCATTGATTGCTATTTGATTATATTTGTTGGATAGGACTGCAGGTGAATGACTCAAATGAAAGTACTATGTGACCATAAGAGATACTGAATATTTATATAGTTCTTCAGATGTCAAGCTTTTCAATAATATCTGCAGCTCTTGGAGGATTATGTGAAGTTGGTGAAATAGTATTGGAATCTCATTGAGTTAGCCCATAAAAAGAGAGAAAGCAACTAGGATAGCAAAGCCAAAAACCCATGGCACCATCCCAGCAAAGCTAGGTGGGAGATATCCCCACGGGAACCAAAATTGGAAGACAAACTACCAATGTATCTATGTGGGAAGACCTCAAGGGAAGGGAAGGGGGCCTCTGATGGCTCAGAGACCAGAAAAACCTCGGAATTGCCAACAGATCCTCCCCCAAAGTGGGCGATTGCCATCCAGGGAGAACAAGCTGCAGACATCTGTACAGAGTGGTGAGGTGTAAGCACATACTTCCCTATGGCACTACCACTCTGATGCTCTAAGGGCGACAGGGAGCATCTGTGTTGGCTCCATTTGGACAAGGTGGATATAGTATATCTATCTAAAAATGGGGGAGAAAAAGGAAATTTGACCAAGAGCCGAGGTAGTTAGATGCTTGCCTTATAGGTATTAATATGAATTATGAGTATAAAGATTATAATTCAAGTTAAATGTTGAAGCAGATGGCAAGAAGGGCAAAGAAGAGGTTATTCACTAATTTCAGAAATGTTCAGAGTAGGAAGCCAATAGATAATAGACTGAAGTAAACAATGGTGGGTAGGTGTGGGTGGGGAGACTAGGGCATTATATAAAGGCATCCGTCTAGGGCAGCTGGGTGGCTCAGTGGTTGAGCATCTGCCTTCGGCTCAGGGCGTGATCCCAGGGTCCTGGGATTGACTTCTGCATCGGGCTCCCTGTGGGGAGCCTGCTTCTCCCTCTGCCTATGTCTCTGCTTCTCTCATGACTAAATAAGTAAAATCTTAAAAAAATAAATGCATCACTCTAATGACAACCACCTGACCAAAAATATATGTCTTCCTAATTACGATGAGTCACCCACAAACACACACATGTGTGTGTGAGAAACACGGTTTTATGACATAGTGATCCGTAGGATGTATGTTAAGAGAAAAAAGTATGTCTCATTTACTACCATTTCTAAGAATGGAGAGAAATTGGAGTATGTGCTCATATTAAACAACAGAAGAAAGAACTGCAGTATAAAATAAAAAATGTTACATATCTGAGAGGAAATAGGGAGGGGAGCACAGGGTCAGAATTTATACTTTCTTGAACATACATTTTGTAGATTAGACTTGGGAATCATGTACATAAACATAATTATAAAACACAGCTAAATAAAATCCCTAAATATTGCTTTTAAAATGAAATAAAGAACCCACATATCCTGTTGGAGGAATGGTTCTAGCTACGCCTAATTTTAAAACAGAATTAAACAAAGGTGCCATCCTAGCAATTGTAGGTAAGATGAAGTAATTGCACCTGTGAATCCAGTTGGAGGCAGAGTGACAAAGAAGTGTCCCAAGTGCTTTTAAAACAGTATTTTGAACATTCTCGTGAGACATGTCAGGAAGACAAATAGAACTGCAACGCAACGATCTTAAAATGCGCTGGGTAATCAGGTTATTTGTGGTAGTGTTGTTATTCTGAGGTGGGAACATGTGTAGTGTGGGATCAAACTGGGAAGTCACGATAAGGTCGCTGAGAACAAGGATGTAGTTTGAGAAAAGGAGATAAAGATTAAAGATAGATGGGGTCAAGTGAAAACATTTTGTCCTCAACTTGAATCAGACCTATTGTTATCAGCTCATGATGTAGTTCATCTTTAAAAGAACGTACACTGATGTCGTAGGTCTATCCGTCTCATCGAGCACGCTGGCATTCAGATTACCAAACACCATTTTCCACTAGAAGAGATCATGGCTGCTTGGAACCACAACTGGTTCCGGATCTGGAGTAACAAACACGTAAGCCAAACCTTGAGCATCTTGTCTTATCAGAAAGTCAAGACACGGACACAGAGCATTAGGGTCATGCGGACATTAGGGTCTCGAGGACAACAGGCTCCCACTTACCAAAGATGAGACGAATTGAGCTTTGACAAGAATAAGAACATCAATGGATTTAAATAATCAAACATACATAAATCCATGAGTTCATAATAACATTCAAAAAAAACTGTTTTGGGGGTAAATGGCAGTGAAACAACTCGTTTTGAAAAGTGGTAAAAGAAGGGACAGAATCAAATATCTGCCCTACCGTCCATATGAATTGTTCCTCAGGGTAACCAAATTTATTTTCTCTTCAGAGTTGTTCAGCTAATGGGTTCCACGTTGGCCGCGGAGCATACTCATAAATAAACAAATAAAGAAATTTATTCAGCTAAGAAATATTAGAATTAGATATTACTTCATTGCAATCACTAATGAAATGAGAGCTCTTGGCCAAGATTATCAATAGGAGCTTTCATTACACAAAGAGTCACAACTGGCTATCACCCAGCCCTGGAGATGCAAAGTACACAGTATCCTCCATAAGGAAGCAATCAGACCCTTACAGAAAATACAGGAAGACAGAGGATCATGGGACATGACACGCAGGGATACGGTTGGCTCTAGGATTCTCTACAGGACAAATAACTTGTTTTTTTTTTAAATAAATTGTTAAGGAAGACAATTAAAAAAAAAAGATAAAAGGAGAAAGTATAGTTTAGAAGAGTCATGGGGCCCTTGGGTGGCTCAGTTGGTTCAGCATCTGCCTTTGGCTCAGGTCATGATCTCAGGGTCCTGGGTCAAGCCCTGCCTCGGGCAGGTCCCCTGCTCAGTGGGGATCCTGCTTCCCCCCCTCCCTCGGTCCTTCCCCCTGCTTGTGTGTTTGTGCTCTCTCTCAAGTAAATAAATAAAACCTTAAAAAAATAAGAGAATATTAAAAGACATATGAACAACCTCATATTATATGGACTTTATATGGATCTTGAATCAAATACACTGTAGTAAGAAATCATTTTCTGAGACCATGGAAGAGATACAAATACTGTGAATATTTGATTATATTGTATAGTATACAGTATGATAATGCTATGATGGGTTTTTAACTTTTATAAAGAATGCTGATCCCTTAGAGGTACACACTGAATTATTATAGGTGAAATGATATGATATGTGGGGTTGGCTTCAATATCATGAAAGAGTAGAGGGGTGTCTTGGAGTATGGACGACTGACTGGCCGTGAGTGAGGACAGTTGAAGCTGGGTGATGGGAACATGGGTTGACTACACTTTTCCCAACCCTTATGATCCTTTTCAAGATTTTCCATAATAAAATGTTTCCCAAACAACCTGCAGCCGTGAGTGACCAGTAATAGTGGTAGAGGTCTGCTTTGCTGGACCAGGATTCAGCTCACTCTTCTAGTAATGGCCACCAGATGTCCTTGGCAGAATCCAACTCTTAGATCCTAAAAATCCATGGAAGGCTGATCCCAACTTTGTCACATGACCCAGACCTTGCCTACACCCCCCCCCCCCCCACCTAGGGCATAGTCTCCTGCCCGAATGCCAGGGGTTTTATTTAGGGGTAGACAGTCACTCTACTGGGCCAGTAAAAGCCCTGTCTGGGAAGTTGGGTTAGATTTTTGTGGGAAATGGTGGGCTTTCCCCGCCTTGCGTTGTTGAGCCGGTGGCATGCAAGCCTAGAGCTCTGGTTCAGCCTCGCCACCACTTGGAGAGAGCTCTCCTAAAGAAGCAGATGCAGGAAGGTGGGCCAGGGCCCCAGATGGAGGCCAAAGCACTCCCGGCACCCACCGTCGGGTTCCAACACCCGACTCCCCTTCGCCTGACCAGCTCCACCCTGGATCCGTTTTGAGTTCCATCAGCCAGTAGATTCACTTCTTTCCTTAAGCTTGTTTGAATTATGTTTCACTGGTGCCTGAAAGGCTCTTACTAATCACAGCTATGCTTCTCTACTTTTAAGACCTACTATATATTTGAGAGACCAAGGAAAGGGACTTCATGGAGAAAAGAAAACAAATTACAGAGGAAGGCCAGTTTTAAGGGCCTCCCACGTACTGTATTTCTTGGTAAAAGAATGGAAACCGGCACCTCACTGTGCTTAAGAGATGTAATATATGCAGGAAATTAAAGGGTGAGAAATGTGAGTTTTTAAAAAAACGGTCACACTTTTAGAAGCTTTCCCCAAACTTGGTGTGTTTTATTATGAATCCCGAGAGGTTTCTTTTGTTATTGTGTGTGGCTATTCAGTTTTGAAATCACCAAGCTCCTAGTCACCCAGATACCCTGAAGTGCCCTATGAGAAAGAACATTCCCTGTTATTTCCAGAATTCAAAGTGAGCTGATACTGTTGATTGGGTTCAAGGAAGAACAGTGTGTTCCACCTCTAATATCCTCGATTTAACATTAAATATAAATGAAAACACCCTGGGGCAGAGTTTCAGAGCGCATGATGAAAATTCAGCTCTGACACGCTTCTTGTAAAAGCCCAAGAATGCTCAGCCCACAGAGCAATCCCATTTATTAGACACGGACGTGCAGACTATTTTGTGCATAAATATATAGATAGCAGCAAGGAGGCAAAAAAAAAAAAAAGAAGAAGGTTGTTTAATAGTGAAAGTTCTCCTATGGGGGGAAATGAACAAATCTTTTGTTTTCTGGGTCCTTTATTATTTGATCTAGAATCCGAAATGAATCTTGCCTTGGTTGTTTAAATGGGAAATACTCAGGATACTAGAAAGGGAAGGTGTTGAAATAGAAGTGAAATCTTGTTTAGAATAATAATATATTACACATGCTTCTGTCTAAACGCCAAGATCCACAATTCTCTTTTTTGGTACTTTTCCATCTAAACGTATAGAACTTACAGAGTAAATGAGTTTATATTTCATTTTTTAAGTTGTAATCAAATGGCTTATTAACTGCTTTTTAATGTCTACTATGTGGTGGCATATAATTTGGTATGCTTAATAAAGATTGATTTATAATATACCGGATACTAATAAGCCAAAATGTGGAAATAAAAGCTGGTTTGAAAGAGTTTTCCTTAAATTTATTTGAGAGGGAGAAAGAGAGAGCACGAGCAAGCACGGGAGAGGGGCGGAGGGAGAGGGAGAAGGAAAGAACCTCAAGCAGACTCCCCACTGAGCACAAAGCCAATGTGGGGCTTGACCCTACAACCCTGAGATCAGGATCTGAGCTGAAACCAAGAGTCAGATGCTCAACCGACTGAGCCTCCCTGGTGCCCCAAGTGCTGATTTGATAGACACGAGCTCATACGTTTGCACGTGGAATCCAAAAGCGTTTCAAGGTGGACAAACAGCCTTCAAGAACGTGTGCATTTTCCTCGTGTGTGCATTTTGTCCAACCTAAGAAAAGGACGAGGTAGTGCGTACGACTTTTTAACTCCGTAACATTAGCTGTGGAAAAAACCCACCCTTTTAGAAAAAATATTTCTACTTAATGTATCTCTGCTCTGAACTCCTGCCCAGTGGCCTGGTGGGAGACACATGCTCAGTTGTATCTCGGGGAGTTTCCTTCTTGCCCTGGCCACACAAGGGTCCTGGAGATGTGACTCGGCTCTCACCATTCAGGAAGGCTGCTCTGGTGCTAATCCGCACAGCCACCAGAGACAGGTCTGGCTCAGTGTGTTTAAGGGTCCCTCAGATACCAGGTGACAGCACTGAGTAACAGACAGTACATACCATAGATGGACATTGGACCGACTTCCTGGCTTCATCAAGTATGATGCCTCTAGCATAATGTAGAGCCCAGAATCCACTTGGCATGAGCTTAACTCTGTTTTCTTTACTTCTTTAAAGATTTTATTTATTTATTTAATTTCTTTACTCATGAGAGACACAGAGAGAGAGAGGCAGGGACACAGGCAGAGAGAGAAGCAGGTTCCCTGCGGGGAGCCCGATGTGGGACTCGATCCCAGGACCCTGGGATCACACCCTGAGCTGAAGGCGGACGCTCAACCACTGAGCCACCCGGGTGCCCCAACCCTGCTTACTTAACTATAGATGAGTCTAATTATTCCTAATCACAGAGCAGTGCTAGGATTTGGTGTGTGGGGCCCAGAGGCGGGCTTCATAAATGGTGGTGGCTTCAGTTTTCCTTGTTTGAAAAATTCTGGTTCAAGGGCCTCTTTCGGAGGGTTTTGTTTGAAGAAACACGGTAGCAAGAGAGTGGCAAGGGAGTACAAAATCTCTCCTTGCATCTCAGTTGTTCAAAGAATCCTTTTCTGCCTGAGATTTACAAGCCAATATGGTTTTTAGAGATCCTATTTATAATGAAAATTCACCGTCTTACCATTTAGTTTATGAACATGGGGTCTCTGCTACCACACCATCTGGACTCCCAGCAGGCAGAGGGTGGCTCTTGGTAATCGCTGCCTCCCCGCTCCCTGCTCTGTTGCCTGGGAACAGGGACAGGACTTGCCTCATTACTTCCCCTCCTCTCTTCTCAACCATTTCATGGTTATTTTGCCATCTTTGGACATTCCCACTCGCTGGGGGACCATTCATCTGCGGGAATTTGAAATTACATCCTCTTGAGAAAAAGGAGAAATGTTGTCTACAACTGCTTAAGATGGTAAGATTTCATAACCGTCGTCTCCAGTGGCTCTTGATGGGGGGGAGAACATCCCCAATTATCGGGGAGCACCACCAGGCTTTAGTGGATGAGATGCCAGATGTTAAATGTCCTTCTGGGCCCACCTGGGTGGCTCAGCGGTTGAGCATCTGCCTCCTGTTCAGGTCATGATCCCGGGGTCCTGGGATCGAGGCCCACATCAGGCTCACTGCGGGGAGCCTGCTTCTCCCTCTGCAATGTCTCTGCCTCTCGCCCTGTGTCTCTCGTTAGTAAGTAAATAAAATCTTTAAAAAAAATACGTCCTTCCATTCAAGGACAGGCCTACATAATGAAGAATGGTCCCATGCAAAAGGCCTATAGTCCTTCATCACAAACTTCTGGGGGATGAGGACTCGAAAGCAGTTACATACCCAAACTGACAGAGTTGGTTGGGAGGTGCCTGGGGGACGAACCCCAATCTTCTCTCTCCCACACGCAAGTCGAACGCACCCTCCTACATTTGGCATCTTCACGACAAGGGGGCACAAGGAGATTCCACAGCGCCGGTGCCGAGTGTATCAGAAAGGGACGACGTTTATGTGCAAGTTCACACGTGAGCAATGCATATTAGGCATAAACACAACCTCTCAGACCCCACACTGCATTTTCATAGAGAAGCCTAATGTACACTAGAGATCATCTTAGGCGTAGGCATCAGTGTAACTCTGGTTATGCTGGCTATGGGGTCTGACACTGCGCTGAGGCCAAGGGGCGGTTTCATTCCAGAACGATCACTTAAACCACTTACTAAATACCCCGCTGCAAACCTACGAGCAGAGCGTAAGGTGATGTGAAGAGGTTGAGGCCCATGAAGTCAGGAGAAGGGAGGCAGGCAGGGACAGGGCAGTGAGCCGTGCTGGCGAAGTGGGCAGGTGTTTGGAACACAGGTGTCAAGAATCAACACGTCTGCAAAGACCTGAGACAAACACAGGACTGCCGGAAAGGTCATGAACTTACTGACCTCTGATGGAAGGACTAACCTAGCGAACCGTTCGAGCTCATTTCAAAGGCAGGCCCACAGGGAATCCACCTGGGGTATTCCTAGAAACCGTCACTTCTGTTTGATTTCGTGTTGAGCACTGCACCTGGCACGACGGCTAGCGTCGAACAACGCAGGGCCCGGGAGGGAAGTGGCTCTGGGCTCTGCAAACCTGCTCCCTCCACTGATGGGGCACAGGCCCGCACCGCAGGAAGCTTCCAGGGCAGGGAGATTGACCCAGCTGGCTGACTTCTTACCAAAGGGAGGGGAGTGGAGGCGCTGTATACCCTCCCTGGGGTCGTTCCAGGCCTGTGCCCTTCCTGACTGTTCCCTCTGTGCAGTATGACAAGGTCAAGGCTGAGCTGCTCCAGCCAGGAGCGCTCAGGAGGGACTTTATGGGATGCACTGATTCCCATCATGACGGAAGCATCATAAGGTTTTGGGTTCATTACAGCAGCCAGTGGTACCCTAACCTGGGCCTTGTCACCGTGAAACACAGACTCGTGACAAACACCTACAAGCCCGAAAATAAAGAAAACAGATTATAATAAAGATCTCGGTATGATTCAGAGGATCAAGGTACGGGAGTGATTAGCTGTGAGGGCTGATGGGAGAGCATAAGGGAGGGCAATGCGCAAATCGGTGAGGTTTCTCTGTTTGCTTGTTTCCTTATTTTCTCCCCCCATCGCTCCACTTTCCAGAAAGGTTTTCAGGTGGCCACAGAGCTCCTCATATTTGCTTTATCTTTACTATTATGGCCAGCACCCCCCCACCCCGCCGCCCCGCTTCACTGCTCGGCCTCTCGGGCCTCTGATCTCAGAACAGGTGTCTAAGTTTCATTGCTTGAAGTCGTGGCCCAGCAGACAAGAGCCTGGGGGGTAAATCCGTCCCTCTCTGTTTCTGTAAACAAAGTTTAATTGGAACACAGCCACACTCATTTGTTTACGTATTATTTATGGCTGCTTCTGTGCTACAATGGCAGAGCTGGGTTGTTGTGACAGAGACCATATGGGCCGCAAAAGCCTAAAATATTTACAACCTGGGCCCTTGCAGGAAACGTTCGCCAACCCCCGATTTAGGCCGTTCCTCACCCAATCTTCACCTCTGCAGGGCAATAGCTCCCAAGTCTGTTCATACCCACTGCACCCATATGACATGACACTGAAGTCCCTCTGGTTCGAGCCACCACCTGATCACCCTGCTGCACACCCGTGTGGACCCCCGGGTCAAGTTCACCCATCATCACTGCTGGGTTCTAGCGCCCCAGGGGGTGAGACTTGGCTACCTTTGCCAACAAAGCCTGGGGGCGCTTTCTGGGCTTTTTCATCATTCCTCAAGTTATCTTCATTCATCCTAAAAGACTGCATTTCGGCTCGGGTTCCTCCTTCGTTTTGACCGAATACCTGGATTGTGCCCCATACCCCTGCTCTGCAATTTCAAGAGCATTAATGACAACATCTGACACAGCGGCCCGAGTGATGACAAGTCACGAGGTGCTGTCACATACGTTATCTCATTCCGGTCTATCCAACTCTTCCATTTGTATGAGCTAGGTCTCCGGTTTTAGGGCTCAAGATACAGGATTAAGTAAATGAAGTCCTCGCCCAACGGCAGCCACTGCTAATCTATTTTGGACGGAGCACTTGAATTCACATTTTTTTCTGATTTCTATGCCACGTGTCTTTTCATCAGGAAGCAGGAGAGCACTTTGAAAGGTTCGCCAGTGTTCCCCTCTCCCCTCCATGACGTCCCCACTCATTTCTTTGCTTGATCCCCTCTATTCCTCTGCCCGTTTGGTCAGCCAGACCACACACCAATCATCCGCCCAGGACAGGCTCACGACACAAGTGGAAAACTATAGAGGGTCTAGGAACTGAGGGTAAAAAAATAGCAGTAGGAAGGACATTCAACAAAGCAGAGTAAAGCGTACTCCTCTCCAGCACAGGGACTGGTGAGAGGATGGGGAGACAGAGTGAATCTGAGGGTACTCAGAAGAGCACCGAATCGGGGTGCCTGTGAAACAACAGGCATCCTCCCTCTCTTTCCAGAAGCTTATCCTCCAGGAAGATTCCATTGGGAATCCCCAAATAGTCTGGTGGAATGAAAGACTACAATGACTGGTGCCTTCTTTTGTACTCAGAACCCTGGGAGGGTGACAAGACCGTGGAGGAAATTGGCCCTAGAGAGTAGTCCATGTCCTAATACAGCACAGGAGGGGCAAGTGCACCCAAGATGACACACAAGTGGCTAAGGAAGGGCTGACGGTGGTGAACAAGGGGTGCCACAGTACCTCCCTGCCAAGGTGAATGACCAAAGGCAGACCAGATGGGCACAAAGGTATCTCAGCAAATTCTCATGGCTGACGCAGGTAGAGTGGATCCACTTCGCCTCTCCTGGTGCCTCCTCCTGTTCAAGCAACTGGCCCAGTGGAGAGGCAGCATCATGGAAAATGGGACGAACTGACCGCACACTAGGATGGGCATTGGGAATAATTGGGATTATTATACATAATAGATAAATAACGGTACACTTCTGGGGTGCCAGGCTGGCTCAGTCAGTAGAGCATGTGACTCCTGATCTTGGGGTTGTGAATTCAAGCCCCATGTTGGACAGAGACCTTACATTAAAAAAGAAGAAAAAAGAGAAGAAAAGATACACTTCTTCCGTATCTGAGCATGTGGCCCGAGATTCTTACCCACCCACTGTGTTGCCTGTAAAGATAAGGCTCGGGTGCTGGGCTCCTGAGACCTTCTAATAAAATCTCTAGGGAATGGGGCTTCCATTTGGTCCCGGGCATGTTCTGACTGCAGGCTCACCAGGATGTGTCTTTTGTTTGTTTGTTCTTGTCTCTCTAGCTACTTATAGAAAGTGTGTGGAATAATTTATCAATTTGTATTTCTAAAGGATCAACAGAAATAGCATAGGGCTAATAATCATCTTCTACCATTTGTTCTTAGTATGGGTAAGATGTTAAGACGTTCAGTAGTGCCAACCATATGAGATCATTGAAAATACGCCCTAGCTGAAAGATTTTTTCCTGTTCTTCAATCTTTGCCATCCATCGCCATACAAGAATTGCATAAAAGCACGTATGGTGATGGAGAGATCTAGTGAGAGAGTAGCAGATGCTCATCAGCAAGATATAAGGGACATTGAAATAATCTAAATGAAACCATTTTTTAAATTAATTTTCATTATAACTTTCATGAACTATGGACCCAAGTCACTTTTTCTACTTTGTCTTTATTAGAAGGGTTTCCCACACATTCCATTTTCTAGAATCGCTGCCCTCTCTCTCCCCAGGCTCTGTAATTTGCAAATGTCAGAAAACGTGTACACTGCAAATGTGTATTAGGTGACTCTACAATGTGTAGTGTCAGCGTACCAAGGGGCTGTTCTTTTCTGTTTTCACCGAAATTGCTTGCCGGTCTTACTGTAATAAGGCCTTATTATATCATACATCATCATGCATATTTTATACGCCTGATGCTCGGTGGATGCTCTTTGCTTTGTTATTTTACGAAGCAGCATCGAGATGCATCTCAGCCCAGCTGAAATTAGACAGGAAGGTGACCCTCCTAATATATTCTTGTGCAGACACGGTGCCCCCGGAACATGATCTGATTTGACTTTCCATTATAATTCTGATGAGGACAGGCTGATACAAAGACAGAGGGGTTGGATCTCATTTTTAGATGGGTCCCTTCTAAAGTGTTTCTCTTGCTCCTATTAAGCTTGCCAATCTCTCACCGACTGCAGCAAGCAGGTACTCCTGAGCACTTCCTGCTAAATTCAAAGCAAGTGCTTGGCAAACCTGGGATAGGAGACAGGCTCTGTGCATAGAATTAAAAAATGGGGTTGTCTCTGGGGTGTGGGTGCTGAGACCCATGATCTAGAGGCCAAATTCAGCTCTGCTATTTGATGGGCCTACTAAGTGAGGACTTGATGTGTCAGATCACTAGGCTTGGTCTCCTTTTGAGCCGACAGGTCCTGGTAGTTGGTACTGGCTTGTTCCACCCCCACTGCGTGCCTCCCTATTTGCCCTAAGCAACTGCTTTACTCCTTTGAGCCCCCTTCCCCATTCTGTAATGGGGGTCCAATAAAAAATACTTGCTCACGGGGCTGTTGAAAGAAATACACATGATGAGCAGGTTATGAGTGGTCCCTAAGGAGCCAGACTGGGTTTCACTCCACCACTTACTAACTAGGGGATCTTGGGCACATTCCTTAACCTTTCTGTGCCTCAGGATCCACATCTATACATCAGAGGTTAACGACCGTACCCATTAATCACTGTGAGGACTGAATGACTTAATATACAAAACGTACACAGGACAGGGCACAGTAAGTGCTGTAGAAGTATGATCTGGTGTTAACACTAAGGAAGGAAAGTGTCTTGCATGTAATAAGGACTTGATACGTGTTAACCCTCATCATCATTAGTAGGGATGCGACCAATAATATTTGCTTTTTTTCTCCTGAGAGTCAAAAAAGTTACCCTTAACAGTTAGTTGTACACCAAGTTCTGGCTTCGACTGTGCAAGTGAGTTGGCTCACTTGTTTTGTTGAGATGCGTGTGTTCCAGGAAGACAGGAGTCTTGTTTTTGAGCTTTCTTGCTAAAATTGGCAGAATAATCTTCCTGGCCTTAGAAGGAAATTTGCACATTGCTCGGCATGTGTGTGTGCATATTAGTTACTTAGGTAAAAGGAATGTCACTAAAAATTAGCGTTTGTCCATTGTGAATTGAAGTGATGATTAGTAATGTATCTTACTCTAGTTACTTATTGGAAGAACCCTAATGCTCCCCAGAAAAGCTCTCCAGTCACAGGACATTAGTACAGAAGGGGTGACATGTCCGACAGATGTGGACAATCTTCTCTAGATGTGGCTGTAGCTATAGCACAGCTCATTAGTTAGATCAGCAGGCCTAATCAAACTAGGTAGTGAGAGAAGACAGATGGAGGGACAGTCGGCTGCCTTATTGGAGGGGATGGGAGAAGGCAGCTTTGGCCCCTGTGCCTTCTCATCATGGGTTGGGCAGCCCTCAGCTTTCACTGCCATGATGGAAAGGGGTGAGATGGAGCTGCTCACATAGCTGGCTCTGCAATGTTGCCTTCTGATAGAAACAAAAGGGAAGGAAGAGAGCCAGTCAGTACTTTCAGACTCTGCTGCCAGGGCCCTAACACTGGGGTTCAAGAAGCATTCTGACGCTATATGCAAAACTGGTATGCATATGGATTCTTCTGGGTGGAGGCAGAGGTCCATGCTATTTATCCAATTCTCAGATGGATCTTGAATCGCAAGAGACCAATGCCTTCAGTCCAACACAACAAGCCAGGAGTTTTATTGCTGCCATAAAGGGGTGATTGCTGCAGGAGGGTGGGACCAAATTTTGAGGTCCTGGTTTGGGACAGCCATATGGCAATGGATATTTCACTATCTGCAGGTTGGAAAAGTTAGCGTCCATCAGGAGGGTCTGGGTTTCCAGGGACAAAGGCAAGATGTATTTGACAACCCTCTCTCCAGCCACGAACCTGCCATTCTACTGAGGGTCAGTAGCTACCCATTGCCACTTCACTACATTCCTGCACATTCCCATCCATCCTCATCAAACATTCCCACCAAACACTACCCTCCGCTGCAGCCTTGCCACACGCATAAATAGAGTGCAATTAGTTAGAAGTCTCCTCCCGAAGTGCAGGAATCAGGTCTTTGGTATTTATGCATGGCCAGTACCCTACACGATGTTTGCCACTTACTTAATGTTCAATAATTGTTTATTGAAGTCAAACGAATTCAATTGGGTTGGCTAGCCTTGAGGGACGGGGCATGATTCATAATGTCTATGAGCAATTATACTCCATAGTTTTCAAAAATGAAATTTTGGAAACTGTTTCAAGTTAATTTGTCTAATTATGAAAAGCCAAGGGAAATTATCCGCAGATACTTCTAAAGAAGAAAGATAGGGTAATTTGCAAAGGGCACGAATTCTGCAAAGATTTTGCTCCTCAGCCGCTATAAAGTATGAGAGAGAGTTAAGAACTTAGAAAACTGTGAAATGAACAGAACTCATCTAATTTCAGTGCAGCAATTATAGATGTTTCTGAGGATACATGAAAAAACCCAAATGTGGTTACTATAGTAGTAAATTGGTCTCCAAGAAACTCTTTCATTTTCTCTAGAAAAATAAATAATTTTCTACCATAGAGCAACCAAATGATAAGAAAAATAACCCGCAAAGAAACACAAATGTATCTGGAAAGAAAAACGATCCGTGAGCAAAAGCTGTGATGGGAGAAAAAAAAAAAAAAAAAAAGAACAAAACAAGACTAAACCACTTACGTGAATGAATGGATGCCAATTTTTAAAGAGCGAATTTTACAGGGTTATTAAAATGATGAGTGTTTTTCCGAATTTCCTTAGTGGTGAAGAAAATGGGATATTTTATTAAACAGAAAGGGAATTTATCTCGAGTAAGATACAGGCATTAAAACACATATCGGCTGAGAAGCCCAGAGCTGGTTACACGAGCTACATTTTTAGGTTGGTCCACATATGGCAGACAGATGACTAAGCTGATGGGAAGGCGAGGGAAGATTTTCTAATACTTGAACTTCCTCATTAGTGAGAAATGCATTATTTCCAAATTCTGGTTTAATGAGTTGGAAGGTATCTCCACGACCGACTGCATTTCATCTCTGCGAATTGCACGAGGCTTGCTTTGCTTAAAAGAAAGCACCTTGTTACCTTTTTTAAAAAAGATGTTATTCATTTATTCATGAGACACAGAGAGAGGCAGAGACACAGGCCGAGGGAGAAGCAGGCTCCATGCAGGGAGCCCGATGCGGGATTCGATCCCAGGACCCCGGGGTCACGCCCTGGGCCACCCACTGAGCCACCCAGGGGCCCCACCTTGTTACTTTTTACACAGATAAATGGATTGTGCTGAGGTGGAAGGGAGCACCTTCAGGACTGCTGCTCGCCGTCTCAGTGGCGTCCAGGGCCCGAGTTTCTCTGGCTAGACAATCCCTTGGATCCTGGCACATGCCCCCAAGGGTCTGATGGGGGGTCTCGTCTGTCTTGGGGGGTCCGCGCTGAGTGCCCTGGCCGTGGCAGCAAGTGCAACAACTCCCCCTAGAACTTTCTAGAAAGCTGCACAGTGTGATCTGCTACTGCCAGCCAGCACCTCCTCCTCCTCCCCCTCTCCTTTCCCTCCTCCAGGCCACATAAGGAGTGGAGAGAGGGACCTTCGGCATTGTCAGAAAGGCCGAGATCCAGGGAGAAGTTCCTTCCTCTCCTCTGGGGTGGGGCCCAGCAGACAACCCAAAGAGTGGCTGGTCTTGCTGGCGCCAGGCGCCCGGGCACGGTACTGTGCAGTGCGGTGGCTCCGCGGGATGCCCTCCTTTCCTGCCACCAGAGAATTCATGGATGAGCTCCATGGGAGAGCCATGGCACATGGGACCGATGACACACGACGAGTCGGCAGCCAAGGCCAGGCAGAGAAGCAGCCACAGCTGACTTAAGGGGGAGGCGGCTCTAACGTGGGCAGTTTGGCAAGAAGGCCTCGGCTCTCTATGGCCCTGTGGGCCTCTGACCGAGGGGCTGGTCTTGACAAGCCAACGGGAGTTTTAAGGACCCGAAGAACTTCGTGATGGTTAAAGAGCACCCGAGCTTTCCATTCTGAACAGCACAACCTCTTTATCAAGTATGTGGGCATGGCGCAGGGATCGCCAAGAAAATGCTATTAATGACTTTAGGATCTTCTGAAACAAGGGCTGACCAGCTTTCCCTGTAAAGGGCTCGAGAGGCGTTGGTCACAAGCACTCAAGCTCTGCTACTGTAGGGAGAAAACACTGAGACAACACATAAATGACGGCGTGTGACTGTTTTCACATTATTTATGGACTCTGGAACTTGAATTTCACATGGATTGCATGTGTCACAAAATATTCTTCTTTTATTTTTTTCCCAACCGTTTAAAAATGGTAAAACCCATTCTTAGCTCATGGGCTGTGCAGGAACAGGTGGCAGGCTGGATGTGGACTGTGAGCTGTCGTTCATTTAGTCAACACATCCTGGCTGAGCCCTGCTACATAGAAAGTTCTATAGAGACTTTGTTTATGGTGAAGTCACTTGCTTCAAAATGCATTAAAGCAGAAGGGAAAAAGTGGTTAGGAGAAACATCTCTCTAGATGCCCTGGTAGGATTGCTGGGAAATGATCCCGCTTTTGGACGGTTTTTGTGCTGGCTGTGTCCTACAGCGACCAAGTCAGTCCCAGCACCCCCGAACAGATACCTTCATTCTACCATCCTCCGGGCACCCAGATGAACAGAACTGATTATAGAGGGGTGCGCCCAGGGGAGAACAAGAGAACCCCATGGCCTGCCATCAGGCCCAAACAAGGCACTCCAGGATGCAGGCCTACCGAAGGCTCAGAGCCTGCCTGGATGAGGTCTGTCCACAAGCATTTCGAGAGAAAAGGGGCTCCAGATGGTAACCTTGCCACTCCCTCCCCAGGGCTTGAAAATACAGAGTCACTCCTGATTCTTGCATTCCTGGCCCCCAGGAAAATTGAAGGTGTCCCCAGGTCTCATTCCCGATGCAGGGTAAGTCTGACCGAGCATGGTCAGTGACTGCTCACATGGATGAACAGCCTGGGGAGGAACCCTTGGGAGATGTGGACACCCCACGAAGACTTGGCCAGCCAGCTGCAAAGCCTCCATGATAGTGGGTCTACACTGTAAGGTAGGGTGACCAACCCTTCTGGAACTGAGAGGCATCCCGGGATGTGGGCCTTGCTGGGCTTCAACGGGAACGGTTGCTCACCCTTAAAGTAAGCCTCCTCTATTTCTATTTCTCTGTCTTCTTACCCCTCTCCCAGTCCTCCCAAGGAAGCGGGACCCTCCAGGGTTTCTCTGAGAAGCAGAAGCCGAACAAACCTTGGGAAAGAAACTTTCTCTTGAAAGCCCCTGAAACACTCCACTTAATGCCTTTTCAAAGTGTAGATGTAGTTTTGTTTTTTGGGTTTTTTTTTTTAAGATGTAGTTTTAGATGTGTGTTTTTTTTTTTAGATGTAATAGCTTTAGCTTCTGCTGCAATCTTGCTCGAAAAAAAATCAGTATATAAAAGACAGGTGTCACCCACTCATCATTCCTCAACACCCCGGGAGCCCAAGTGGATCCACTCATACAATAGGCATAGCCTCATTTCTAACTTGTAATGACCCGTTTTTGCCCTAAGTACACTGTGGGAGAATAACTCCAGGGGGCTTCAAGAATCTTTTGACCAATATTTTAACATCACATAAAATATTTTCTGCTGCTCCACTAAGAGTATCACACGACAAATTATTTACATCTATGATCAAGCTAAACCAACAAACCAAGCACATTTTTAAACAGTCATATCCTTGACCTAATTATCCTTTTGCTTCGGTTGATGATTCACAATTCAGTAATGAATCACTCAGTCAAGTATGAAAAATCAGTGAACTGTATGTTTGTGTATCCATGAGATTATATAAAATTACTCATCACTTATACGGAATTCGGGTATTGCATTTTGATCCCCTTGATGAGGCAATATCAACGTGTCAGTAATTTTGGAAGGGGAAGAAAATGCAACCTTTGGATACAGCAATGGAAGTAGGAGTCAAGGAGCGTTCCAGCTGAGGCACAGGCACCCTGGCTGTTGACACAGAACGGGCAGTTAGGTGTTCTGTCTTTAGGGGGCCTGTTTCTATTTAGAGGTCAGTGTCAGCCCCGTCAAGGTGAATGGCAGGGACTTGTGATGCTGCCCCACACTGGCTCACGGGAAGCCCTTCCTCCAGGGCCCGAGGTCTGCCTTTGCAGCAGGACAGGGCCCAGGGGAGTCACGCACCTGACCAGGTCGATGACCCGCTCCCTCGGCGCAGCGCTGACTGGCTCATCGTTAATCATTACAATCTGATCTCCCGGGATCAGCTTGCCTTCGGAGGGGCCACCTGGAGACAAATGAGAGCGAAGCGCAGGTGAGAAGACCATCGCCAATCCCTCTGAGTCCTTCTCGCCCCGTCACCATTCATTGTAAGCACCGGGCACTGTCTGCCAAAACAAAACCCAACCACCCATCCACGTTCTACACAGTCATCCTTCCCAACCCTGGTTGGACATTAGGAAGAACTGGGGAGGGGGGGGCCTGGCCGGTTTGGTCGGCAGAGCACGTGAATCTTGATCTCAGGGTCATGAGTTCAAGCCCCACATTGGGAAGAGAGAGGAAAAGAAAGGAAGGGAAGGAAGGGAAGGAAGGGAAGGAAAGAAAGAAAAGAAAGAAGAGAAAGAAAGAAAAGAAAGAAAGAAAACTAGAGAGCTCTGGACAAGCTCCAGAGACCCAGGGTATACTCCGGCCTATTAAATCAGATTCTCTGGAGGTGGGAATCAGACATCATTATTTCTCTAGAACTTCCCAGGCAGGCTTGAGACACAGCAGCCTAGCAGAGCCTGACACACTTTAACGGGCACACATGACCCTGGGGACTTTGTTGCCCTGCAGACTCATTCAGGAGATTTGGAGGAGCAATTGGTGAGGCAGTGTGCTTCTTGCCAGCTCCCAAGGGCTCTGGAGGCTAATGGTCAACTGATGATACTTTGAGTTTGGAAGCCCCTAGAACGTATTGCCCCTGATGGATGGCCGACTACGTGCAGCCAAAACTGCCATAACCTGGGCACACCTGGATTTGAACAAAGCCTCGTTTACACAACTAGGGAGGCCACATACTGTGGGGAACCGAGAGGCCCCTGTATTATGTGCTTCTGGGGAGGGTTCAAGAAGTGGGAGCGTCTTCAATCATCCATGCCTAAAAGGTGGGGGGAAGGAAGCAGAGCTAAGGCGGGGATGGTTAAGGAAGCAGCAAATACTCTTATCAGCTGGGGGATGAGGATGTTTTATTATTTTTGTGGCTGGGACCATGCCTGTGTGTGTGTGTGTGTGTGTGTGTGTGTGTGTGTCCATGCTCACACGAGATGCCAGATGGCTTTTGTTTTGGTCTTGACCCACCATGGTCTTTGTTGCTTGTGTTGGCAAGGGCATAGGGAACTAATATTTATTTGTTGAGCATCTATTATGTACCAGGCAAGGGGCTAAATGCTTTGCCTAGAATCCCGCTGACACTTTGATCCCTTCCATATAATGAGATGACTCAGGCTCACACAGGTTGAAGAACTGGACTAAAGGGTAGAACAGGGTCCCAGCTTAGGTCTGTGGACTCTTTCAAGTTCAGGTGGCCAGCATCTCTTTTGAACTTGCTCCTATAATTTAAAAACTGATCATTGCCAGGTCCCTCAATACATAAAGCCACAAGTGCATGAAGCATACATCCAGATTAAATAAAACCTATAAATATCAACTATCTACTGGTCTAATGTAATTATCTCCCAAATATTGATGAGGTACTATAATTTCATTTCCAGGTCCGTCACTGGGTAGTAAGTGCAGCTGAAACATTATCTTTCAAATATTATTGCTATTACTTTATTTAGTAATTGGAATGAACATTTCACACCCAGAGATGGGATCTCGAAGTAATTCAGATGCTTCCCACCCACCCAGACACTTGGCATTATGTGTCACTCAAGCTGGAGGATAAACAAATCTTTCTGGGTAGTAAAAAAGTGGGGAAAACCTTAATATTTCCTCATATCAGTGATAAAAAAAATATTCACTTCAAGATGTGGAAACTGAGATTCAGTGTTTGCACACATAAGAAAATTTGAAAATCACTTGAGAGAGTTTATATAACCATTGGATTATCTGCAAACATTCACTCAAATTCAGTCCAACAAATGGTTAGAAATCAGATGCTGATCAAATACAGAAAAATTTTCACACTAATTGGCTAATGGATTTTAACTACTTTCCTGGGAAAACCACTTGCAGATTAATAGGACGTACATTTACATCTGACCTATGCTTCTTTGGCCAAATGGAAATATTCTTGTTTAATCGAGCAACTAAAACCAAGAATTTCAGAGGGAAGCAGGACGGTTCCATCCAGAATATGAAGCAGAGGCACACTTCAGGGAATTGTCTTGTGCCTTGTGCTCTGAAGGCTGGGCTGTCGAGTACAAAAAATCTGGTGATGCCACAGAAATCATTTGAGACCTCAGCAGTCATTTTTATGAAAGACACAATTTATTCGACCGGTATTTTCACACCTAAGAATGACTGGTAACAGTACTGTTTGACTTGTTTTCACTTTTGTCCACTATTCTCAAAATTGTCGAATATTAGGTGTTAGTGGAGGACCAAGGAGAGTGGAGGGTAAAGAAGGAAAGAGGTTGAAGGAAGAGTGAAGCAATATAAGAAAATACAAAACAATACTCGAATCTCCAGTCGGCTCTAGGGAGGACCTAGTCTTTAGAGAATCTCAGAACCAGAGAGGTTATAGTGTCCCACTATCAGAAAGCAGCATGTCAAATGTTAACCCACTTGGGGAAAAAATGTGTACACACCCACCTATTATACATCATATATCTCATACATATGATACGTAACATATGCATATGCACGCACAGAACTGTCTCCTCTATGTACATGTTACTAATGGTGCACTCCGAGGACTAGCAGCTCAGGGTGACTTTTGGTTTTTTAACTTTCTCCTCTATATGATCTACGCTGTAGGATTTTTATAACGCATATGTAATATTTTGTTATCACAGCAGGCGAAAAATCTCTTTCATTTTCAGAATGAAATTCTAAATTGTGTAGAGCTCAACAATCCCACACAGAGAACTGAGGTGGGACCTGGGGCTAGTAAAATAAAAAGCTGGGCAAACAGGACCAAGTGGTGTGGTGAGTCAGTGGTGGGATAGAAAAGGAAGCCTCTTCTGCCTGAACAAGTCTGTGAAGTGGTTGACTGTGTTTGCAGTGCTCACCCTGGGCCAGAATGATATCAAATAATGAAAAATACTATTAACTTTTGAGATCTATACTACTCACTAGATGCCTTTCAATTTCCTTAACTGGCAGACTCAGAAGCCCAAATATTTTAGAGTTCAGTAATAATAACAATAAATATGTTTTGGAATGGAAAGCATGTACCTGGTGCTCTTTTTAAACTATTTTTTCAATTTTAAAAAATCTTAATTCGGTTCAAGTCAGTGTACCACCTTCATTTCAGCTCCTTCACTGCCAAACCTGGGGGCAGGAACTGCGTCACTTCTCTGCCTTCTCTTTGCCTGGAATGATCAAGGTATAAAGGTTTTTGCTGCACCCAGACTTTATTTTTATTTATTTATCTATTTAAAGATTTTATTTATTCATGAGAGACACAGACACAGGTAGAGGGAGAAGCAGGCTCCTTACGGGGAGCTCGATGCAGGACTCGATCCCAGGATCCCGGGATCATGCCCTGAGCCAAAGGCAGAAGGTCAACCACTCAGCCACCCAGGTGCCCCTGCACTCAGACTCTGAACTTCACATTATCCTTATTTTTCTTGATCTTGACAGGTTTGGAATCCCTTCGCCTGGCCAAGAGCAGACGGTCTCTGATTCCTTCAATTTTTCGAGGCATGGTGAGGAGGGGAGCAGGGGACTGTATGGCCGACACAGCAAGCGGCAAGACGGGAGGGCAGAGAAAAGGCACCTGCACTCTTATAATGTATTTTGTTCTCTCCCGAGCCCTTAAAGACAGATACGAGTATGATCCCCATTATTCAGGTGATGTAGAGAAGTGTCCATCAAACTGAAATGCAAAGGAATTAACACGGAAGCTAAAAACATTCTAATAGGGGGCAGAGACGAGCTCCGAATGCATCACACCCAGGCACTCTGCGCGGCACCACAGGACTGTATCACTGCGACTCTGTTACCGGTTTGCCCAGCCCGGAGGAGGAACGGCATGCAAGGGAATTTCCTTTTAATGTGAAAATAAATCCAACACAAGTCCATTAAAATGAGCACATAGATGCGTATCTTGAAGAAGGAAATCATTAAAAAAGCCTTGTTTCTGGAAAGGCAGAGGGCAGCCCACTTCGGGCAGTTGCATCCCCAGGGCACTATGTTCAACTGTGTTGAGAGTCGAACGTGTGTATAGTCTAATAAAAAAAGACGGAGGTGAAGGACATTAATGATCTGATCACGCTGCAGAATGAGAGACCGGCCACGGCGTGTACGAGTGGGCCACTGCCGCGTAACAAACTGCCCTCAAACGCCGTCGGCTGGCCGACAGTCGTCACTGCTTCTCAGGCAGATGGGCCTTTGGGATGACCACAGACCGGCTGGTGCAGGCCAGGCCATGTCTACCTCCACACGGCAGGCCCGTAGTGCCACGTGTTCATCTGGGGGCTCGGGCTGAACAGGTGACAGCCACTTGAGGGAAACGCTCCCATCCCGTCACGCCCATGACAGAAACCCGATCGAGCAGGTCAAGCGTGCAAGCACCTCTCAAGACCCCCGAGTGTCATCTCTGCTAATACGCCATGGGCCAAAGTCAGTGACCCGGGCCGGCTCCGCAGCCACGGGGTGGAGAACTATATTTAGCCTCGACTCAGGAGAGAAGGGCGCATCTTCAAAAAACGATCCAACCGCTCCCATGACTAAAATCCTTCTGTGACTTAAATGTCACTTTCTGCCTTTCTTTTCCCCCCACTAAGGGGTTTATCGGGAACTTAGTGAAATCCAGTGCAGCGCCTGCCTCTTTTGATGTGCATTCCTACTTTAAGAAGTGGGTCATTTCCATGGTTACAAATGATAGATCAGTGTTTTCCTAAGTCAAAAGATACGATGCGTTTGGCAACCGAAACCCGGTTCACACCCAGATGTTGGAAGGACTCCGCGAGGCTCCACGGCCGGACAGGGAGCAGTAGGTGGCGGGTGACCCCAGGGGCCCGGGAGTGGCCCGGGTGCTTACCTGGTGTCACGGAGCGGACGACCACTGGCTTTTCACTCCCGGCCACGAAGCCAAAGCCCAGCACGGGGTCCCTCCTCATCTCCACCCTCCGAGGGGCCGGAGGGAGGATTTGGCAGCTCTCTAAGCGAGGGTCGTCAAACGGGATGCCTTGCGTCATGTGACTGTGGGAAAAGGACACACAAAGGAAAAGAGGCATTAGTGTAAGTGCTTGGCAGTGGCTTGGCAATCCCATCCCCTCTCCCGTTTCTAAACTTTCTGCTCCCTGTCTGGGAGAGCGTGGGGAAGACGTGGGAAGGCACGTGGTCATGCTTCTCGCCTGCTGTCCTTAATTCCTTGAAATTGCTAGAGCCGCTTCTGCTTCAGGCTTTTGCACTGGCTGTTCCCCCCCAGCTGGCATGCACGTGCTCAGCGCTCTCCAGCCTCTGCTCAGGCGTGGCCCTCTGGCCACAAAGTCGCACTCGGCAAGCCTGCTCCCCCGCACCCACGAACCCCGTACCCTCTTCTACTTTTTTGCTCTTAGCCCTGATCGCTTGCTAATGTGCGATAAAATAAGACTTCTTTTGATCGTTTGGCTCTCCACACTAGAATGTAAGCTCCATGAGGGCAAGGAACTGGGTTTCCTTCACTCATTTATCCCGGCTGCCTACAACAGTATCTGTCCCAGAGTGGATTCGCAATAAATAATTGAGTGAATCAACAGAGAGAGAATTCTTTGTGGAACACTATCGATTTATAACTGGTGTGCTGAGAAAGAGCCTCAGAGGATTCGGGATACTCAGTAAGTAGGGTCTATGGCTTCTGGCTCCAGGGGAAGTGAAGTGATGGGAATCCTACTGGTGGTGATAGGTTATCCTAGCGTCAGCCGCATTCCCCCTTTCCAAAAAAAGATGAGAAATGAACTCTTGGCATTTATTTTCTGGAGACATTTTCAAATGATTTAAATGAATCTCTTTGTTCACCACCTAACCTCAGAAGTTTTATCAGTCATCTAAACTCAAAATAAGTGTGGCGTTCACACACTTTCAAAATGCACCCACAAAGATCTCATTGGATGCACAAAACAAGCTGGGAAGGAAGGAGCCAGGCCGGTGTTATTATCTGCATTACCCCCCGACGGAAGCTGATGTCAAAATAGCAGCTTATTGTCCCGCAGGGCCCATGCCTCGTGTGCCAGAGTATCGTGTCAAAAACCCACTCGTGTGACTTTTCATGCAGTCTTCGCCTTTTTTGAGGGAAGAGTTATTAGTCTGAACGCTAGAAACCTCTTTTAAGAAATGTAAGGCGTTGTTATTTCAACAACACGGACTTCATTCAAGTTTTTGGTTCTCTAATGTTCAATAAGTAAAAGAAGATCATTTCTAAATACCTTGAAAGATGCTATTCTATATGCCACGTAGACAATACATTGTTCAAATGGAAAAAAAAAAAAGACGACGACTGGGAAGGACGAATTCTTGTGGTCCTTTTGTGTAATTAATAAGATTTGAGAAAAATGAACGGAAACCCTCCAGGATTCTGTGCTATAGGCATATACCACTGACTAAGAAAATAAAAGTTTAAAATCCCCTTTAATCAGAAAGGAGGTGTCTTCATTTAGCAGCTCGCAGTCTGGAATGCTCAGAGGGAGAGAAGCGTTGAGAGCTAACGTGGTATGCGCTGCCCGCTGACACTCATCTGTTACCCGATCCCATCTTCAGAACACCCCACAGCACCGGCAGTTTGACCCCACGGCCCCCTCGTTGCCAACGCCAAAAGCAGGAAGAATAACTGGGTCAAGGTCACACGCTTCTCAGAGGTAAGCCAGGTGCAACTCACACCAGGTCTCCCAAGTGTCACGCGCTTGACCAGCTACATAATTTGCAATGACAGTGCAAAACCAAAACACAGGACCCCCTCATCCAAACATAATTAAGGACTTCAAGGCGGCAGAACGTGCACCCTTGCCCAGGGCCCCGGGGGATGTCCTGGGTCACACACCCGAGAAGCTCGCCCCGGTAGTGTACTAGCCCCAGCGTCCCACCACCATTCCAGGCACGACCAGGCTCTGAGGGGTGGTGTTATAGGGTCAAAGGGGAACGGAGGTCTTCTGTGCTGCTGCAAGGTGTTTGGCGGGAGCCAGAGGGGAGGCATGGCTACCGTGGTGGGCCATGTGCTCCGGATGAAGGGAGGTGGGCAGGCCACCTGGGGGCACGAGGTCACATGAAGAAGGCCAGCAGTCTCCAGGACAGAACTCAAGGCCCTGATTAAACCAGCAAAACGGATGCGGAGTGAGCCCCAGCGTCCAGGACCAGAGCCTCCACTGGGCTCCTGGCAGGGAGGGCCTGAGTCATATGGAACAGGTCAGGATGCTGGGACCAGAAACTGCTCCCCAGGGAGGCCTCGCTGGTGGGAACGTGACCCCTGACATGGATCCTTCCCAGGCCTGTCACAGGCATGGCTGTGTGTACCTGGGGGAGGAAGGAGCCACTAGGGCATGGGGGACACTGTTCTGTTGTCCTGTCTTCCTTACAAGAGAGCATCTCAGAGCAGGCTGTTCTTGAGCTACTTGCTGTTCATCCCCAGATGGAATAACGGGAAAAAAGAGAAGGGGATGCCCACGTTTTTAGGGTCTGGCCTTCAGCTATTAATTGGCACCATAATCCACAGAAGACATATTCTAAATGAAGAAGGTTGGAGACGTGAAACCACCAGCTCATGGTCACCCTTGTTGCAGAACAGAGAACCGAACCCTGGTTGGCTGAACTCTCAATTCCAAGTGTAGAAAGGGACTGGGGAAGGCTTTGCCCTGTGCCACCGCTGGTCTGGGAAAAGCTTCCAGCACTCGTTCCCAAACTTGGCTGCACATTAGAACCACCCGGAAAGGATTAAAAAGTCCTAATGCCCAGGTTTCGCTCCAGACCATCACGTCAGAATATCCGGGGGTGTTTGGCAGGATGGATTTTGAAAGGAACTCTGGGGGATTCCAAAGTGCAGCAAGGACGAGGGACCATTCCCTGCTCAGGGAGGGGTGGCTTCTGGCTCTGCTTCGAGGCAACAGGAAAAAAGACACAAACGATGTCCTGGACCACTTCCTCCAGCATCTATTGAAGTGCAGGTTAGGATATTGAAAGCATTTATAGCTTGATTATCCTCTTCCCACCGCATGATAGAGTAATAGCCTCCAATTCTTAATTCATCATTCATTCAATAACTGTAATACTGTTATTTTATTAATACCTGACATTTATTAAACACTAATTTCATGCTAAGCAATTTTTGAAATTATTTCCATATGTTAGTTCATTTAATTCTCTGAAACAACTCCATAATGCATTCATTTAGTCAACAAATACTTATTGAACGCCCACAGGCTTCTTGCTTCCAGGGATTCAACAGGAACCAAAACAGAGTAAAAATAATAAAATGTTCACTCTGGTGTTCTGAGACGGAAAATGAACTAAGAAATTAGGAAGACGTATGGCATATCAGGTCTTTACAAGCACTGAAGAGAAAAATAATGCTGGGAGGAAGGGGGGGGAGCCACTGGGTGGGGACACTTGGGGGTTCCATCAGGGGGTCAGATAAGTATCTGGGGGAGGAGTGTTCTGGGCAGAGAGACCACCAAGTGCAAAGGTCCTGAGAAGGGCTGTGCCCTGTGACGGTGTGCCTAGGGGACAGCAGGGAGGCCAGGATTCCGAGGTAGGGGTAAATAAGTGAGGGGGTGTGAGGGGGTGATACAGGCAGCCTCTGGAAGGCTCTGAGTGGAGAAGTGATGTGATTGCGAGCTACCCACAGAGAACAGACTGGGGAGGCACCGGTGGAGCAAAGAGAGCTTTTCAGGGCCTACCGCATCCCTCCTGAAAGAAGAGCACGGTGGCCTGCACCAGGGTGAGAGGGGCAGGGAAGGCAAGAAATCGCTGGGGTTTTAACATATTTGGAGGCCACTCCGACAGGGCCCGGACTCCTACTCTGGAACCTCCTTCCTGCACACATAGGATGTTTAACTGAGGATGGACATATGAGCACACTGTCTAATGCAACTTCGAGGTCCTGATGTCTGCAGATCGCAGGAGCCATTTTTTCTTTGAGGAGCTAACACCTATGGTCTACCCAAGAGACCCACACATGCATCCACCCAGGTACAGGGCAAGCGTGAGACTGCTGCGGTGGTCTGCACTGAGACTGGGCGGCGACTGTCTACAGCCGAATCCTGAGCACCCCCCACCTCCTAGCAGTGGGACCCGTACAAACTACCTCCTGATTCGGTGCCTCAGTTTCTGTATCTGGAAGATGGCGAGACTAACGGTCACAATCGCCTAAGACAGTTGTGAAAATGAAATGAATAGGAGTGAAGCGCTTAGCACAATGCCTAGCACACAGTCAGTAATCAAAAAGCAATAGTTCTTCTTTTCATCTCTTAGAGCCAATGAATAGAAAGGAATAGGTTTCACATATGATGAACTCATTCACTCTTAAAATATGAAAACAAGGGGTGCCTGGGGTGGGGGGCTCAGTCGGTGAAGCATCTGCCTTCGGCTCAGGTCATGATCCCAGGGTCCTGGAATTGAGGCTCACATGAGGGTCCCTACTCAGTGGGGAGTCTGCTTCTCCCTCTGCCCCAGATTGTGTTCTCTTTGTCAAATAGATAAATAAAATCTTTTAAAAAAATGAAAACAAATTCAGTATTGTTTTAAATGCCAATAGGCGAACTCCCAGTGAAATGCCACACAAATCCTAGCTAAGCTCCGAGACCTTTAGTTTGAAAAATCTTATCAAATGCAACGACACAATAAACACAACTATAAACTGATACACATGAGGCAAAACTACAACAGAATACAGACAAAGAAGAAGGAATAAAATCCAGGCTGTCTGAGGATTAAATCAGGAAGTTTTCCTTCGCCACATTTCGAGAACCCTAAGAAAACATCGAATCCAGGGCCGGGGCAGGGACCCACGTCATGAGACAATGAGAAGCGCCACTTACGTTCAGAGGAGCCTGCACTTTCAGCTCAGATGCTGCCACCAGCTGTGTCCACAAAGTGACATTGGGCTACATCCATCCAAGGTTCTTTCCCCATCCAAATACCATTTGAAACTCACAATCGAATGTGTATTTTGTGGTTGATGTTTGTTCCCGTGTTTTTGTTTTTGTTTACAATTTTTTACTCTGTTTTGTTTGCACTTGAGGATACCCTTCCAATTGCATTTTTATTCTTGCGCGACAAGTGGCGTTTTCAGAAGTTACTTAAAATAATCAACCTGTCTTTGATCCCCCCATGAAACATCATTTTGTGGTTTGTATTAAGGTAAGCACTTTTTGGCTCCCTCTTCGTGGTATTTTTTACAACGAAGCTTGAGTCCTTTTACAATGAGCTGAGAAAGCAACATCTTCTTTACCTGCTCAACATGCTTCAGTGAATTCTGATGCTAAGACTAGAAGAACACAACTGATGAGACACACAAACTTCCAGCCCCTGCCCCCAGCCTTCTGCAAGACACACATAGAGACCAGGAATAGGTGACCTGAAAATCCAGGCTATGTTAATTGAGATGGAAAACATATCCACTGAGATTCAATGAACAATCTTCCTGTTTCGACCAGATTCATCCTAGTTTATTTTAATAAAGATTTCTTTACTTGAGAGAAAAAGAGAGAGTGCACGAGCAGGAGTTAGGGAGAAGCAGACTCCCCGCTAGGATCATGACCTGAGCCTACTGAGCCACCCCGGGGGGCCCCAAACAAATTCATTTCAAAAGGAGTGATGGTGATCCTGCTGTCCAACCCCCCATAACACAAGGAAATGGCTTTCCTAATACATTGGGAGCCTTTCTTCCTCCACAGAAGTCAAAGACTGATACATCCACGCATCACAAAGAGTTACTCTGGTAGATAGAATGCTATAAGAAAACCTAAAGTGGGGACTCCTGGGTGGCTCAGTGGTTGAGCATCTGCCTTCAGCTCAGGGCGTGATCCTGGGGTCCTGGGATTGAGTCTCACATCGGGCTCCCTGCTCCATGGGGAGCCATGACTAAAATAAATAAAATATTTTTTTAAAAAAAGAAAAGAAAAAGAAAACCTAAAGTGATTCCATTTTTATATATACTCATCAGAGACAGTGATGTCCTTTTATGGAATATGTGCTGAGTGGAAAGATTCTGGCAGGAAAAGCTAAATTTAGAAGTTATTACTCTTAAAACTTAAGAATGTAGGAAGATGGTAGCAGGTAGGACACCTGGGCAGTTAGGACTGGAATGAAAAGAAGTATAAATAAACAGACGGTCCAGAGTTCTACTTGGGAAGGTCATTGGCAGTGTTACTTGTCAGGGAGGGCCAGCTGTGATTACATGACAGCATGACATGTCAATACATCATATGCTCATCTTGGTAGTACTGGACTCGGTGACAGACTGAATTATTCTTTATTTGCTCCCCAAGAGGGGATCTGCCAGCCTAGACCACAGTGCTTTCCAGAGCCTCCCACTGTACGCACGGTAGATTTTGCTACTCCTTGACTCTGCTAACATCTCACAGCACAAAGCATGTCACACAGCTGAGCCCAGATGTGACAAAACAAAACAAGACAAAACAAAAACCTCTGTAGTTGCTCATGTGCTCTTCCCTCTATTTTTAAAGGTTTTATTAACTAATTAATTAATCAATTTATTTATTTATTTGTTTTTGAGAGAGAGAGAAAGAGCAAAAGAGCACGAGTTGCAGGGAGAGGGGCAGAGGGAGAAGCAGACCCCCCGCTGAGCAGGGACCCTGACGTAGAGCTTGTTCCCAGGACCCTGAGATCATGACCTGAACCGAAGGCCCCTGCCTAACCAACTGAGCCACCCAGGCACCCCTGCTCTTGCGTCTTTATCATCACCACGAGAAGACCTTCACAAGGCAGCTGCTGCCCTTCCAGCTTGGGCTCGAGAATGGACACACGTGGAAGAGGCCAGAGCTCACAGCTCAGGAAGGAGCAAAGTGTAGCAGAGATTCCCAGCCCCCAGGCCGAAGACACGCTACTAAAGAATGACTCTAGGACACTGAATTTAGGGGATGTTTGTTATGTATCAGAAGCTCACTCATACAATCTTTAAAATAGTGATTTCAGTATTACTTAAAAACTCTGGAATTCCAGAGGTCGCAGAGGACTCTACCAATCTTATTGTCCACACCATTTATGCTCAAGTATGTTACATTTTACAAACGCTACAGACACTTCCAAAGGAAACTTCCCCCCTCATTATCTCAGCTGACAGAACATCCACAGGAACCCGATGGACTCTTCCTCATGACTTCCTCATTTCCCTGAGTGGACGTGGGTCACAGTGGCTCCCAAGGCAAGGGGAAGTATTCATAAACCCTACTGCGGCCTGTGAGAGGGCCTAGTAAGGAAAGCTCTGAGCGAAAGTCCTAAGCTAGGTAAACCAGAAATCCCCAGAAGAAGCAGCAGGAAGGAAAAGGAATGCAGAAGTATGGATTATTAAAGTTGATAGCTTACCCCTGAGAGGTCAGGAAGTGAATTAGACCCCAGGATGGGTTTCCAGCAAGTCCGAATCGTAATGACGTATAAGGCAAAGTAACGTACTGAAAAACATTTGTGCTTGCTTCTCATGGAGTTTTCCCCTCTACTGGGTCTAATGAAGAAGCCAGGCCGTCGGCAGCTCCCCAGCCTCAGGGAAGATGCATTTACCAGGGTCCAGGGCAAACGATGACTACCGATACCCCTCTCTTCTGACTTTTGTTTCCTGAAAGTGGGAGCACCTTGGCTAAGGAGGCAACGGCAGAGGGTACTAGGAAGTGGCAGAAACTTCAGGAGAGAGGGTGCCCGTGGTGGGCCTAACCCAACACCAACATCCCCAGGTCGAGTGTAAAGAAATGGCGGAGTCCGTGAACCTCAGGGACCTACCCAGTCTCGGGTGAGGGTCTTAGGAGCAGGTACCCGTGGGCTGAGGAGCAGAGGGGTCTACTCCAATTCTGACTCTGAACACCCAGGGGACTTCTGAGTATTTGACGTGGTCATACTCGAATTGCCAACCAGCAGGAACGTAATATGACGCTCCCGCGTGACTTTAATTGTTTTGCACACATGACTTGTCTGTGCTATGTGGGAGAAGAGAAATGGAGTAAACAGGATCTCTGAGGGGAAGGAGAGAGGGAGCTGGAAGAGAAGTGACTAAGCGTGGAAAGACACCATCCTGTGCAGGGACACCACGAAAGGAGATCTGGAAACTTCTGCTAATACGGATCGAAATTCCCAGAATCTGGAGCTACATCCGCGTGCTGCATCCCACGAGGTGGGAGGCTCAGCCACTTCTCTCGTATGTCCAGGGGATTCCAGCCTTCTTATGATCTGTGGATTTTTACACTCAAAACCGATGTTTTGAGAGCAAATCTGGGCAAGCCTCTGACCTCAAGGATCAAAAAGGCTCAACCAGACGCCGCCACTGAGGACGAACTAAATTTACTATAAAAATATATAACTGTACCTAATGTGTTTCCGGCTCACATAACATACTTGGTCTCGTGCCTTTTTTGCCTTCATGAATATTCATATTGTGGGTTCAGAAGAACTCAACCTGCACTAATCAATTCCACAGGCCACTGTCACTCAATTCCACAACACGGCAGGAGCATTTAAAGATTTCCAACTGTTTAGTCAAGCTTGGAAGCTTACACGGTACGTGCAGAGCAAAGAGAAACCTGAATGCTTAACTGAGAAGACACAAACTGTGGAGAAGCCTCTTGTTGGAGAGGTTTTTTTTTAAGATTTTACTTATTCATTCATGAGAGACACACAGAGAGAGGCAGAGACACAGGCAGAGGGAGAAGCAGGCTCCCTGCGGGGGGCCCGATGCGGGATTCAATCTCAGGACCCCGGGATTACGCCTTGGGCCAAAGGCAGACGCTCAACCACTGAGCCACCCAGGTGCCCCTCCTGTTGGAGAATTTTATGAGGGTCTGAAATAAATGGGACTTCGTAATGGGTAGACTAAATACAAAAATCTCAGTTCTCAAAAAAAAAAAAAAAAAAAAAAGAAAGAAAGAAAATCTCAGTTCTCTTCCAGCTAATTTACAGATTTAATGCCATCCAATAACGATACCTCAACAGTCCGTGTTAAAGAATTCAACAAAGAGAATTCTAAATTTTTATATGATCGTAGAAAAGAACACTTTGAACAAGAAAAACACTGACTGTCTAGCCGACAAGAATAGCAGACCCTATTATAAAATGACAATTCTTAGGAAGCTCTGGCCCAAACATAGAAAAGAATACACTGGTGGAGTCGCAGCTTTGACGAGAACGAACAAGGGTCTCGGGGTACATGTAGAGATGCCCGCCCTCTTGAAAGAGTTGAATGCGAGCCAAGGCACCAAAGAAACTGAAGTGCTTTAGTGTGTCAACAGCACGGTTGGTTTGGAACCGAAGCTCCAGCAAATCTCTCGTCCTCCGCAGGGGCTGCCGACTGGTGGCTGGTGACAATGAACTTAAAGAGTTGTCTCTTCAGAGTAGAGATCAGAATAGTGAATGAGAAAGTACCTTAAATTTTAAAAGAAACTTGGGTTGTGTTAAGAATGTAGGGAGACAGATGTTTAAAAATGATTCCACTATTATGTGCTTGTTTTATTGAAAATTATGCAAATATGTATCTATAAAAACAGCAGCCATTGAAAACCCAGAAATGAATTCTTCGAACCCTTTTAAAAATCCTCAAGTGAAGCATTTCTGGGGATTGTGAACTCATTTGTTAACTATAACAACAAGTAACATCTTCCATTTGGTTTGTGAGAGCAGTTGGAGGACATCAAGGAACATGGAAACTTTCTGGCTGAATTTTAACACTTGCAGAGATGAGATTGTTTCACCAGTAAGCAAGCTGGTGAAACATTCTGTCCCTTTGCCTCTTTTTTTTTTTCTTTTTTAAGATTTTATTTAGTTATTCATGAGAGACACAGAGACACAGGCAGAGGGAGAAGCAGGCTCCCAGCGGGGAGCCCGATGCGGGACTCGATCCCAGGACCCCAGGATCGCGTCCTGAGCTGAAGGCAGATGCTCAACCACTGAGCCACCCAGGCGCCCTGGCCCTTTGCCTCTTGATAGGTCTCTGCAGCGTCTTTTTCCTCCCAATGACAACGACTGAGACACCAAGTGAAGAAATAAGCTGAACTTGCAAACAGACCCTCAAATTGTTATTTGAGGGATCCCTGGGTGGCGCAGCGGTTTGGCGCCTGCCTTTGGCCCAGGGCGCGATCCTGGAGACCCGGGATCGAATCCCACATCGGGCTCCCGGTGCATGGAGCCTGCTTCTCCCTCTGCCTGTGTCTCTACCTCTCTCTCTATCTCTCTGTGACTATCATAAATAAATAAAGATTAAAAAAAAATTCAAATTGTTATTTGATGAAGTGGTAAACTAAGGTGCTCAAAAATAAATAAGCATCCTCAATCACGTTGCTGTCATTAAAATATTACATAATTTGTAATACAGCGACAGCAGCAAAGTGTTTACAAGTGATTAAAATATCCTACCTTCATCTCATCTTATTTTCACATCTTATTTAACATCTTTTTCACATATGCTTTCTGTAATATACTCTTCACTGTGGTGTGGGTGTATATACATATAAATTACAAATAAATTAGTACATATTCAGAGTTTGCATGTTCACAGCTTTTTAAATAATAGAAATGGAGTACAAAAGCAGAAAATGTGGAGATCTCTGTTCTGTATAATCTGACTTATGGTGTGGGCCCGAAAAGTGTTTTATATACTCCAACATGATGGACAGGATCACTGGTACTACAAAACTCAGCATAGCTCTTAAAAAGCCCAGCTCTCACATTCCAATCTCGTCAGAAGCATTTTTAGAAACCTACAAATGAAGTTAATGTGCTGATGAGAAATGGTGCATTTCATTCTACTTGTCTAATCCTTAGTAATTCTAGCAAGAACCATGAAACAGGGTGGCCTCAGGTTTGGGTGACAAAAGGACAAATTGATCATTATTAAATGTGTTCCTGCTCTGGGCTCCAAATGATTGAACTCTTTGGGGGTCGGAAACCCAAGCACTCCAAATCTCTCTAACTTTCATTTGGTATCTGGTGTTTACGGAGCATATAGAATTACAGGGCAGGGCAGACTTTTCCATCTTGAATGATTCCCCTTATTTTTTTATACCTACGGGAAAACCATTTTTGAACAAAAGACTTGATAACAACGAGCAAAGCCTTCCCCAAACATGTTAAAAATCATCGCTTTAGGTCTGAAAGTTTGTCTCCATCAAATTGGATTCTATCCATACTTCACGGCAGTACATGCGGGAAGCAGAGGGTTGAAGATGCAGGAGGTACCCTCCCCATCGCAACATCGGGCTGTTGTATATCTCTGTGATCTATGTGTATTCTTTGAAGATTTCTATTATAGTTTGATATTTGGAGATTGGAAACAATCCCATGGGTTTGTAAATTCAAACTATGAGTTGTGTGTTATAGAAACTGTGATCTAGACAATATTGGACAGCATGAATTGATTTTGGGGCATGAGACTGGCTTAATTGATAGAGCAGGAGACTCCGGATCTTGGGTTTGTGAGTTCGAACCCTACAGTGGGTGTAAAGTATACAGAAAATAATTAACTAAATAAGTAGATACAACGTGGGGAACATTTGAGAAAGCATGATCTGATTTTTAAAAAGGACATACGTTTAGAGAGATGATTAGTCACACTTTGTAAACTTCATGATTTTATAATCTTTACACAAAGGATTTGAAGAAGTGAATAGTAAGGGCTCCTTTGATGACTGAGAATTTTTTTTAAGTTTTATTTATTTTATTTTTTTAAGCACATTCTTTTTTTAAAAATTTTTTTATTTATTTATGATAGTCACAGAGAGAGAGAGAGAGAGAGAGAGAGAGGCAGAGACATAGGCAGAGGGAGAAGCAGGCTCCATGCACCGGTAGCCCTACATGGGATTCGATCCCGGGTCTCCAGGATCGCGCCCTGGGCCAAAGGCAGGCGCCAAACTGCTGCGCCACCCAGGGATCCCAGTTTTATTTATTTTACAGAGAGAGCTCGTGCACACGAGCACACATGAGTGGGGGAGGAGCAGAAGGAGAGGGAGAGAATCTCAAGGAGACTCCCCACTGAGCACAGAGCTCCATGCAGGGCTTGGTCTCATGACCCTGAGATCAAGACCTAACCTAAAACCAACAGTCAGACACTTAACTGACCAAGCCACCCAGGTGCCCCCAATGACTAAGAACTTCTGATAGAAGTTAAAAGAAGTTGGTAAGGAAATCACAGAATCCAAGGATTCAGCTAACGGTTCTATTTCAGTTAAGAAATTGTGATCTCTTAATCTTTTCCGCATTCAAATAATTATTCATAGCCCCTTCCTAGGAATTTAGTTTCCTTAGACATTGAACTACATTACAGCCCAAGGTTACACAGCTTTTCCATTTTGGGTTTTGTTTGCTTCTGTTTCCCCTCTTCTAAGCTCCATATGTATGAACTGAACCTCTCTACCCCAGGCCCCGGATCCAGGCCTGCTTCCTTCTCTGCCTGCTCTGTGCAATGGGAGCTTTGCCCCATGGGTGGCATCACATGGGCACCTTGCCCACTTCCCAGGTGCTGCTAGTCGCTAGTCCCTGGGTACCTCAGTGGGACTTACAGATATCTTTACCTGTGTCTACATCCATCCATTCTCTGCCAGGACTCAACCGCACACCATGCCTCTCTCCAATGAAGAAACCTGCCAAGTCCCAGGAAATACTCCTTGCCTTGGGAATGGCACTGATGGGGAGCGTCCTCATCGCAACTCCCAGTTGAAAAAATGTAACCAGAACTTCTGTTTTATTTCTTAGCCAAGAGCAATAAACATTTCTGCCCTAAGAGCAATACTGAGATCAATTATTCAACTAATATTTATTTATAATATATCAACTATACCTACATATACACCAACAGTTCTCACAAAACAAACAAGTCCCAAATACCTATTAAATAAATACTTCTTTCAGGATGTAACACATTTTCTACATAAAACCCTTAAATACAATGAAAACTTTAGCTTCATGTATTGACCGGTGTAAAATTCATTCCTAGTTGCCTAATTTAAATGAAAAGTGATCTCCTTTGTCTTAACTGAAGCATTTTCTCTGGTTGTCTTTGTACAAGGATTCTCAGTAAACCTTTGTCTTTGGTCAATATTAGCCACATAGCAGCCATTTTCATGTTTTAGAGGATTTGATAGGCTCAATGGAAGATTTTGTCTATCATTTTCTCTCAGACTAGCAGCCGCTGACTTCTCAAATTCAGTCAAAATTGGGCTCTTTGGTTACTTGTGGTGGATCAAACTTGATTCACCATTAGTTCAACAACTATTTAATGGAATTTTTCTATGTGTCTGATACCCAAGATATGCTGTGATTCAGACCAACGAGCTCGTATTCCAGCACAGGTGGCAGCAAACTACGGTTTGACCCACGGGCCAAATCTGGCCTCTGCCTGCTTTAATAAATAAAGTTTTATGGGAACACATTCATGCCCTTTTATTGATGCACTGTAGCTGCTTTCATGCCACCAAGGCAGAGGTTGTAGTGGTGACGGGGGCTTTTTGGCCCACAAGGCCTGAAATACTTAGTATCTGGTCTTTGACAGAAAAAGGTTTGCCAACCCCTCTTCTAGTGGAAGGACTAAAACAATGAAAATCAAACATAAACTATATCTCATATTGTTGGTGGCTGATATGTTTTTATGAAAAAAATACAGCAAGATAGAGCGAGAAAGAGGGGGTGGATTGTTTTAACAGGATGGGAGTAGAGGATTCTCTGAGGACGTTACCTTTGAGACCTGAGTAAAGGGAGGGATTTAGTTGGGAAGCTATCTATGAAAAAGATCCCAGGCAGAGGGAAGACAGGTATAATGGCCTTGAGAGAATAGTCTCTGGGCCATTGTTTTACTCATGCATTCCTTACTCAAAAAAGTGTTATTTATTTATTTGTTTGTTTGCTTGTTTAAGATTTTATCTATTTATTCATGAGAGACACACAGAGAGAGACAGAGACATAGGCAGAGGGAGAAGGAGGCTTGCCACGAGGAGCCCAATGTAGAACTCAATCCCAGGACCCTGGGATCACGACTTGAGCCGAACGCAGACACTCAACCACTGAGCCACCCAGGCGCCCCTCAAAAAAGTTTTAGTTCTATTTACTGTGATGTTCTCCTTGGTTCTATGTCCTGAAAGAAATTCCAATCCAGTAGGAGGAGCTACGGATATAAACATCTGAGTACAAAAGCAGGTGCCGAGGAAGGATGTAGCTTGTACCGTGGGGGTGCATCCCACGGGGGTAGTCAATGTAGCCCAAGGACAATCACTGGGGACCAGGAAAGACCTCACAGAGAAGATGCCCATGAGATGAGGTTAGAGATGTGAGGCGGTAAATACCAGATGGATAAGGAAGGGAATTACATTCCAATCCAAGGGAAGAGCAAGCAAAAAGCCATAGAGGCATTAAAGAAACCGGTGTTTGGGACAAGTGGCCATGTTACTTGTTGGGTAATGGGGGAGAATGTTTAGGAGAGCGAGCAGTACCAAGGACAAAAGAGGTTAGAGAAGAAAACTATAAGCCATGTTAGAATGCTGCCCGGTATCACACACGCACCCTTTATGTAAGCAAGAGCACATCCTTCCTGCAAAGGTCAGAGGCTCTAAAATCTATCACTTGATTAGGATCTGGTATACGCTGGGTTGAGAAAAGAAACATCCTAAAATTCTTTCCACACTGTGAAAGATGAGAAAGATTATCTTAGAACATAAGGTTAACACAGTTCTTAAATATTAACTTGAATGCACATATTATGAATTTTATTTACGAATCAGTAATATTCATTTTGAGGGTTATAGTTTGAAGGACTACAGAGTTGAAACAGAACCCAGACTGATACATTTTTCCAGTCGTGGCTTCAGCTTTAGCAAATGAGATGCAATAAATCAAGGATCTATTAGGGCTTGTATAAATTAACGTCCAAAATAGGTTCCATTAATTCATGATCAAATTTAGCTTTCGAGGGTTCGGTTCTATTTGTCAATACTATTGAAAACCACTTCAAGAATTAGTCTTTTATCAACAGCCAGTTCATCTACCCAGATTTTTGTCATCGTTAAAGATGATGAATTTAGCGCCTGCAAAATGCTTATTGACCGTGCCTTGTGAATCTAATGGTAGGATCTAAAAGGGCACAAATGTTTGTGAGTTTCCCTAAAGCTTGCAAAATCCCTACAGCTAGGTTGGTAATCAATTACATTAATTGAGTTCAGTTCAATGTGTTTAAGAGATGACTTTTATGTTAATGACACTCTAATGTGTTCGAGACAAGAATAATCGAGTCACATCCTTGGGTTGATTGAGATGCTCAGCAGAGCCAGTAGCTCTCAACCTCACCTCACACCATCAGGCCAGATAGGCATGACTCCTAAGGAACCTTAGATTGAGATTTATTGGGGATTACTAATTTAAAAGACAGGTAATATAGGAAGATAGCCACACAACAGATGCCCAGAATCGTATGGTTGGCAATAATCTGTATAAACACATTTGTGCCATTTGGGTGAGTGTAAATTAACGTGAACTGAATTAGAGAGGAGGCTATAGAACACTTCAAATACCACTATGGAAATCTATTCCTGGAGAAAACGTTGGAACAACCACGTTAGAAAATGATTTAGTAGTCGATCAACCTTATAATTCTCAACCCTGACTTCTGAGCTATTGGATAGGACACAGAAGTAGGGATCTTCAGAGCATGTTAAATGGTCCTCCCATGATTCTTGGTAGGCAGTCTAAGGTTCGAAGGGTGGGTGCACCTGAGCCAGACGAGAGGTGGTAGTGAGCAAGAGGAAAGTGGACTGGGAAGAAACCAGAGGATTCCGTTGTTCAGATCCCATTCAAGCAGGGAGAGTGATCAATTCCAGTAAGAAGGGAATTGTCACTGAGAAGAAAGGTCAATATCTTCCAAGACAATGAATTTCCCAACACCGGGCTTCATGTCAAAACAAAACCATTAAACAAAATAATTAAAGAAAGTACAACAATGCTCTGATATCTTCCATATCTACTTTAATGCTGTTTGCTTAAAATGATTTCATTTTTCAGACCCAATTCAGCCGATAACCTAAATCATAATTCAAATTTGCCCCATTAGCTAATGCAACCTTAGCCAGGAATCTGTGCTTTTAAAGGGTATTCCAGGTGATTCTGGTGCAGGATTCAGGACCACACTTTGAAAAGCACTGGGTCAGTGGGAGACATCCAAGGAGGAAGCCCAAGAGATGAAACAGACGGCCAACCTCCATATATCTTGTACTTTGCAGTCATGCTCACTCCATAGCTTGCCTTGGTGACAGCCTCTGATGTAGCATCTTCTTCCCTGTGACTATCTTGAGCATCTGAGTTCCCAGATGGAGAAGCATGGATGGGAGGCCATAGCAAGTCTTGATGATAAACAATTTCATGGCTTGAATTAGCATTTGCCATTATATTAGTATGAATCCAGGACACTCTCAAGGATTGAAAAGCATAAAGATTGGAGGTATACATCTCAAACTCTAGTGTGTGTTGCACTGCTGCGAACTGGTGTCCTGTCAACAACTGGACAAAGGAAACCGCCTTTCATTGTTTTATTTTATCTTCCGGTGCTGCTCCAACACAGACTGGATCTGATGAGACTTGAGAACGTGCCTACCTGAACATCTGAAGGCTAAACCAAGTATCTTTTATAGACCCTTGGCTATAGGCAATTCCATTTGCCTTTTGTCTTACTAAGAGAACTTTAGGAAAAATTTTACTTCATTTCATATTGTTCAGATTCATTTGTATAAGCTCAAAATAGCTCAAACCTTCAGAGGACGTGCATGCTTAAATCCATATGCAACTTTAAAAGAACTCTGTTATTTTCAAAAATAATTAACATGTATCAGCAGTACCCATTTTACTAGATACAGATTTCTTATGAACATAATTGATGTTTAACAAATTATGAAAGATAGGCATTTTCAATGACATATATTTAGCAGTTTTATGCATGCCTAATTAACTTGTCACAATAGCATTCGTTTAACTCAATTTAAGGGCTAAAAAGTATCTTCAGCTTTTATTAGTGTGACACTTATTTTCTGGGCCACACAAACCAAGGGGGTAAACAAATCAAAGGCACAGGATACAACTGGGAGATTTTGCCTCAATCCTTCTTCACCTTTACAAAAGGGCATTAAAACTTTCCATTCTTCCATCTTCTTCACAGGGAGTTTCCATTTGCTACAATAATTTGTAAACTCATTTATCTAATCTTTACAGCCGTCGTTTAATCAGGCCCTGTGCTAGGTCCCAAAGAAAAGAACCCTTACCATAAAAGCAGCAGATGCTGCCAACATGTTTGAGCTTGCCAAGCACTGTTCTTGATGATATATATGCATTGCCAAAATTTATTCTCACAACAAACTCACTAGGTGGGTAATATTTTTATCATTTATACTTGAGGGCACAGAGGAACAGAGCAGTCACATTTAAGCATTGAAAGTACTAGAATAAAATACTTTTTTAAAAAAGAAACGACAAGCTCAAAATGGAGTCACTTGTGCAACGCCTCAGGTCACCAAACCAAGGCTGGATGCAGAACCTAATTGCAGTTTCAGCCTCTCCCAGGAATGTAACCTTTCCACTCAATTTGAAATTACCTGGTCAGCAATAGTGAGGTAATCCACCTCATAGATGCTGCCCATCCCCCTTAGGGAGGGGGCTTTGTCTGAAACAACCTATTCTTTGCTAGAAATTTCCTTTTCCTGCCTCCTTCTAGCCATAAAAGCCTTTTATTTTGTGCAGTTCTTTGGAGTTCCTTTCTATTTGCCGGATGGGAGGCTGCCTGATTCATCAGTCACTGAATAAAGGCCAATTAGATCTTCAAATTTACTCAGTTGAAATTTTTTTTTTTAACATACTAAAGAATACATTTAGAGTCTCGTGGTAGGAAGAGAATTTCCAAGTATAATGCGAAATCTAAAAGCTACAAAGGAAAAGACAAACAGGTTCAACTCCATAGTAATTCAAGAGGGCAAAAGCACAAGCAAAGCTACAAGACAAAACGCTGGAAGAAGATGTGTGCAACATATAGAACAGACAAAATTTATAATATATGTAATAGATAAAGAGTTTGTACAATTCAGAAACCAAAGAGAATCCAATAAAAATGGGAAAGTATATGATCAGAGACATAGATGAAAATAATACAAATGGCCAATAACGTTCTCAAAGATCACTCATTCTCATTGAGAAATGCAAAGTAAAATACTGATATACCACTTTTCCCCCATTGAGGTAAAAATGTAAGGTGGGGCAACCTGTTTCTGAAGAGCCATCAGAAGCTTCCAAAATTTACGTGCATATATTGTGTCTCAGCAATGTTGGTTCTAGGCCTGTATCCTGTAAGATAACTGGGTAGAGCCGTGTACCGATGCAGCACTTTATTGAAAACAAAAATAGGGAGAAAACATGAGAATGAGGAAGTGCTCTTGAAAAGTAAATATCTACTTTCATATTCAACACAATAGAGACCTTGAAGGAAAAATTTTTAAAAAATCCTTCACACATTTCAATAACAAGGCAAGGCGTTGGAAATATAAAGGAAAGAAAAAAATTACAAATGATCGATTCAGAAAGCCAATACAAAATTGATAAGAATTTCTAAAATCAAAAAGCAAAAACAACAGGGAGAAAGGAATTATCGAAGAAATGATTCTGAATAGTCTCTGAGCTGAATGACCTGGGAACTTAGCTGGAGAGCCTTTAGCCGGACAATAAAAGTACCTTTCCATCTGGATGCATCACAATGAAATTTTAATATACCGAGGATAAAGAAATGATCTTTAAAGCCAGAGAAAGAAAAGATACACTGAGGATAAAGACATGAGGGGGGCACTTGATGGGATGAGCACTGGGTGTTATTCTGTATGTTGGCAAATTGAACACCAATAAAAAAAATTTATTATTAAAAAAAATCTAAAAGAAAAAAAAAAGAGAGAATCAGATCATTGTCTCAGTGCAGGACTGGAGGCCTGACAGCAAGGTGGCCTGAATTCAAACGTTCCTGGGAAAATAATTTTCAACGTCAATTTCTACATCAAGTGTAAGAGCAAAATAAAGGTAGGTCCAGACATGCAAAGATTTAGAAAGTTTACTTCCCACACATCTTCTCTAAGAAAATCATCAGAGGATGTGCTCCAATCAAATCAAGAGAGAGAAAGGCATGAGATCAAGAAAACCTTAGCTCCAACGCAGGAAAGATGGAAGCAAAAGTCCTAAGATGACAGTTTACTGGTGGCTCAGGGAGTCAGCAATCAAGATTAGAGCAGGAAGAGGCATTCAGGAGGGACACGCTTGGGAAAGAAGGTGCTTCCAGAGATCGGCCTCTACCATTGAGAACAAAGTATTCAAGACACGGACATGCAAGGGAGAAAAGGAACACAGAGAAACTGCTAGAAAACCAAAAAACTTTAAAGTAGTGGCAAGATAATCAGCACTAATTAGTGATACAATGAAAACCCTTTATTAGTCATAAAAATTAAAACTCTTTGGTGAGCTTGAAAATGGAGAATCAACCTATAGATAGGGCCCCTACGACTCCCTGAAGATTACAAGACGACTCTAAGTTTTCAACCTTTGTCTTATTAAAGAGAAAATATGTTTTAAAAAAAGTGGGAAAGAAGAGGCAGAGAGAAGCAAGCAAGAAGGGTGCCAGAAATCTATTTTCACCTCAGTACGTGGAAATTACTAGTAGCAGGACCTGCTGCTTAAAGTAGAAGGAAAAAGAAATAAAGGTATAATCTATCAATTAGGATCAGAAGGGTAAGCAGCAGTAACAGAACTAAACTGAGAAAAGAGAGCATGAGGAGAGGGAATGGGAATAGGGAATGGGCCACTAATCCAGCCTTTATCTGGCAGAGTGAGCAACAGGAGATAAGTTCTAAACCTGGTAATCTTAGAAATATCAGTTTAAGCATAATATTTACAACAGAAGTCGGCAGACAGTTTTCTGGTAGAAGCCAGAAAGTAACTATCTTAGACTTTTTGGTCATATGGTCTTGATCACAAATCATCAACTTTGCTGTTGCAGCACAAAAAGAGCCTTAAACAAATGCATAAGTAATGAATAGCGCTGTGTTACAATAAAACTTTATTTACAAAGACAGGTAAAGGGCCATTCTTTGGGAGCCACAGTTTATGGAGGCCAGATCTAGCTGTGCATAGGAAATCATCTCATTAACTCATTACAAAAACCATAGAGCACGATTCAAAAACTACCATTAGAGAGACATTGAAGCCAAATATCTAAATTGACTTTTTCATTTAGCTCCTAGGAGAAATTCTCGTCCTTGATTCCTAAAGTCCTATCAGGAGCAGAAACGTTCCAGGAAAAAGCAACAACGGGCGCCTTTTCCCAAAATTAAGGCCAGGAAAGGTCCAGACCGAAATGTACGTAAATGTAAGCTTTGTTCCACTGTTTGTCCTGGTGAATCACTGATAAATGCACCCCTTGGGGATTTTAGACCTGAATACTATTAGGTTCTAAACTCTTTGAAAGTTGTGTTGTCTCTCATCTCCGTCTCTTAGCATATGCCGTCATGGTGCAAAGCATACTTGAAAAATACCCCCCATTTGCTTGTGGATGGACCTGGAGGGTATTATGCTGAGTGAAATGAGTCAATCGGAGAAGGACAAACATTATATGGTCTCATTCATTTGGGGAATATAAAAAATAGTGAAAGGGAATAAAGGGGAAAGGAGAAAAAATGAGTGGGAAATATCAGAGAGGGAGACAGAACATGAGAGACTCCTAACTCTGGGAAACGAACGAGGGGTGGTGGAAGGGGAGGTGGGCGGGGGGTGGGGGTGACTGGGGCACTTGACGGGATGGGCACTGGGTGTTATTCTATATGTTGGCAAATTGAACACCAATAAAAAATAAATTGATTAAAAAAAAAGAAAAAAGAAAAATGCAGGTACAACGGAGCCAAACTCACCTATTCAGTCACTTTAAATTTAATTTAGGAATAGATCGTTATGTCTCACAAAGAGTTCCAGAGACACTGCTCCCCACATGAAATTTTACAGCCATTGTTTGACTTCGAAACTTGGTATAGCAGCATTGCTTGGTGTAGTTGGAAGAGAAAGAAAGCCTATAAAGCCAGATGATGATTCAGGGTTAGAAACTTTTGCAAGGTTCATTTCAGGCTTTCGAACTGCCTGATGAATAACGGGGTCTTTTTGCACGGGTATCTCGAAAGCTATCATAAAAGCTTTGCAGAATATTTTCAAGGCAAAACTCAAAATGTAATGCTGATGATAAGCACTTCGTAAAGTTCGAGAGTAATGCCTATTAACACTGAAGCGGCAATCACATTCGAGCTTCCAGTTATTCGTCAATTCAAGAAATTGCCTTCTCTCCTCAAAATTAAAAAGGTTCCCGCGGGAACTTCAACTGTGTTGGAAATGAATTGCTTGTTTATATCCCCCCCCCCTTCCCGCCACCAAATGAAAGTTAAAGCAAAGAAATAAACTTTTGTGATTTTAGCTCACATCAAGCCTTGTCTAGGCACGGGAGCAAAACCACGTTTCATCATTTAATTATAGATAGTCTCACATGATAATTATGCAAAGTAGACTTTCATTATGTCTCAAATTGAGCCCTGAAAAATGTGGATTCTGTAGGTGGAAGAAATCAGCTGATGAATTTCTGCTACGGAGCTTTGCCCCGTTAATCACAACCATGAAATTGGAGTGTAGGGCGAGGGAGAGGAAAAAAAGAAAATGTTTGGTGGAAACATCTGGAAATAAATCTAACTCTCCTTTTCGGAAAAGCGCTGCCTTTGAAATGTTATGGCTATAAATATTATTTTATGGGCATTATAAAAGCATGCACAATTAAGAAACAAATTAAGCATGGAAAGGCCACAATTCACTTGTCAAAAGCCTGTCTCCAGAAGTGTTTAATGATAACAGTGTATGAAAATGGAGGTTATGGAGACAAAGAGTTTAAACGCTTGTTCTCTGCTCATATCAAATTCAGAGGTTTGTAGAGGATAATCACAAAATTGCTAATACTTCGTCTCTTACCTGGGCTATGGGAAAAAGATAAACATTGTCTGTGAGGATTACTGTGAAACAGAATGTAACGCTTTTTGTGTTCAATCTCAGATATGTTTAAAATCTGGGACTTTTCACACCCGGGAGCCTGGGTTTCTCTCCTCGCAGCATTTGTTGAATTTGGAGAATTTGTTAAGAAGCGGCCGAATCCACAGTGAGGGCCTGGATGTCTGGAAAGGTAACTGCGCCGCTGCGTTCATCAATATCTTCAATAGACAGTCAACGTTTCAAATAAAACACCTACTTTTGGCCGAAGGGAAAGGGTCAGGTTAGCCATTAGCTTAATTTAAAACACTCTGGATAAAATGTTCTCAAAGATTCTAAGATTCTAACCTATCAAATCTCAGTGAATCTAAAATGCCTAAGTCTACCTTATGAAAAGGATCCGACACACTCAGTAAATAGTCTAAATTATTTCAATATGCCGTCGGCCAAATACTTGGATAATATTGACTAGGGTAAAACTTTTATTCAATAAAAGCTGGTGATAAGTGATGATTCCCCAAGACAATACATAAGAGCGTTGGAACCAGAGTATTTTTTATGAATGTTGATAGTTCTCCATAGAATATAGGTGTGTATATATAAACCCATCCATACACATATTTGAAACGAGCTGAAAAATATCTCAAAATAAGATATATTTGAAATATACTGGTAAGCAACTGAATGTTCCGAGCAAACTGACACTAGTTGTGGGATGGAGGATTTCCTTACAAACTAAGTACGCGGAATTGGAAATATACAGACTTGGCTGCATCATGGAGAACCATCTGGCTTACTTTTAGCAGGGAGAGAAAGCAAAGTGAAATGTGAAATATTGTTGGGGAGGTTCAGGATCTCTATAGAGATATCTTCTGTAGCTGATTCCTTTTTTTTTTCTTTTAAAAAAAGACTTATTTATTTATTCATGAGAGACACAGAATGAGAGGCAGAGACACAGGCAGAGGGAGAAGCAGGCTCCATGCAGGAAGCCCAGTGCAGGACTCGGTCCCAAGACCCTGGGGATCACGCCCTGAGCCAAAGGCAACCACTCAACCGCTGAGCCACCCAGGCGCCCCTGTATCCCATTCTTTAGCTCCTCGTGAGTGGTGTCACCTTTACTTACTTATGCAGTGAACATAAAGATGCTCTGATTTTCTTTTATTTTTTTTTTTTGATGCTCTGATTTTCAATTCAGATACTCACGGACATGGACGACCCTGTCCAATGGTTAACAGCAGAGTAGGGTGTGTGACATGGCACATACTAGATTCTCATTTTATACCCCAAAGCAAGAAATCCCAGGTCCTGACATTTTGCACTTCACAAAGACTCCTATCATCATTTCAGTTAACAATTCTCTTAATTACTATTTTTTATCTACTGCTGAAATCATATTAAAGACCTAAGAATTCTACATACCAGGCCACAGTGGTTTTGAAAACTGCACTACATATGGAGGTTCATCGGTAGGTTAAACACAGAGATTGCACGCAACTCAGTGATTCCTCTCCTAGGTACGTACCAAAAAGAATGGAAAGTAAGTGTGAAAACAAAAAATTGCACGTTAAAAGGTTTATAGCATCACTATTCATGATGTATCCATTTATCTAGTAATGGAAATTTGGGTTGGTAGCACTTTCCACAGATCATGAACAGTGTTGCTGTACACATATATACACAAATACACAGAGCAAGGAAGCTCCACACTCTTTCCCCAGATCTTTCGATGGCTTCTCCATTTGCCTGTTCTTGAGGTATATTCTTTTATAATAATAAGCTGGCGATCTAGTAAGTAAAATATTTCTCTGAGTTCTGTGAGCTGCTTGAGCAAATTAATGGAAGCTAAGGAGGGGATGTTGTGTATAGGTTGGTCAGGAACACAGGTGACAACGGGCAAGTGCTACTGGCCTCTGCAGTTAAGGGGATGGGGGTCTGTCTTGAAACTGAGCCCTTGACCATGGAATCTGATGATAGCTGATAGCTCCAAGTAGGCCCGAGTGGAGGACACGCAGCAGGTGTCAGAGAATTGCTTGGCGGTGTGGGGAAAAATCCACGCAGTGGAACTGGTTGCAGAATCATAGCCGTTAACATTATGAATATATAAATGTCCCTAGTGGTAAATTTTAGGTTAATGATATTGTACCACATCGGTAGTATGTGCACTCAAATGCAAAATGCACTCAAGTATTTCCTTTGGAGGGGCTAATTTTCTCCCTGAATCTCCCTTGTTCCCCTCAATGTTCCCATGGGGCATTGCCTGGGAGTAAGGATAATATGAAAAAGAAATGAAAGCTCTTGTGCGAAGTCCAAGCATTCAATCTCCTGAGACATTATTCACAGGATTGTTTCTAAGGAAGGGAACGGGGAGAGTAGGAGGTGGGGAGGGATTCATGAAGGAACCGTCTGAAAGAAAAGACAACAATGAATCCTACCAGGTAATGGAGAGTCCTACAGTCCTGTTGGGACAGGCTCCTGGCCCGATACACGGTGTTTGTGATTCTGAGCAGGAGACTTGTTGCCGTGGAATTAGCTTTGAGTCCCCGTACTTCCTGTGTACCAGCGAGTGAGCAGTGACAGCTAAAGCTTGTGTTGCATCATCTGCTCAGTAATGTCAAAAGCCACATTTAGGAAGCGAGGCCGCCAGTCCAGCTCAAACCTTGCAGTGGGCAACCAGCACCGATGAGTGTTTAACTTTGCAGAAAAAATGAACAGCATGCAAAGAGGGGCCAAGTCGCAGACACCAGATACTAAAGACGTTACATTTTTTTTGAGGAACCAGAGCATATGATCTCTTTGGCATTAGATCCATACTTTCTGTGTTTAAAGAAAGCAAAGAATAAGCTTCGAGAGTGGTTGACACTGAAAGTTGACTGTCCTGGAACCAACAGGTTGGCAGAGGTTCTAGGTGTTTGGGCATAGCTGCCAGGTGGGTTTGTGGCTCTTGTAATATCAAAGCTACTTCTCCAGTGTTTCATCAACTCTTGGCTCTAGCAACAAGGAAGAAGGAAAGGTCACGGTGTGCAGCGTGAGGGGAGCTCAGCTTTGTCACTCACTAGCGACAGCTTATAACTTCGCTTTCCATAATGCAGCAAATATTTCTGGAGTGCCTCTAATGTACGAGACAGTAAACAGGCACTTCCTGAAGTACAAAGGTATATCAATATATTGATCATCTATCTCAAGGGTCTTCTATGTACCAGGCACTACACCTACATTATTCTTAGTCTTCACAACCTCAATTTGGAAAATTTACTGTTTCTGACTTTCAGAAGACATGGGTGTAGTTCAGAAAGCAAAGTATTCTTATCCTCGGAAGTCTGCAGTCCACTGAATGTTGACAAATATATTCATAATTTTTTAAAAAAGATTTTATTTATTTATTCATGAGAGACAGAGAGAGAAAGAGAGAGAGAGAGAGAGAGAGAGAGAGGCAGAGACACAGGCAGAGGGAGAAGCAGGCTCCATGCAGGGAGCCCGACGTGGGACTTGATCCTGGGACTCCAGGATCACGCCCTGGGCCTAAGGCAGGTGCTAAACCGCTGAGCCACCCAGGGATCCCTATATTCATAATTTGAACACACAGAAACTAGTCACACAATCAGAGAATTCTTGCCCTTAAAGGGATCTGAGTGGTCAGTTTGCAAACCCTTGCCAGGTGAGTAACTGGACACAACAATTTGTCCAAAGACAAATAGCAATTTTGTGACACAAGTGGGGGGCAGAGCCCAGACTCAAGAATATAATGAAGGTTTACAAGAATGAGAGTGCGGTGAGGTTCTGGGACCCCAGAAAAGCTTGATTGAGAAGGTCGGAGAGGAAATCAGTCTTAAAGGTTTTGGGACCCCAGAAAAGCTTGATTGAGAAGGTCGGAGAGGAAATCATCCATCATGCTTAAAGGATGGGTAAGCATGGAAGGAGGTGGGGGGCAAGGCAGGCGAAACACAACCAAAGAGTAGAGAGCGACTCTGGCAACCAGAGAGTAGTAAGAATAAGGCTCAAAAGGCAACAGATGCTGGCAGTGTAACATGGCCTGTATTTCTAGAGTCCATGACCATTTCCCTATATCGTGTCTCCAGATGCTTCCCTCCCAACAGCTAGCACACTGTCTCTTGGTTGGGGGACAGTACTAGGCTGCCACAAACTATCTTGCCTATGATCCCAGAGAGCCAGGAAAAAATTTACAACGAAGGGAGAAGAGCCTGAGAGTATACTGAGGGAGAATTACTCCAGCTCCCTGTCCCTAGAGTGTAGACAACTCTGGAGATGTGAACTTAATTGTCCATAGCGCCCCGCTGTACAGCTGGATGAAGACGGCCATCCTTCCTTGTGATCGTCTTGGTGTTGCAACCTTGTGAGGCCTCCTTCTCTTCCGGGTCCTACACTTCCTGACTCCCACACGGGGGTCTTCCTGCAAAGCGTTCCAATAACTCAGTTCACCAGAAAGCCCAGTCTCAGGCTTTACCTCTGGAGATGCCACCTAAGACAAGGGCCGTATCACAGAGTCTTGAATAATAGGATGTGAGACACATTCTTAATTTATTGGGGCAGGCAAGTTTTCAAGCTTTGGGAAAGGAATCGGCTGCTGACATAGACGGCGTGAGAAAAACCAAGAGACGATTTTCATCAGGCAGGTATTATTGACTTATCAGGGCAAACCAATCCAATTCCATTATACAAGTAATGGATTTTTTTTCTCTCAAAAGGAAACCAAGGCAGGGAGACACCAGTGCTATTTTTCAGGATCTCCTTTGATATCTGCATTTCTGAGTCAGGGGCATACGGTGAATGTATGGCAATTAATTCATGATTATAGCATGTTGTACAAGGAGATAGAAAAAGGCCCTTCACTCACTCATGCGTTTCATGAATTTTTTTAAAGATTTTTATTTATTTATTCATGAGAGAAACACACACACACACACACACACACACAGAGGCAGAGAGAGAAGCAGAGAGAGAAGCAGGTTCCACTCAGGGAGCCCGATGTGGGACTCGATCCCGGGACTCCAGGATCACGCCCTGGGCTGAAGGCAGGTGCTCAACCGCTGAGTCACCTGGGCTGCCCTTTCATGAATATTTTTAACAAGCTACTCCATGCCAAGCATTGTTCTAAGAACTGCAGAGACAGCAGATAACAAACAACAGAGGTCTCTGCACTCAGGGGAGCCTACATTCTAGGGAGACAGGCAATAAAATAAAATATGGAGTCAACAATACACAGGTGAGAGGCTAACAGGTGGTATGGAGGAAAAAAACCAGGAAATGAATTTTAAAAAGTGTCAGGAGGCAGAGGTGAGAAAGGTCTCCTTGAAATAATAGGGTTCCAGCAAGAATCTGAAGGAACAGAGGGGGTGCATCATATGGATTCCTGAGGGAAGGGCATTTTAGGCAGAGGGAGCTACAAATGAAAAAGCCATAGGCTGGTGGGGGATGGGTGTCCACTGGTCTATAGGGAGACAGGTCCAAGGGGCAGACCATGTAGGGACTGGTACGGAGTGGACCTTACTCATAAGTTTACCAGGTACTGGACATCATGCTCAGCACCGGGGCACTCTTACAGGCCAGGAGCTCCAAGACCTGCAGGCACCCTGCCTTTTCATGCTTCCCTACCTTGATCTGGAATGTTCTTCCTGTCTCTCATCTACTTGGCTAATGCTTCCTTCTCTCTGGGCTCAGTTCACTTACCTCTTTTGTTAGGTAATCTTCATTGGCCCCCTTTATCCCAGGCCAAATTAGACGACTGCCCTCCTTTGGGGGCTCCTGTTATATCCTGAGTTTACTTTCTATAACATTCGGATGACACCACAGGGACCTGCCTGCTCTATTGTCATTGTCACCTGTAAGACTGAGATACTTGAGGGCAAGAGCCACAGGTTTAATCTCGGCAGCGATAGCATTAGTTGAAGTTTCTAGCACACAGTAGGTTCTCCATAAATATCTCTAGAATAAGAGCATTCTCAAGGTCCACTTACTTGACAAACTGAGATATAAAAGAGACTATCAAAAAAAATAAAATAAAATAAAAAAATAAAAGAGACTATCACTGGGCAGCCCGGTGGCTCAGCGGTTTAGCGCCGCCTTCGGCCCAGGGCGTGATCCTGGAGACCCGGGATCGCGTCCCACGTAGGGCTCCCTGCATGGAGCCTGCTTCTCCCTCTGCCTGTGTCTCTGCCTCTCTCTCTGTGTCCTCTCATGAATAAACAAATAAAATCTTTTAAAAAATAAGTAAAAGAGACTATCACCAATTCCACTTTTCATTTTGGGTTCTGCATTCAACTCTCAATCCTGCAAGAAGGTCCATGACAATTTCCTCGACCACTGCAGCATAGGAAATAGGAATTTACTTAAAGACTAGGTGAGAATAAGGATTTAGACCTAGAAACATTAGTCTCAGTGTCTGCCCCATTCATAGATCCTTCCAAGATGAACCACCCTGTCTAAATTCCCTGAACCATGTCACTCCGACTCTACCACTGGGCCATATCTAACTGGACAGGGACGGCCATCCAATGCAAGGGAATCCAGTTCATAGTGTGACCGCGGGACCTCTAATTTGGTTCAGCAGCAAAAGACGAGCTGGGCTAAACAGTGTCTCTGTTGGAGACAGAAACTGGGAAACGATGTCTCCTCTCAAGCAAACTAGATGCAGATAACCAGAGTCAATAACCACACATCTTTCGAGTAGCCCAATCTCTAGAGGCAAAGGAGAATTAGTATATCCCTCTTTAGTCAACGCCGTGGGAGTTCTTGGAGTTAAAAAAAGTCAGTACAACAAGTTTTATTGTGGATGCAGATGAAAGAAAGGAAGAAAATAACCCATGGTCAAATGATAAGAATTTATAGATACATTACACCAACTTTTAATCCTGCTCAAGAATTGTAATAACTTTGACGTCGGTTAGACCAAATTTGCTACAGTAGTCTATGAAAAACAAAAGAGACTTAAGAAACAACACTTAGTAAACAATAAAATATTGCAAAAGACACTTTAATCTTTTTTTAAAACTTTAGATTGCACGTTGGTATTATATATATATGCATATATGTATAATATATATAAGTGTATATATATACTTTAAATTATAGTATATATAAGTATATATAAAATTAAGTATACATATACTTAAACATATATGTATAATATATATAAGTGTATATATATATATATATATATATATATACACACACTTAAAATTCTCAAGCAGACTACAAATGATCTGTGGCTGTTACTTAAAGCAGGAATTCTTGACAATTTATCTGGCACTAGTGTATACTATTATCCAAATCTTAAAGTCATTGTGCTATACTGACTTTTCAGATATCACATTTTTCAATTCCATAACTTCCATTTTCTTAATGAATTCTACTTCTCTGCTAAGATTTCCAAGCTTTTCATTTATCATACATAGATTTAATTTTAGGTCGGTGAGCATGGTTATGCTCATTGGCATCATCAGTATTGGTCTCTATTGACTGTCTATTTTCTTAAGAATGATTCACATTTTCGGGGTGCCCGGGTTGGTTCAGTCAATTGAGTGTCTGACTGTTGGCTCAGGTCACTGTCCCATAAAAACTAGCAAATATCTCTTGCAGTTCCTTTCTTCCAAGTGTCAAGTCCACTCCAGAATCTTGTTACCTCTGTTAATTTTCTGCTGTCTGTAGTAGGTGTTTAAATTTTTTTCCTGTCATGTTTGGCATTTACAATTATTATATAGGAGAGAATCAGTCTAGTAGGAGTTTCCTTGGCCATACTGGAAAAGGAAACCCATTTTTATTTTGAAATAAATCTGTAATTTGAACTTGTCACCTGTTCCAATAACTTTCCTTCTCATGGAATGAAGTCTTATTTTATTTTCCAAAGACATTTTATCTCCTAGTTTCAACAGCTTTTCTTTCGACCGCAATTTTTTCTAAACCCCATAACAAGGAAACGTTTTGAGTTTTATTTTGCTCACTGGGAGTGTTTTTGAACTGTAATGAAGCCTTCACGAAGGGAACTAGATTCAATTTCTCTGTTCAATACAAATTTAAAGAAGGCCCTAAATAATTAGGTCCTGTTGGGTTAAAACTGACTTTTGTCTATAAAATTCAGATTTAAAAAAAAAATAAAATATCAAAAAGCATTATTGTGTAATGATGAAAATGTCAGGCTGAACACAGCATACTCAGGCCACTCTTGACTCTTGATCACCGCACGGGGCTCCACTGGGGAGCTACAGGATTTGAGACAAGGTCAGCAAACAGTTGCCCCTGAAGCGGATATCACTCAAGATGACACATAATGGATCGGGTGGGGTAACTCTCCTCAGTAGATGGCTCTGCAGTGTGTCCCTGATGACACTGGAATCTGCAGTCTGATCCAATTAAGAAAACTAAGATGGTTCTCAAGGGCTATCAGCAAGTGAACTGCATTATAACAAGTATGAGACAATTGCTATATTATCATAAAATTGGAAGGGTGTTCTGAAGGGTGTCTAGAAAAAGCAGAATGGAAAAAACAGATTTTGGAAATTCATTCGGCATTGTCGACGAGACAGCAATATTTTATACACGGCAGAGTTAGATTTTTTTTCACTAACACAAGATCTTATATGTTTTTTTTTTTTTTTTAAGATCTTATATGTTAAGAGTGAGAGATAGGCCAGCAGATGTTTCTACACCTTGGATGAAATGTTCTGCAGGACTATCCACATGACTGTCTTTGACGTGGTGGTCTGCAGGCAGTCTTCCCCCCTGTCTACTACCATTTTCCTGGTAGGTGGTTGGAAGGCCGGAATATTCGATCTTTTGGAGAGCAACACGTTCCATTGTGGATGAAGAAGTAACATCTGATTTGGCATCTTAACTCTTTTGCACAATAAGGTGACACACAAATGAGTACACAGACGCGTACACACAGACACATATATAATATGCTTTCTCGGTAGGAGTGATATCGCTTCCAAGAGGGTGGAAATTGGTTCTTGTGAGGCAAAAATCTCACTCTTTTTATATATAAGGCACAGATATATACATACAGTACATACACTTATATGCAGCTAAATACCTGTGTTATTGAAATTAAATGGAGGGGCAATTAGGAAAAAAATTGTTAAATTGTTGAAGAAAGCTTTTTCTACTGGGGGAAATAATGAAAAACACTAGAGAAACACGGACATAAACGCACACACACCTCTATCTCTCAGAATACTCATTAGGTATAGACAATTACACGGAGCTAAATAGACTTAAATCTAAAACTATCTTTATATCACTTGGGAGCTTTGTGTGAGTCTGTCAGTTTACTGTGACTGCCTCAAAAAGCTATGTATGCCCCAAACCAACATCTGATAATCACTGCTTCACACAGTGGGTAAAAACCACACGACACTAGTCACTGAGACCCGTCTTGGGCAGGGCCAGCGCATCTACTGCCATCTGCAGTAGCCAAGTGTGGGCAGCCCGAGCTCCCAATCCAAGCAGCCCTCTTATGTTCTCCTGAAGTTCAGTGCCTACTTAACTCCTCCCTCCTCTCCTATCCAGGCACCCCGGCTTTGGCCAAACCTGAGGGGTTCAGCACCCCCACCCCAAATTCTCATCTCTGCCCACCCAGCCCTCCTGCTGTGGAGTGTCTCGGCCACCATCGTGGTGTGAAATCAAATCCTGCAGACACCAACAGCCAGCTCAGAACCTCTTCCCCAAACCTGCCCCTGCCTCACTCTGGAAATAACGCCTTCTAGGCCCACAGGCCCCATTCTTGGCCTCCCTGGCTTTGTTTCTACTTTTTCAACAGCACTTCTCTGATTTTGCTCCCATGACAGCTGTCTTGTCTCTTCTACTGGGGGGTAGCCTTCTTGCTCCAGGAGAGATTGCTCTGGGGGGGGACTGACTTTAGAAATGCAGAGCCCCTAACACGATGCCTGGAAGGAATCAACAGCTGGGGATCCAGACAAACGTGTTGTCTCTCATCAGTAAGTAATAAGCATTTATTGAACACGCACTATGTGTGAGGCTCCTGCTTCTGGAGGGATAGGAGCCTAATGACGAGGCAGGATTCTTTTCCTCAACGGTCTGAGAATTCAGGAGGTATCTTAAGACAGGTCCAGGGCTTGACAACTTAACAGGAATCGAAGAGGCTTCAAGTGACAGCTCTCATGGACTTCGGGCATCTGTGTCCCTCACAGACCCTTGGCCAGCCCAAAGGACAGATGCAGCACCCTGAACCAGCCTCAGAGCGAGTGCCCATGCCTACACGCTTTCTTCCTACAGAAAGAGGCTAAAAGGTGACGAATCCTTCAAATTCAATGATCCTAAGTTCCTTTGCAGATTCCACACAAGATTTGTGGGATTTGAAACATGACACCTGTAGCAGTGGGCTGTGTGTGTGTGTGTGTGGGGGGGGGGGTGTGTCAGGCAAGGGGCCCCGCCCCTGTACCCCCTACCCCTGGGATGCCACGGGGAAGGTGCCCTCCACTCATTTTTCCCTCTTGCCCGGGCTCAGCCAGCCTCCTGCAACCTTGACAGCGGATTTGTTTTTCTCACTTGGATTCCCACGAGAGTGCCGGAGGGTGCTGCTGGGAACGAAGGGACGGACAGCTTTCCAGATCCACAAAAGTCCCCTGCAAGCCATAAGCAGCTGAAAATGTGCTCTGATAAAAAGCAAAGTCCCCCCCGGACAGATGGACTGCCTGCAGGCTCCTTGCAGGCCCAGACATGCTCAGTATCTGCGTTCGCGTGGGCTCTGTGCAGAGCAGGAATCTTGCTTATGGTCCCGCCCCAAATTCAGCATGATTCATTACAAGTCTGAAAGGAACCTCTTTTTCTGATTTTGGTTTCATTAAAAAAACAAAAGAAAAAAAAGAAATCCATCCAACATGAAGCTAAAGCCCTTATTTTTATTTATTTATTTATTTGAGAGAGAGAGAGAGAGAGAGAAAGAGAAAGAGAGGGAGGGTCCGAGAGGGAGGGGCAGAGGCAGAAGGAGAAGCAGGTTCCCCTCTGAACAGGGACCCCAACTTGGGGCTCGACCCCAGGACCCCAGGATCATGACCTGAGCCCAAGGTAGATGCTTCACCAACTGAGCCACCCAGGGGCCCCTAATCTCCCTAGTTTAAGGTCAGCTGAGTAGATGCCTTGATTATTTCATCTGCAACCAAGATTTCCCCTTTGCCATTTTCTGTAACATATTTACAGATTCTGGGGGATCAGGGCATGAAGCTCTTTGTGGGGGGGGGCCCTAGTCTGCCTACCAAGAGCATCTTTCTGGGGGAAAGGGTTCCTAGTTATGAACAGATCCTCAAAGGGCAACTGAGGCAGCACTGGATTCAGTGCTACAAGTTTTCTTGAAACACTAACATGGCTTGACACTAAGAATGTTCCAGACGTGCTATGCATTCCCAGGTAAAGAGTTTCAGCTCATCTACCTGGGCCTCAACTTTATTAGGACTGAGAAATAGAGAGGGTCACAAAAGAGATAAGACATAGTGTTGAAAAAAATAGATCTTAAAATGTAAAAAATCAATTTACAGCTTCCTCTTTAGCCCATCAGGAAACAACGTTTTTTGGCTGGTTTTTATAACCTGCTTAACCAATGGGGGAAAAACAGAGAATTGATGATCTGCCCGGTTCCAGGGAAGACTGACAGTTAAGTCTGGTGATCCAGGCTGACGTGGGCTTTCTGGCTTGGGTTTTTTTTTTCCCCCTCCCTGTGGATTTAAATAATCGTGCACATTAATGAGTTCTCCATGAACAGCATCACTTGAGGGACCTCCTTGATCTGTCATTTCCAGGAGGGAGCGATGAGTCGGGTGGAGAGGACAACCAGACAGCCCAGGGACCCGCAGTCCCTCTCGTGAAATCAGAGCTCCTCTTTATGAGTTAGTAGAAGGTGAAGACGACGCAAAAGCTGTCAAGAAGGAGCCTCATTTTATTGATTTTCCTGTTTAATGAGTGCCCTCAGGAGATAGGAGAGTGTCAGAAGAGAAGCCTAATTTTTAATGGGGCATTTTATTGGGTTGAAGATGTTAATGAATCCCAGCCGTGAGACTTTAAACTAGCTTTCAATGTGTATTTAAAATGCTCCCCCATGCTACAGGCTCCTTTGGGTGTAGTCTGATCTTTCCCTGTCCACACACACCCAACAGAATGTTCTCATTCTCTAGCAGGGTCCTTCTTAAACTCTTGGACGCACAACCCCATTTTCTCTGCCTCTGAATTGCCAGGGACCTCAAAGAGCTTTCACTTATATTGGCCATATCTGTTCATCTTCACCCTGTTGGATGTAAATACTGGGAAAAAATTTTTAAATACTAACTCATTTATTAAAATGACAATAAGCCCAGCTATTGTAACATAAACACCATAGTTATAAAATATAACTGTTTTCGCAAACAAGAAAAATCAGTGGCAAGAGTAGGGCTGCTTTCCATTTTTGCAAAATCTCTTTAATGCCTGGATTAGCACAAGACAGCTGGTTGCTCATCTGGGCTTCCCTATGCCAGCTCTTGTAAGATCACACGGAGTAGCAAATGCCACTGTATACTTTTGACAGACAGATTGAAAAGGGCAACTAAAATCTCAGCACTATTATGCACATAGTTTCAATATTGTGGACCCCCTGATGGGTCCTCACCCCCCCCCCAGGGTCCTTAGATCACCCTTTGAGAACAGCTGCTCTAGTGGTTTTTCATCAGGGAGTTAGTACTATATGGAACCCTGAACTTAAGGGCTGTACTGAATATGTGCTGGAGCTGAAGTCAGAAAAACTGCGTTAAAAAGTGAAGTTTTGGGGCACCTGGGTGACTCGGTGGTTGAGTGTCTGCCTTTGGCTCAGGTCATGATCCTGGGGTCCTGGGATCGAGTCCCATGTCGGGCTCCCTGCGGGGAGCCTGCTTCGCCCTCTGCCTGTGTCTCTGCCCCTCTCAATCTGTGTCTCTCATGAATAAATAAAATCTTTAAAATAAAAAAAGCAAAGTTTTGTTCTAAAGATTCCATGTTACCAAACTGTAAATGAATTTAGACTTTTTTTCTTAAAGTGATCTCTACCCAAATGAAGGGTTTGAACACAGGACCCCAAGATCGGGAGTCACACACCCACCAACTGAGTCAGCCAGGTGCCCCTTCATTTAGTCCTTAAAACTGAGAAGCAGGAAAAGTTTCAGGGGGTCTTGTCTCCTAGGACATCTCTGGGGGGCTGTTCTTTTTTTTAAAATTTTTTTTTATTAGAGTTCAATTTGCCAACATATAGCATAACACCCAGTGCTCATCCTGCCAAGCACCCCCCTCAGTGCCCATCACCCAGTCACCCCAACCCTCTGCCCACTTCTCTGGGGGGCTGTTCTACCCTCTATTCTCTCTCATGCCCTCTGCAAAAGGCTGGTCAAGCTTTGATCCTTCATGGTCTTTTGAGATTTTTTTTTCAACTGGAAAAGTTTTTAAGTGGCTTTTAACCAGACCTACAATTAAAAGCAGCTTGCCTTTTAAGTCCCTTTTAATAAGGAAAACAGGTAGAGCACTATTATACTTTCAAGGTACAAAACAAAAGCTCTCGATCAATGTTCCCTTTGGAGATTTCCTGGCCTTGCCTCTCAATTCTTTTAAGCAACTAAGTTCATATGCTTCATTTGGTTCTACCTTCAATAGGAACATAGGAGATATTGCTGGAAGGGAGCAAGGCACATTTTGAACAACTCTGAATATTTCATGTCGAAAATGAATTGGTGGCCATTCACGGTTAGGGTACATCAGGCAGTGTCTGTAGACTTTTCTGGCTCTCCTGACTGGGGACGAGAGGGGCTACTGGCATCTAGTGGTCCAGACCAGGGACGCTGCCCACAACCTATAGCTACAGGCCTCGAGCACAAAGCAGCCTCTGGCCTCAAATGTTAATAGTGGTATCATTGTGAAGCTACGCTCTAAAAAAATGATTTTATTTCATTTTTTAAAGATTATGTTTATTCATGAGAGACACAGGGAGAGGCAGAGACACAGGCAGAGGGAGAAGCAGGCTCCCTGCAGGGAGCCCGATGGGGGACGCGATCCCAGGACCTCGGGATCACGGCCTGAGCTGAAGGCAGATGCTCAACCACTGAACCGCCAAGGCGTCCCTAAAAAATGATTCTATCTCTAATTTTCATCTTACAACAAGGGCACGTCTTTTTCTAAAGGCGGCATGCGTCCTGCATTCTTCAATGGGACCCCAATCACCTCTCTTTCCATCGCACCTTTTGAGAAGGTTTTGGAATCCTAATGTAATGAACTGAGAATGTTTATAATAGCATGGGGAAATGTTTGAATGCATTATAAGCGAAGTTTTACTGGTGTCACTTGAACACAGGCTCTCACAGTTATCTGGGAGACAATGTATTGATCTAAGTTAGAAAAAGTAAGAGTAAACTAAACAGGGTTTGTTGTGCTGTTGTGTTTTAGACTCTCAAAATCATCAGAGACTTTGAGAGTCTAAAACACACTGTGAGGGGCGCGGGGGGTGCCTGGGTGGCTCAGTCATTGAAGCATCTGCCTTCGGCTCAGGTCATGATCCTGGGGTCCTGGGATCGAGCCCCACATCGGGGAGTCTGCTTCTCCCTCTCCCCTGCCTGTGCTCTCTCTCTCTCTCTCTAGTTCTCTCTCTCAAATCAATAAGTAAAATCTTAAAACAAAACAAAACCCCCACACTGTGAACCTCAAAAAGCAGTGTATACTGCATGTCATTTTGGGAGCACGGATTCCTTTCTGAAGGGAGCCCTTTTGGTGGGAGTATCTGAGGAAGACTTGGCATAAGTGTCTTTTTTTTATTTAAAAAGATTTTTTTAAAGATTTTATTTATTTATTCATGAGAGACACAGAGAGAGAGACAGAGACACAGGCAGAGGGAGAAGCAGGCTCCATGCAGGGAGCCCGTTGTGGGATTCGATCCCAGGATCTGGGATCACACCCTGAGCCGAAGGCAGACGCTCAACCGCTGAGCCACCCAGGCGTCCCCACATAACTGTCTTTTGAAGACAGGGCCAATTGTTCCAGAATTCTATGTATGCGAAGTGAAAAGCTCGTGAAGCTTATTCATTTTTTTCTTGCTGTTTTCTTCAATGTAGAAAATCCTACCTTTGTTCAAGACAAATAGAACGAAAATCACTATTACTTTACACACATGTTGACTGCTGACCACACACAAAAGAACTCTGGTTGGAGCAAATGAAAGATTCGGCGACCTCGTGCTTAGCGGACCACAGCTTTAGAGCAAGGAAATCTCCAGTTGCGTGAACAGTGGCAATTAGGCCACCCCTTCCCAAAGTTTCCCACATCTGCAGAGTGTTCATCATACCACCTGAGTGTAGACACGGCCATTCAGATGGTAAAGAGGCGGGGATAGATAATTGCCTGGAAGGGTATGAAAGAGTAGGCCGGGGCCCTCCAATGGATTGCTCCAGAAGAGCCAGGACGTGGCCTGACTATTGCCAATCACAAAGTGGAATGAAAATTTATCCTGTACAATTAGGAGACGGAGTGACAGCTCTGAGCTATACTCCAGAAGCAAGACCCCACAGTTCCTCGAGACAGAAAGCCTGAAATGGCTCGGGCGAGGAGGGGGAAGCGGGCAGGAGGGGAAGACCCGGCCACCCCAGGTCTCACCAAGCCACTGCCACGGTCCGTGGCATACAAAGACATGCTCGAAAGAGATTACCCAAGACCCATCCTTACTTCATGTGCCAACTGTCCCAAAATTAAGAAACCAATTGTTTCCATAGCAACAGCTATCTGTAAACAGCAAAAATATGTTTTATATGCAAGTTAATAAGGGTTTTCTGAGGATCGTTTGTGCAGTTTGCGTTTAATTAATTCACAGGCATGCTTGGCTGAGGAGTGAATTATTCATTGTGGGAGAAGAGAACTCAACAGTTCAATAAACGAAGGTCAGGCTTAACGATCGATCGGGGAGAGAATCTTGACCTCCAAGTGGAGGTTTGGATGCAGGTTACTTAGAGGCACTTCAAGCAGAAAATGACATTTAGTTTACTTACTGAGATGAACAGTCTTGCTGTGTTTTGCACTGCGGCGTTGTGGGGGTTAAAGGCTGAAGGTAGATGCCTGTTGGGAGCTAGAGCTCAGAGGAGGGGAGTCCTCCTTCCCTGCAGCTGGGGGCTGGACGCCGCCCCAGGCAGCTCAAGGGCCAGAAGGGCTCCCATTTACAGGAGATGCCCTGGGCTACCACTCCAGCCCTGCCTCAGCCCTGCCTCATGCCTCCTGGCCACTCTTGGGGAATATACATGTGCCCCAAAGCCATAGCAATGTAAAAAGCAACTATAAAGTGCTTTTCGATTTTTTAAAGTCAAACCAACCAGGAGTATAAATTAAGAGCATAAGGCAAACACACGAACAGGGGGTAACGGGACATTTAAATGTAATCAGTGCATCTTGAGATCCACAAGTGGGCCCTTTGTAAGACTCAGGATTCATTTATTTTTTTTAAAGATTTTTTTTATTTATTCATGAGAGACACACAGAAAGAGGCAGAGGGAGAAGCAGGCTCCCTGCGGGGAGCCCGATGCGAGACTCGAACCCAGGACCCCGGGATCACGCCCTGGGCCGAAGGCAGACGCTCAACCGCTGAGCTCAAGGCACAGGATTGTAAACTAAGGCAGCTCAGAGGGGGAGCTGGAGCACAGCACTGCAGGGGAGTGGCTGGATTTCAATCAGGAAAGGAAAGGATTCGGGGAAGTGAGATTATGTATGCGGATCAGTAGACCAGGAATTCCTGGGGATGAAGCATTGGGGGTGCTGTGACATCACTGTGCCTCCCCTTGGCATGGGCACCTTGGCGCAGGAGAGTCTCCAAGACGGAGTCAGCTGCCTCGGCCAGCAAAGGGATGGGAGGAACAGTGGACAAGCAGCCGCAAAAGGGAGTCCCGGCGAGGGTAAGACGAGGCACTGGGAGGCCCGGGGGGCTTTTGCTGAGCAGGCCGGCTAGGATAGGCAGGAGGGCAAGTATTTCTAACCGCCCCATAAGCACTTAGGGAGGGGCCTGGAGGCCCAGGGACACTGTCAAGACCAGGGCCCAGGGGATCCCTGGGTTGCCCAGCAGTTGAGTGCCACTTTTGGCCCAGGGCGTGATCCTGGAGACCCGGGATCGAGTCCCACGTCGGGCTCCCTGCATGGAGCCTGCCCCTCCCTCTGCCCGCGTCTCTGCCTCTCTCTCTCTCAATGTGTGTCTTTCATGAATGAATAAATAAAATCTTAAAAAAAAAAAAAAAAAGACCAGGGCCCAGGAGGAAAGAGAGCTCCGAGAGACACAGTGGGAAGGAACTCGAAAGTCTACATTATAAGCTGTTGCAGAACACGAGCCATTTGGGGCCGGGAGACGGCACCTAGAGAAGGCACAGGAAGGAGACTCCTCCAGGCAGAAGCAAACAGCTTTGAAATCAGCCAAGGCTCGACTGCATCCCCCCACCAACTGGCCTTGTGATCTACCTCTAGATCGATTAAAAAAAATCGATTGGAGCGGAGGGTGGGAACCTGGGCCTCAGTGGAAACCTCTGCTTTACCCCGACCACACCATTCCTGGGTACCTGATTCTGTGGTAGCTATTTTACCACTCTTTAAATCGTGGACGAACTGACAGCAAGGCAAAATCATTCTTGACCGTAGATAGATGTGCAAATCCCATCCCCGCAGGCCAGGGGGCTTCTGTTGAAGCCTTCTGGACTGTGCCAGCTGATGCTGCCTCCATTTGCATATTTAGATCAATATTCCTGATCACCACGGGGATCTGTTCCTTGGATTCTCTTTTGGACTAGTTGTAACATCACAGCACTTTCCTATTTAATGAGTTAAATGAAATCTATTACCCAGGTTAATTTTAAATCTGCACACAAGAGTCATGATTTTCCCTTGTTTTGAAAACTATCTTTTTTTAAAAAAAAAGATTTTATTTATTCATCCACGAGACACAGAGAGACAGAAAGGTAGAGACACAGGCAGAGGGAGAAGCAGGCTCCACGCAGGGAGCCGGACGTGGGACTCGATCCTGGGTCTCCAGGGTCACGCCCTGAGCGGAAGGCGGTGCTAAACCAATGAGCTCCCCCGAGCTGCCTTGAAATCTATCTTTTAATGGGTAACTATTAAGTAACGACTAATATGTCTAATGCCATACCAGGTAGTGCTGTAGATACATGAACAGGTGATATAAGTTTTGAACTTAAGGCATTTACCTCCAGAGTGAACCATCAAAACGAACTTGTACAATCTCTCTGATTTAAACACATTTACTGTTGCTCGATTCCTTACATTGATATATATTATGTTTTTAAACTACATTCCCTAGACCCTTGGTCCCTAGACCAAGAGAAAAAAGTATCAGAATTAAATGTTATTTTACCAGCACAAATGGACTAAAACCTAACAGTAGAAAATGGAAAATCAGGACTATGTTCTTTTAAAATCCTTTTCTTCAAGTTTCTATCTGAATTTCTGAAGACTAAGTCGTGGGTAAAAAATGTTGGTCTCCCACTCATATGCATGAATACAGTCATTCCCATTCTGCTTATTGATAACCTGTGGCAGAGAGAAGAAAATACCTGAATATTTTGTTCTCTTTATGTTTTTAATATCTTATTGTAGGATGAATGCTTCAATCAAGAGAGAAATTTTACACGGTGAGTCTCCCGACTTACAGCTTAAAAGCATTTGAATACAAACTTGCATTAGCATCACCAGTTTTCTTTAGCACAGTTTAGTTTATCTAAATGCTCACTTGATGTATCCTAAATTTCAATCTCAAGGAACTTCCTGGGTATTTGAAATGTAGATGTGATTTTTGTAGGCCATGTAACTCTGAAATGTCCATCATCTTTGTTCACGGACCACAGTAAATTGTCTGCATCACAGACTAGAAATCATGTTGTAATTTATAAGTAAAATCTGCGTTAGGAGAAAACTTCACATAGTACAGAAGAGTATAAAATGAAAAATAGGCACCTTGTCCCAGTTCCTCAGATGCCAGCCCAGAAGACATTATTAACCATTTCTGGTGTACCTTCAAATAAAGCATTTAATGATATACAAAACTCACACGAAATGGAATTCTATGTAGTATTTTTTTAAGATTTATTTATTTATTTCAGAGACAGAGAGTGCATGCAGGTGCATGCTTGGGCATGCACAAGCAGAGGGGAGGGGCAGAGGGAGAGAATTTCAAGCAGACTCCCCACTGAGCACAGAACCTGATGCTAGGCTCTATCTCAGGACCCTGAGATCAAGACTTGAGCTGAAACCAAGAATCAGATGCTTAACCGACTCAGCCACCCAGGCCCCCCTCTTTATGTAGCATTTAAAAAGGATGAGAGAGGTATATGGAAAAGGTCAAGATGTACTAATTTAGCCTTTTATTAATCATATGTAGGGCAAATATTTTCCCAGTTGACCTTTTAAGTTTGTTTTGGTATTTGATCCTTAATCTATTTAAATTTTGAAACAATTATTGTTAATTGCAACAGTTATTGCCAGCTTAAGGTTTACAAAGCGTGACCCTTAGATAAATAAACTATGCTGGAAAATTATTTGAACTAAAAGATAAGACAATGCGATGCAAGGAATCACCAAAAGGTACCATATAGTACCTTTCTTGACTGAGTTCTCCTTCTAGCTGCTGTACATCGGTCTGCTTATCTAAAATTATTCCGAGTGCCAATATTATTTTGCTAAACAAAATGAAGCATGATGCAGATTCAAAACATATTTTCAAAAGCATTGAGCCTCGGCGGCCTCTGGAGGGCAGCAAAGAGGCCTCTCCATTTTGTGGCTGTCATCAGATTTATTTTTTAGACAGTCTTTCCCGAACTGTAGATAATGCTTTAAATACACATAATTGGGTCATTCTTAAAACAGCCAAAGATAGGGGTGTCTGGGTTGCTTAGTTGGCCAAGCGTCTGCCTTCAGCTCAGGTCATGATCCCGGGGTCCTGGGATCGAGCCCCACGTCAGGCTCCCTGCTAAGAGGGGAGTCTGCTTCTTCTTCTCTCACTCTATCAAATAAATAAAATATTATATATAAAAAAAGGAGCCAACCCGGGTGGCTCAGCGGTTTAGCGCCGCCTTCAGTCCAGGGCGTGATCCTGGAGACCCGGGATCGAGTCCTACGTCGGGCTTCCTGCAGGGAGCCTGCTTCTCCCTCTGCCTGTGTCTCTGTGTCTCTCATGAATAAATAAATAAAATTAAAAAAAAAAAAAAGGAACCTGCCTCAAGCCATCCTCTCCACGATAATCTGGCATGGCACCTCACTAAGATCCAGGGACACTGATCCTAGCATAGAGAAGACCTAAGCCCTATCATGGGCATGACAGTCCATGCTATTCCCTCTTTCCCCAAAGTTCAAGGCTTATCTACATAGAGTGGACTCGTGCTCATCATGTGTACATCATCTCATCTACTCAAACCTTCTCCAGTGCCGGTTATTTCTCGAGTTTAGCACTGGCCACACTGTATGGTGATTATCTTCTCGAACTATATTCGTTCCCTCCATGAAATAGTAAACTCTTTAGTGTAGGGCGCCCTTGGCTTATTCATTTGGTAATCCTAACACACAGTAGCCGCCAAGTGTTTAAGCAAAGGATGAGTGCACACATGCATGCGCGCAGAAATGAATGGTTAGGGGGAGCCAGGAATTGTAGATTCTATTTTCTTAGAAAAATCAATTCTGTGTCACAGAAACATCACAAAGAGACGGAGATATTTCACTTCAAATAAAACCCTTCTCTTAAATCGAAATGGCTCTAGGACAACCAGCCCTGGGGGGGCTGCTGGAAGAGGACTATTGTACAAATCTTTGACCTTGAAGCCTGATGTAGCCAAAGTCTACCTTCCTCAGAAACCCAGAGCAGTAAGAGTACAGTTATTTATTAGAGCTCCGACAATGGAAAACGCCAGCAGTTTCGACTGTGTCTGTGGGTGACAGAGCTAGCCGAGGGAGGAGAAATTTGTGAAGAAGGAAAAAATTGTTTCCTTCTAAATCTAGGACAAAAAGGAAAATGTACGATGGCTTATCTGTCTTTGTGGGAAGAATATACTGAAATGGAAGGAAGGAAATTAGCATTACTTCCTCTTCCCTGTGAGTAAACTTTGGGTTATGGCCAAGATAAGAATGAAGGATTTATATTGCAAGTGAGCAAAGAAAGGTGGTTTTCCCATCACTGAGCACTAGGTGAGAGCGCTGGTTTAATGGTGTGATCTGGGGGGGGGGGGCACAGTTTCTGCCATTTTCTAAATGATCCCCAAACACTCCTCAAACAAAAGAGTCAATTCCTAAATCCAAAGAACAGTGAACAGCTATTAACACGATCTGCTATGAAAAAAATCCCACCCTCCTGCCTCAAGGGAAAGGGGAAATAAAGATATTAGATAAATAACTTCTTATTCGTTCTCACTCCTTCAAATTTTAGAAATTTAAGACAGTTCCTCTTACGGCTGCTGCTTTTTTGTTGTTGTCTTGGAGGTCCATGGGGAAAAGTGACTTTTCCTTCATTTGTCTTCTGTCAGCACGATGAAAATAATCATACAATAAAACAATACACACACACACACACACACATATTATGATACTGGGTTGCGTGTGATTTTTCTGAAGTGAATCCTTTCTGTGAGAACAAAATAAGCATATTAATTTTGAGTCTTCAGGAAGGAGTCATGGTGGTAAGATTAGAAAGCATATACAGAAAACAAAATACCTAGTGTCAAGAACTGTAAAATTATTTGAAAAACATGAGTGTTCCCCAGGGTTTGCAGGAGATGGGAGCAGACGAGGTTGAGCAAAGACTCAGACCCGACAACATGCTGGGGGACCTGAAGCCCTATACAAATCCTTTGCACAGGGTGCCTGGGTGGCTCAGTGGTTGGCTCAGGGTGTGATCCTGAGGTCCCAGGATCGAGTCCCACATCGGGTGCCCCGCAGGGAGCCTGCTTCTCCCTCTGCCTGCATCTCTCCCTCTCTCTCTGTGTCTCTCATGAATAAATGAATAAAATCTTCAAAGAAATAAAACATACAAATCCTTTGCACACTTGGCTACACTGGATTTCCTGCAGTTTTCTAGGCCCCGTCGTATTCACATGATCACATACGGAGTTATGTTCGGATTCTCTTGCTGGCGGACATTCTGCGTAAGACGCTGGGTCGAGCCATAGGAGACAGTTCTCAGGCCCTGGCTTGCATGTGCTCAGGAACTTTTAGGCTTGCAGGACCCCTGACTTCGACACTCTTTCCTGGACCCCCCCCCCCCCCCGCCCCGCACAGTTCATACACCAGCATCAAGGTCTGCAATGACTCAGTGCCCCGCCTCCAGAATGCCTGATAAAGAGAAAGAAGACTGTATTTCAGATTCATGGGTTAAAGCTTCACTCCATCATTTTAATACATTTTGTACTTTGGAAAAATTTTAGGTTTGGAGAAGAGTTACAAAGATAGTGCAGAGAGTTCCAGGATACATACCCCTGGCCATTTCTCCCACTGTCAAAGCTAAGAAACCTACACTGGCATGTTCCTATGAACCAAACACTGGGCCATATTTGGATTTTTCAGGTTTTCCCATTAATGTTCTTTTTCTGTTCCATGATGCATTTCGGGGTGCCACATCACATTCGGTTGTCACATGTCTTTAGGCTCCTCGGGTCTGTGACAGTTCCTCGCTCTTTCCTTATTTTTCATGACCTTGACAGTGTTGAGGAGTGCTGGTCGGGCATTTGATAGACTGTCTCAAGAATTGGGTTGGTCTGACATTTTTTTCATGATTAGACTAGGTCATGGATTTTTGGAAAGAGTATCGCTGTGGTGATAGGCCTTTCTTGTTACATTATGTCAGCAGTTCACGCTCTCCACATGACTTCTCGCTGCTGGTATGAACCTTGATCACCTGGGCAAGTACTGCTCGCCAAGTTTCTCCACTGTAAAGGTTGGTTGGTTTGTTCTTTCTTCCTCTGCACATTCTGCTCTTGGGCAGCAGCAAGAGAGGAAGCTCAGCTTAGACTCAAGTAGAGGGCCTGGGGGGAGGGGCTAAGCTCCACCTCCCGGAGGAGGTGGTTACGCGAATTATTTGGCATTCTTTCCTAAGGAAGATTTGTACTTGTCTCCTTTCTCATTAATTTATTTCTTAAATTGTTCATTTATTTCAGTCAGGGCTCATGTCCATTTAATATTTACTGTGGGTAGTAAGGCAATACTACATTATTATTTTGTCGCTGAAGTTTTCCAGGGATGGCCACTGGGTACTCTGTAAGGTCAGCTTCTGTGTCCCTCTGATTTGTCTTCATTTATCTATTTTTGTCAAGCATTTCTGAACGTTCCAGCACAACAAGACGCTTTGGCTCAATTTGCATTTTCCCTTGTCAGGTCCCCATATCACCATGTCTCCAAGGAGCCCTGCTTCCTTTTACTAGAAATTGGTCTAATTCGTTCAGTTTAATGCGGGCCATAGTAAGAGTCCTGTGCCTTAACCTGCCTCAATCCTACTTATCGATTCCAATGATGGCTTCTTGAGTATAAAACTCACTGAGTACCTACTTCGTAAAATATTAAATTGGGAAATTGCAGGCTCTGGGCAAGACTCATTTGGGAGGAAATCATTGCATTTATATATAGCATTAGCTCTTTCAACTAAATAGTGTTTTTGATGAGGGAGCAGAAGGCAAGCTGAGGACAGAGCATGAGCTGACCCTCCTAAGCCCCACTCCACCCCGATTCCTAGGTGGGATGTGTGAGACATGCCTCAGGCACTCCTGGCTGCCCTGAAGCCAAGGGAAGGAAAACCTCCAACTGGTTAACTAATAGAGATCACAGTCTAGCAAGACAAGAGCCTCCCTCAGTTTAGAAATGTCTCAGTGATTTGCCAAAATAAGGCATTCTTATCAATAACCTAACTTCCAGAAGGGAACTCCCAACTGTCAATGTTAATGCTTTACTAGAGGGAAAAACAACCTTAACTTGACATGGCAAGGCCTCCAGTATCTTGTGGGTCCTCTTCTGCATACAGGAATTCTTTAGAAAACCTCCCTTTTTCCTTACCTCTTACTCCCAAGTATATAATCAGTCACGTGTCACAAGCCTGGGGCAACAGATCCTTCTACCCACAGCTCTTGTCCCCTGTGATTTAATAAAACCACCATTTTGGGCAGCCCAGCTGGCTCAGCAGTTTAGTGCTGCCTTCAGCCCAGGGCCTGATTCTGGAGACCTGGGATCGAGTCCCACATCGGGCTCCCTGCATGGGGCCTGCTTCTCCCTCTGCCTGTGTCTCTGCCTCTCTCTCTCTCTGTGTCTCTCATGAATAAATAAATAAAATCTTTTTTAAAAAAACCCTACCATTTTGCACCAAAAGACATCAAGAATTCTTTCTTGGTCATTGGCTCTGGACCCAGCCATTCTCAGCTACATTCGAGGGGATTGTCTTCATGCAAGAACACATGGCCGAAGAGTTTCGTTTTGCCAGATGAAATAAACTCTATCGATGCATGTTTTATCTTTTGTTATAATTTTACCATAAAAGAGAGATCTGAGCCGTTCAGATTTCAAAAATGTAGCCAGTTAAACTCAGGTTGTGTAAATGTGTAAATCCGCACACCTATTCCCTTCTGGAAAGCATTGAAAGGAATCGGCAAGAATGGGAAGTCAAGTTCCCCTGGGATTTCTGGTGCGCAGGTGAAGCAGATCAAAACCTAACGTTCCATGGAAATTTCCATGTTTCAGCATGGTCAGGGCTTACAGGAAAACACGACTGGCACCTGCTTTAAAGGGCAGCTGAATAGCCACCCGAAGGATGGAGGGCTCCGTAATGACAAAGTCTCAGGTAGGCCTGGAGCCCTGTGTTTACAGTCGATGGTGGTGAAGCAGAGACCTTTCCCTCCTCTCCCAGAGAGGATCTGTCTACATATCACAGCAGAGCGATCCTCTCTCTCGAGGGGGAAATGGATAGATGTTTTAGCAGTTCCTATCTCAGCTCTGGGGTTCATAATTCTGGAATTCATCTCCTGTGTTGGAAAGCTTCTAGACATGGCGAGATACATTTGGCTTTCACTGACTTGCCCTCGGAGAACTGGGGCTCTGAGAAGAGCTTCTATGTGAGCAAACAGTCTACATCTGATCCACAGGTCTGCGGGTGGGGGGTGGTGGTGACAGGCTGATTTGTTGTTAGCTTGAGAATAACATTTCAGACTCAACTAGGAGCACAAATACCCCAAGGAAAGAAGGACTGTGTTTTCATAAGCTTCCACGGTTTGGTGAGAAGATGTCATTTTTGATAATGATCTCCCCTGATTTCTCTTTGTCCATTCCATAAATGCATTACAATATTTGGACTATCCCATAATAGCCACACTGTGGAAGGAGCCTCGGTGTCCATCGAATGGATAAAGAAGATGTGGTCTATGGACACAATGGAATATTCCTCAGCCATTAGAAACGACAAATACCAAAAAAAAAAAAAAAAAAAAAAAAAGAAACGACAAATACCCACCATTTGCTTCGACGTGGATGGAACTGGAGGGTATTATGCTGAGTGAAGTGAGTCAATTGGAGAAGGACAAACATTATATGTTCTCATTCATTTGGGGAATATAAAAATTAGTGGAAAGGAATAAAGGGAAAGGAAAGAAAATGAGTGAAAATACCAATGAGGGTGACAAACCATGAGAGACACTTAACTCTGGGAAATGAGCAAGGGGTAGTGGAAGGGGAGGTGGGCGGGAGGTTCGGGTGATTGGGTGACGGGCACTGAGGAGGGCACTTGGCCGGATGAGCACTGGGTGTTATGCTAAATGTTGGCAAGTTGAACTCCAATAAAAAAAATTAAAAAAATATTTGGACTATCACCCATAATGAGAAACACCAAACATACTAAGCTCCAAGGTTTCACCTGGGAAAAATGTCTTTACTTGAATGCATGTAAATAGAAAAAAATAGGCCAAGATTTACTTCTGCCCCGACATGCTTCATGACAGATTTTAGCCAAATCAGTTTTTTCAATGGTTTTTCACTCTGGGCCTCAGCATGCAAGGTCAGTTCACAGAGGGTGTGTTTATGTGGATTTTCAACTCAATTTCCTGTGTTTCATTTTGTTTCATCTTTCAACTAACACCACTGACAGGAATAAAAGAATTAATCATAACACTTTGTACTTCTTTTGCACATTTTTTCCTCCTGAGGAGATGATAGGACTTCACACTGAGTTCCACTGAGATCGAGAAAGGAGTCTCTGAGGTAGACAGACTGCAAGTATTTTCCTAATTGTCCAGACGAGGGAAACGGAGCCACAGAGATGTTTGTGATGGCCAGGACTGGAGAACAGCAATCTGGGGCAATTTCCCAGCTATCATAGTGCACGACAGTCCAAAGTTGGATGAGATCATTGGAGTTAGGCAGCTCTTTGTAAAACAGTAAGAGGAAATCCCCCAAAGAAGACAGAAGCTTAAGAAAATAATATTTACTTACTTTTTTTAATACAGATTTTATTTATTTATTCATGAGAGACACACAAAGAGAGGCAGACGCTTAAGCATCTGACTTTAGCTCAGGGCAAGACCTCAGGGTCTTGGGATCTAGTTGAGTGGGGAGCCTGCTTCTCCCTCTCCCCCTGTTCCTCCCCCTGCTTGTGTGCACTCTCTCTCTCTCAAATAAATGAATTCTTAAAAAGAGAGAGAGAGAGAGATTCACAGAGCCACAGTTTTTTTATTCTTTTAGAATATAATGTGCCATGGTTGCTCTTTACTTTCGATCTTTATTGTATTCTTGCTTCAAGGTTAATCTTTAAAATACCATTTCCTCTGGCTCACAAAATGAGCTGCAATAGAATGCTCGGAGAGCCAGGGAAGAGCCACCGTGTTGCTCAATGATTTCAGGTTCATTGCTGTAACTACCAGAAACCAACCTGCTGCCTATAGCTTTGGTGGGGGAAAGTATGAATCTGCAAAATAATACGCACAGTTCTGCATATGCATAGTCTAGAAACAGGTTATCATTATCGTCAGATCCTCCAAAAGTATCTGGGACCCAAAGTAATAAGCCTTCGTCTAAGGCAATCTTTGTCAAGCTTTCTTGATTGTCTGTAAGGAGCCATTTTAGACATTTTTCCTAATAGCCCACACATGAAATTTCATCAAAGATTTATTGTAATATTATTTATGTACTATATTCATATCTGTGCTTTATACATGAAAAGAATAAAAGATTTTTGCCTCTAAGAAGCAATTTTTGCCCACGTTGAAGCCGCATCAGCCTCCACTGAGAATGCCCAGTCTACAGGGTCACAACCAAATCCCTCTATTTGGTTCACTGCCTTTACCTTCTGCTCATTCCAGCACTAACCAAGCCCAAGCTGGCAGTTGATCAGGGGCATCGTCCTCCAGCCTTCCAGCCTGAAATTCCCCTGCACAATCGTATCTTCCATTGGTCCAGCAACTCCATGAAGTTCATATTAGATGCTTTTACTGGCTCTTCCTCCAAATACCTAAAGATGTTTCCATCTCAACAATTTATTCATGGCATCATCAGCTTTGGCTTGGCTGTCTCTTCTCCTTGGAACTCTCCTTTCTTTCCATGACATAGATCAGGAAAATATATACTAGAGCCATGGCATCATTTTTATGCTTCTATTTTAAATAGCAGGTAGACAGCTAAGTGACTTTGCCAGGCACATTCCTCCTTCTCAAAAGTTTTCCTCTGAAGAAGCACTTGGCACCCCTTTAACTCACGTCTTTGTTGAGGTGACCCCCAACATTTGGCTCCTGTGGCAGCCACACGATGTAGGTCTAGACAATGACCACATCCCACCAAAGCCAGTGACATAATTTGCGGGATATGGTTTATTTTAGTTTATTTTTTAAAGATTTATTTATTTTAGAGAGAGTACGAATGCATGAGTGGGAGGTGGGGGCAGAGAGAGGGAGAGACAAGCAGACTCCCTGCTGAGCCTACTCCAGGTGCCATCAAGACCTGAGCTGAATTCAAAAGTCAGCTGCTCAGGGCACCTGGGTGGTTCAGCGGTTGAGCGTCTCCCTGTGGCTCAAGTCATGATCCTGGAGACCCGGGATCAAGTCCCACATCAGGCTCTCCACAGGGAGCCTGCTTCTCCCTCTGCCTGTGTCTCTGCCTCTCTCTCTGAATGCCTCATGAATAAATAAATAACATTTTCAGGGAAAAAAAAAAAAGTCAGCTGCTTAACTGACTGAGCCACCCAATTTAAAATGAAAATGCAGGGTGCTTGGCTGCCTCAGTCAGAATAATACACAAATCTTGATCTCGGGGTCAGAAGTTCGAGCCACACACACGGAATAGATATCAGTAAAAAAAAATAAAATGAAAATGTAGGACTCCTTATACAAAAAGTAATATGGATTTCAACACGGTAACAGCAGAGGATTAGAGCAAGCATGGGAACCTTCTACAAGCAGGGACCACAAAGAGTGCACACCTAGGAGGTTAGCCCGGCATCCCATGCGTCCCCCCACAGTTAATGATTCAGGAATGGACACCCAAGATATCAAGATTGTTAGACCTATACACTTTGTGCAGGAGGGAGGACGGAGAAAGAGAAACACTCTTGCTGCCAGATCCAAAGTTGGCAACATGAATCCCTGAAACTGATGGTGGTCCTTGAAAATCAAGCCAGCCCAGAGGGAAACTCAGCAGGGAGAAAGCATAGATACTGAGCCCTGGTAACATTATTGGAGGCCCTGGGTCCAGACCTACTGCTGGAAATGAGCCCCCAAAGATCCTCTTCGTTCTCAAAACACTTTGAGTTGGAATTTCTGTCATTTGCAACCTGAAGAGCCGTGACTAACAAAAAACTATGTTTTAGGGCTGTAGGTGGATGGAATTAACATGGTACCTAGAACAGATAAATATTAACTGCTATAATTATAATGATTGATACTTCAAACTCCAGAAGCACTTCTGCACTTGAGATGCATCACACACACTGCTTTACACTGTTGATTAGGTTTATGACGACCACATTTAAAGCTTTTTGAGAATACGGGTTATTTAAAAAAATATTTCGCAAAATCTAAAATGATGACTTGAATAAGATATACTCATAAATATGTCAATATGATTGTGTTAAAAAATAGGACGTGAATTGATTCCTAATTTACTAATCTGGAGGAAAATTAAGTATAGATAAGCGTATTTAAAATATGTGATTTCATTCGACAGAAACAGAAAATTCTGAGGCACAACACAAAATTTGTGAAGTTTCCAATTTCTTAGGATCGTAGCAAAGGCACTTTTCCAGGTAATTAAATCCATTGGGAATATGAGATTGAACTGGAAAATATATTTTAACCTATTTATATCTTTTTGAAAAATTATTTCAACTATGAATGTTACACTGAATTATTGCAGTCTTCAACTAATTGAAAAGGGAGACTATCTGTAAATTTTTAGGCACTTAAGACCTATAAATTTCCTGAAGGCCTTGGAAAGTAAAAGTGGGTAAAAGCAATATTCACAGTTTCCATTTGACTGAGAAATTAATGGTGGAGCTGTCAAAAAAGATGAGGGAACATGTAAACACAGGGATGGTACAAAAATGATACACCAATTATTGTCTAGACACTTGTCATGTCATATTTATAAAAAATAGCAAAAATTTGAGAATCACTGTACATAATAAATATTTACAGCTAATGGAACTGAATTTTGTTAGCTCCAAAATTTTATTTTCCTGTTATTCTTAGTAGGGTTTTCCAAAAGTCATACCATTGCTTTTTTATGTTTTCAAGAAATCATTTCCATTTTTTCCTAAAATTAAGAATCAATGTTATGAATGCAAAATACTGTAAAGTCTAGTCAACATCCCTCCTTTGAGGTCCATCAGTAGATGTGGGTCTGTTTTGGTTCCTTGGAAATTCCTTCTTGCCGACTCTCCTTTTCCTCTATCAATCCAGGCTGTTTATCTTTGCATATCCATGAGATCTCAACTTGGTTATATGTGGTTTTGGCAACTCTAAAATAAACGAACCTCAGATAAGAGAACAGAATCATATATTTGAATACAGATTTTGACAAGTGAAAAATATTAATTACAAAAATCACAGGCCCTTATATTTAAAGGGGAGCAGTTTGCACCTGTGCATATACTGCCTGTTATTTTATTGTGAGAGTTAAATCAATATTTTCTTCAGTGGATTTTGAAAAAAGTACTGTGAATTGTTCCTTAATAAATTTTGTCGCTTCCTCGCTCAATAAAAGCTCTATTTGAATGCACTGTAATTGCAATGCATTTCTAAAAGAAAACTCTATTTTCTCTCTGTACTAGATCTTGGGTTTACTGCACTGAAAACAGGAAGGGCATATCGAAAATAGAGTAGATGTTTTTTATTCTTCCGAGAACAATATCTAATTTGAACACATCAGCTTTCTCTTCCCTAAATTTAAAATTTAAAGTAATTGCTCAACCAAGCAAGTCACAAGTGCCCAACACTGTATGAGTTTCTGTAACTAAATGCTTGTTTGAGGAAGGTAGTTTTGCTCGAATAAGAGTTATATGAATATTTCAACAGAAGAAGCAATTATGCCCTAACTGGAAGGTTCTTCTACCACTTTTCCAAACCTCCTCATTCTTATTAACTATTTCTCCTTTACCTATTCCTTTAAGTAATTCTGTCCATTCCACTGCTATTTCTCTTTTTGCTATTATTTTCTCAAATGTACTTTACTACTGATATGCTAGAAGGTATGTCTATTACCAATACACCACTTCTCAACCCAAATCTGGCAGGGTGTAGGATGTACAGCCCAAATAACTTTTCTTTGCTTTAGAATTATCCTGGATAATGGATAGGCAAATTTTGTCAGTTTCCTTTTTTTTTTTTTAAGGATTTATTTATTTATTCATGAGACACACACACACACACACAGAGGCAGAGACATAGGTAGGCAGAGGGAGAAGCAGGCTCCCTGCAGGGAGCCCGATGCGGGACTCCATCCCGGGACTCTGGGGTCATGCCCTGAGCCAAAGTCAGATGCTCAACTGCTGAGCCACCCAGGTGTCCCAAATTTCATCAGTTTCCAAATGGAAAATTCTGCTACTTAATTTGTTCCTCTTTATCTTGATGCCAAGATAAAATTCTTTTTTTTTTTTAAAGATTTTATTTATTTATTCATAGAGACACATAGAGAGAGAGGCAGAGACACAGGCAGAGGGAGAAGCAGGCTCCATGCAGAGGGCCTGACATGGGACTTGATCCAGGGTCTCCAGGATCACACCCTGGGCTGCAGGCGGCGCTTAACTGCTGCGCCACTGGGGCTGCCCCAAGATAAAATTCAAGAAAGAAAAATCTATAAAGTAGTACTAAGGAGGTTCAGTCTCTCAGAGGAAGTCTCTAAAAATGTGCCACTTTGGCAAGAGGAGTATTTTGAGCTGAAGGTAACTGAGACCCTATGGGCCAAACACAAACCTCTGCCTCTCCCTTAACTATCTAGCAAAATCTGAATTGGGATCTTTTCTAGAATGAGATTGATTACCAGAGATCCATTTTATCTGAGTGACCCATATGTATGGAAGGGCAAACATGAATTACTGCACATCTGCTCTACATCTTATTGCTCCGTGAGGTGCCATCCTACCCTCTGAAGCCCCAGGACCCTATCCTGTTGCTCAGCTGAGGATGGCATTGATGCTTCATTTTATATTTCTGTCATTGAACTTCTCAAATATGAGGGGTTCCTGTATGAATGAAGTTAAATTTGACTTGTTAATCTGTCTCACAACAATTTAGTTCTCAGGCCAGCCGGAAAAACCTTTGCAGGGTAGAGAAAATTTCTTGCTCCCCAGCCTTTTCATGCCCTGAACTTGCCCTTTTCATCCTGGGAGGGTATTTAAATGCTGTCCTTATTTGAACAAATCCATTTAATAACTAAGCCTGATGTTTCCCAAAAGACATTACTTTTGCTTAGCCTTCTTATGTGTAAGGGAAAAAACTATGCATTTTGTCTGCTATCTCCTGTTGAAGAAAGTTGACATGTATCATGCTACAACAGGCATCATTTAGCAAAAAAAAAAAAAAAAAAACTGTTTATATTTTAAAGGCAGATAACTTCCTGAAGATATGTCTCGAATTAAAAACATAAAATGTCTGGTTTTCATTATAACCTTATACTTGCAGAGACAGGTAAGAGTGAGGCTATTGTTTTGTTTACAAGACAACAAGGATGGTCATCTAAATGTCTGAAGGCCCTTTTCTTTTCTCTTTCTTTTTATCAATGGCTTGTTAGGCAGGAATCTATTCTTGTTCACTTCCAGATTATGTGCTTTCAAGTGTTTTTAAAGGGAGAGCATAGGACAGTTTTGCATGATCAATCAACCTTGTGAGATCAAATGAAATGCATGCAGGTTAATTGCAGCCCAAGAAGGAATGTACAAATGGCAGCCATTATTGTCACTCATGAATGCTTTAGTTGGTGACTTTGGGGAAGAATGTGCAAAGTTTGACATCCTGTTCATCTCCAATTGTACAATGTGGTGGTAAAAGACTGGCTTTTTGGTATCTTTCAGACTTAGGATAGACTAAAAAGGAGACCTGATGTTAAGTATGTCTTTGGTTGACTTCATCTCCCTGAGACTGTTGTCTCTTTCCCCAAAATGGGGGAAATATGTCTAATCCAGAAGATGATGAGAAAATTAAATAAGCTTACTGAATACTACAGAACTTGATCCATAGAAGACTTCCAATCCTGATTTACCGTCTTCTCCTAAAAAAATCTCTGCTCCCCCAGCTTTTAAAAATATTTATTTTAGAGAGAGAGCGCGCATGAGTGGGAGGAGCAGAGGGAGAGAGAATGCTAAGCCAACTTTGTGCTGAGCCCTACAGGGACTCCATCATGGGACCTGAACTCAGATCAGGATCTCAGCCAAAACCAACACTTGGACAGTTAACCAATTGCGCCACTTAGGTGCCCCTCATTGTGCCTATTTCTCATTGCACTTCGTTGAGGCACTGATGAAGGTGTTTCACAATGACCTGGAACAAGCCAACCATCAGATCAGAAAAGTTCTGATATCAACAGAATACACCAAAGAACACACTCGACAAGACCTTCACCTGCCCATGAGCATGGGCTGAACACATACTGACACTCCACCTGTGATCACACGCTCCCTGCCTGCACTGACTGCCCTAGAGCTTTCCTATCAACTCTAGGTGTCCATCTTGCAGGCAGAGAAGTCAGTTGTTGAGGTTTGGGCCTGCCACCTCCTCCAGACACAGGCACCCGAAATAAATCTCTGGCTTTCTCTTCTCCAAACCTCATTTCTTGAGTTATTGGTTTCTCTTGTGATAAATTTATTTGGCAACATTCTTGGCAAACCCAGCCAGGGGCTATGCTTTCGATTTGTCTAGACCCCTTGGGATTCCCTAGGACAGAGCAGTCTACTGTGGCAGCTACAGGGCTCACCAAATCAATTCGATTTCTGAGTTAGCAGCTGTGATAGATCATTCCACAACTAATAGAGTACAAGAGTTACTACTAGGCCAAGGCTAGGATTTGAAAAACAAGAACTCCTTTGTTAACCTTTTCTTCACATATAAACCACCATATTCAACATTTGGGCAGTTCCTGAAGACACAGGGGGCCTTGCATTGGAGATTAGCAACTCTTGGAATCAAAAATACCACTCTTTCAGAGCATATCTAATTTGTCAAAGATGCTGGCTAAAGAAGTTATGTTTGTATAGGACAAAAATTTATATAAAATACTCCTCGATCATATTTTTTGACATGAACATAAACACAAGCTAAAGTATAACATTAAATATAAACATACATACATATATATATTTATCACTGTTACTAACTTTTTTAAAGCAGGGTTAACTACTTGCCAAATTCTAAAACATGTATGTCTTTTAATATGTTCTTTGTTTTATAAATATACAAAGGCAGAAACTCATAAAAATGAAAATGCCCCAAAGATAACTATTGACACCCCCCCCCCCCCATATGTGAAATTATGAAGGAGGCCTCTGAGGTCCCTGATGCAAATTTTTCAATAAAAAAAACCCTGACCCCACAGCCTCTTGGGTCAGGTCACTATTTTTTTTCTGGAATCCCCTCAAAATGTCATCATGGTAGAGAAATACACATTACAGGGCTTTGGAAAGCTGCAGTCAGATACATTTTTCAAGGGCACTGATGTTTGTAAACATCCTTTTAAATGGAATAACAAGATATATTTGCATCTGTCCTCCTAGAATACTGACAAGGCCAGGATACAAAATGAGACTGTTGCAGCAAGACTTTGGCTTCACAGACCTAGAATCACTCAATATTTTAAAAAATGATGTTTACCATAATACTGATTTAAAAAAAATTTAGTTTAACAAGAGAAAGGAAAATACAATCATGTAGTTTTACATATTGCTGAGTGGGTCATAAATTAGGCACTCAACTTTCTGGAAGCAAATGTGGAGGGAAATCTAGCCAGGTTACAACTCAAAGTGTCTAGAAGATAAAACTCAGAGCATTATTTAAATGCTTAAATTAAACAGATGTTTCTCCTGAAATGCTTCTCAAGGTAGTGGACACAACCGAGACTCCAGCTTTCTTGCACCCAGTCATTAATTGAGCAGGACCTGGGCCTGTGAGTTCAGTGCCAACTACAGCTTTGGCGAGTTTGTGCAAAGACCTGGGGCCCAGGATCAGGGGCAATGATTTGAAGGCAATCCCATGTGGAGGAGGTTGCTGCAGGTAAAAATAGAGGACCAGATGTCCTTTTTTGGAATATGGATAAATGTCACGAAGTTAGTGCACTATTTGTAGTAGGATGAGACTAGAACCAACCCAAATGTCCATTAGCATTCTCTGCAGTTGCAAAATAAAACAAAGACCGCTCCTTTATTTCTCTAGTAAGTGATCTCCAGAATATAAGGTAAAATGAAAAACATGGTGGAACAGAGCATGTTGAATATGCAACTGTTTATTTTAAAACCAAAGATAAGTAGTAAATTAATGAAACGAGGAGGCCATTAGACTAGCCTGGCTCTAATGCCAAAGGCAGCCTACTTAAGCAAACCAAAATCTAAGCCTTTAAATGCCATAAGTTGATAAAGTCAAAACATTAAGAATAATCAAACACAGAGCCAAGTAGGCTTTACACTACGGCCAATCAATGATTTTCTGACGTTCTTCTGCCTTTTGTCTAGAAGTCCTTGCCCAGTGCCCGTCACTGGAGTGCTCCAAACTACTTCTGGTTTGGCATGTCCCAACTGGAATTGATTTTTGTTATAATAAACTCATTTTTTTTAATGTGCCTCAGTTTATCCATAATCAAAGGATGGAATAAAAACTAGAAAAAAATTAAAGTATTACCTCTGAGGAGAGACTGAAGAAGGTGGAATGGACAGAGAAAACATTTCACCTTTGTATATGTGCTGCTGAAGCGAGCACAACATTTCACCTTTGAATACATCTCATTTTGGAGATGGTGCACTGGGACCAGGTACAGGTTTTAAAAACTTATAGAACAAGATTAAATTTAAAAAGGGATTTCTAGGGCAGCCCGGGTGGCTCAGTGGTTTAGCGCCGCCTTCAGCCCAGGGCATGATCCTGGAGACCCAGGATCAAGTCCCACATCAGGCTCCCTGCAAGGAGCCTGCTTCTCCCTCTGCCTGTGTCTCTGCCTCTCTTTGTGTCTCTCATGAATAAATAAATAAAATCCTTTTTTTTAAAAAGGAACTTCAATAAATAAAAGCAAAGTGAAAGAAAAGAACATAACTGGGAATTGAATTGGTAAAGTGTAAAGAAAGGAAACATTTCAATTAAATTTAAAGCACAGAAATGTAACTAAACATCTCTAGTTAGTTGTTCCATAGGAGAGAGTAAAATAAAATATAGAAAAATATTCCCCAAAACACAAATGTAGAGGATGTTATATAAGAAAAACTAATATATAAATATGTGGTACTATTTATGTACTGTATTCACATATATTATGCTCACTATAAAGGAGGGCAGCTACACTCACAAAGAGATATATATGAGCACGCATGTAGGGGAGCATTATGTGGATCGAGAAGGATTAATGTTCTACGAATTGAGGAGTAATATGAAATCAATCTTCCTCACCCACAAACCAAAAGAAAAAAAAAAAGGCTGTGAACATATAGAGAACATTTTTTTTTTTTTGCTACATCATTTGCCTCTGAAAATGAATACTCTTCAACAAATGGGTTGGAAAACTGCATTCAAAGTTGAAGCTACAAACACAGTACTATGGTTCTTGCACTTGGCATGCTATCATGCAATATTTAATACTACACCTCAGTGAATCTGAAATCAGTCTATTCTGTGGAAAAACATCAGATACAGTGCTGTCATTTATTTACTTATTTTATTTGTATAAGTTTTACTCTTCAAGGAAGATGCTTTCACCTTTAAGATCATTTTGTGGGAGTTTAGTCCTGGAATTGGAGCTTGGTTATATTCCACACCTGACATAGAACTAACTCTACCCTAGAGTAGTGATAGAACTAAGTGTTGACCAATAGCATCGATTTGAATTATGGTTTGAAAAACTCAAGACTACACTTCTACTATATACCTGTTACTTTGTAATGTGTTATACCTCCTTCCTGTTGGAAAAGTATTTCCCCAACTTCCAAAATGCTCCACTTAAGAAAGACATACATGCAATTTCTAACTAAAATTGACCCTGTCACAGGTAAATATTTAAGCTAGGAAAACAAAAAATTATACATTCTCAGGTTAAGAGATGTAAGTCTCAGGGGCACAGGGGTGGCTCAGTGGTTGAGCATCTGCCTTTGGATCAGGTCATGATCCTAGAGTCTTGGGATCGAGTCTCTGAGGAGAGCCTGCTTCGCCCTCTGCCTATGTCTCTGTCTCTCATGAATAAATAAATAAAATCTTTTTTTTTTAAAAGAGAGAGATGTAAATCTCACTGATTTTATGTATTAGATGCATTATTTCCCTCATCGCTATTCTGGTAAACTGACTGCATGTAATACAGTTTTATAAGTAAATCAGAGCTCAGGAAGATAGTATGTGGACTACTATGAAAAAAAGGGGGGTTTCTAAGATTCAAAGGATTGGGAAAACCCTGAGTTGAAGGGCATGGAAATGATTTCTTTATTCAGAACATAAATGATAAAGAGCATTGTGATTCTCCAAAAAAAGGCGGAGGAGAGGCAAAGTTTTCCAAACTTCTATTCCTTGGAAGCCTTTACTTTCAGAGAGTTTGGGAAATGTTGGTATATTGGCACATGGATACTGTTCAACAATAGGTATGGAGAGCTAGCAGCATGGAACCCAATAAATCTTTTTGTAGCTCTGACTCAGAACCAAATGCAGAGGTTGACAAATTCAGAGAAGAAACATAAGTCTGTCTACATAGATACATTCTGGGCTTTTGTATTAAAATAACCTTATACAAAATACAAAATTGTAAGAATTAATTAAGAAAATGAAGCTTAATTTCAGCTATAGAATATAAATGAAAAAGATCTACAATTTGAGTAATCTAATTTAATGGAAAATTTTAAAAGTTATTATTATATGAGAAGCAGAATTTTGAATTCTCATTGTAGGAATCAGATTTGTGAAATAAATGACATGTTTCCTTTACAGAATTTTAGTAGTTCTGAGCTTTAGTAGTTCTGAGCTCCCCTAGGAGAGAAAAGCTATGGGGTGGGGTGGGGGTGGGGTGAGGGCGGAACCCATAACTCCCTATGAGGTCCCTATCACCAACATACACAAAACAACCTATGGAATTCCTACTACTATTGGCTAGAAGTGATGGCTTTTTAAAAAATCTGATAATCTGAGTACTTTTGTATGTGTGGTCACCTTCATTTGTGTGTGTGTGTGTGTGTGTGTGTGTGTGGTCACCTTCAGCAAAAGGCTTATTTTGCTAGCTGCAGCTCTATCTTCCTTATGCTGCATGTGAGATCCCCAAGGAGATAATAGGAAGTTTTTCAGAACTAAAACTTCTGCAAAAATTAAAAAAAAAAAAAAAAAATCAAGCTGGAACTCCGAAGGAAAGCAGCCTCCTTACGAACCTTTACCATCCCGGGCACTATCCATGGTTCTGAGCTCCTCCAACGGAAACTCCTAACGAAGAGTCACATCCCTGAGCTGGGCTGCCCAGGCCTTATTTGCTTTCATTGAATTCCAGTCTATTTTTTGCTTCTCAAAAATGTATTAGCTAACCACTTCCCAGACCCACGCCTTCCTCATGATGATCGAAACCTACATCTTCTGCCTGATGCGACCAGACGCGACCCTGGCTACTATATCCTGTCAGTAGCTGGTCTCCTGTCCATTCAATTGTTGACTGTGTGCCATGCTCTAGACTAAGCTGCCGAGTTCCCTCCGGTTCCCATCAGATTACTTCTCATTCAAGCAATCCACAGAGTGGTGGAGAAAATACCAGAAAAGGAAGCCATAACGGAGTGACACTCTTTAATGAGAACCAAAGGACAGTTTAGGGTAGGATGCACTGCAGTTATACTAGATGTCATCATGTTGGCATGTGGCCAAACGGGTGAAAGGCACAGAACTGTGAAATCCACAGAACTGGATAGGATTCCAGACTGTTGCATTTAGCAGTTACATGACTTTGGGCAAGTCAACTTATCAAATTTCAGAAAGCGTTAAACAACAATGTTGCAATAATTGAATGACATGAGGAGGGAATGCATAACCCAGAGAGATGGACTAGTACACGACTAAAAGGCCCTCTTTATGACCCTCTCTAGGGTCGTGACACCTCTTATAAAAGCCTTTTCATTTAAACTAGTCTTTTTTTTCTGTTTCACAATGTTCAGATATCAATGAGATAGCTTCATTGTTAGTTAGTGATCTCTTTTGACATCTTGAATTTCAATAATAATTATGATGATGATAATATAGTGGATCAGTATACCCAATGGGGCAAAATTTCTTTTCAGGATAACCACACTAAGAAGCTAATTAAACCTGAAACAAACAGAATCTTAAGGTCTACATTTTCTACTATTATAGAATTAATAAAGATATATATGAAAGATACTTAGAAATTTGTAAAGATCATACTTGTGAATGTGTAATTTACAATTCTTGTAATGAAAAAAGGGCCCCTGGTTGGCTCACTCAGTAGAACTTGCAACTTTGGATGTCAGGGTCAGGAGTCTGAACCCTATGATGGGTTGAGAGATAACTTCCAAGAAATAAAATAAAACAAAATAAAAATAAATAAATATATAAAATAAAATACTTGTAATGAAAGAAAATTTCTTGTAAAGTACCTTTGGCAAGTTTTAATCCCTGAAAAGTGATTTACATCTAGAGGTTATTAAAATGGACAAGATAGGGGCATGTGGGTGGCTCAGTGGTTGAGCATCTGCCTTTGGCACAGGGTGCAACCCTGGGGTCCTGGGATTGAGTCCCACACAGGGCTCCCCACAGGGAGCCTGCTTCTCCCTCTGTTTGTGCCTCTGCCTCTCTGTCTCTCATGAATAAATAAATGAAATCTTAAAAAAAATGGACAAGGTACAGTTAGAAATTTTGATCCCAGAGTCCTTCATTAAAGGATTATGTGTTTTTGTCATTTATAATCTTTTATTCTTTGATGAATTATCCTATCCTGCACCAACCTACTTAATTGTTAAAGTTCACATTGTTACTGCAAAAGCCATACCTTATCTCTGGAGAGAAGGTAGAAAATATAGATTAAAAAAAATCACACCGAAGAATATTTCTATATTCCATTGTTAATGTTTTGCTGTAGAGACAGCAACATGTGTTTTCAATTTTTACTCTATATTTAAAAAAGATTTTATTTATTTATTCATGAGAGACACACAGAGAGAGAGGGAGAGAAAGAGGCAGAGACACAGGCAGAGGGAGAAGCAGGCTCCATGCAGGGAGCCCGATGTGGGACTCGATCCCAGGTCTTCAGGATCAGGCCCTGGGCTGAAGGCGGCGCTAAACTGCTAAGCCACCTGGGCTGCCCAATTTTTATTCTATTTTTGCACTATTTTGTTTTAAAATTTTTATAGAAATAAATGGAATCACACGTCCTATATACTTTTTTAGCCCTTATCATTATGCCATAACCCTTTTGTCATATTGAAAATTCTTTATAAAACAGCTTGTAAAAATGTCTACCGCACATTTATATTTAATGTTTACTGTAATGTTGGGTATTAAGTGTGCTTACCGTTCACTCTAATGTGAAAATTATCCCCCAAATTATTTTTATATAAAAATTATTTCTATATTCATAATTATATCCAAAAGATTATAATCTTTGAAGTAGTTCTAGTGGGCCAAAAAATGAATTATTTTTTTAATTACTTGTATCATTTATAGTATTGCAACAGTAATTTTCCACCACAAGATTCTCAAAATCCGGGGATCCCTGGGTGGCGCCGCGGTTTGGCGCCTGCCTTTGGCCCAGGGCGCGATCCTGGAGACCGGGGATCGAGTCCCACATCGGGCTCCCAGTGCATGGAGCCTGCTTCTCCCTCTGCCTGTGTCTCTGCCTCTCTCTCTCTCTCTCTGTGACTATCATAAATAAATAAATTTTAAAAAAAAAGTTAAAAAAAAAAAGATTCTCAAAATCCTTAATAATTGACCTCTAAATCATAACTCCATATAAATTCATTTATCCATGTACTTTAAGTTTCCAAAAACATTTATCTCAGATAAGACACCAAAGAGTGGCAACGTTCAAAGCTCTAGGTACTTAGCATTACTTCATTGAGATACTTTTATTTGGGACGTCTGGGCGGCTCAGCGGTTGAGTGTCTGCCTTGGGCTCAGGGTGTGAACCTGGGGTCCTGGGATCAAGTCCCACATGGGGCTCCCTGCGGGGAGCCTGCTTCTCCCTCTGCCTGTGTCTCTGCCTCTCTCTCAGTGTCTCTCATGAATCAATAAATAAAATCTTAAAAAAAAGAGAGAGAGATTTTTGGTTGAGGCAGGAGCCAGGTCATATCTGACATCAAATGTTACTTCGCTAAGTTTTGGTGAGAATGCCAGTGTTTAAAGGTGTAGGGCATGGAGAAGCAACTCATTTATACGTGAGAGCAGAGACTCATCTATACGTTTAGGCATTTTCTTGGTCAGAGCTGAACAGAGGTGGAGGGAGATGTCATCACTGCCTACCCTGCAAGGACAGCATAATAGTTGCCACTCTACCCATGGTCCATGGGCATTCACCCCACAGTGTTTAGTTCTTTCTGCCTCAGGGTATTTATTCTGGTGACAGGGTCACCTCAGCCTGAGAGTAGCACAAGTAATTGTCAAGGTGTTAATGCTTCCAAGTAGTTGTCCTTCCATCAATGCTAATACCATGGGGCCTGCCCCTCCTTTGGCAGAACTGAGTCTTGTTCTATACTGGCTCTAGCGTTCCCCGAGGAAGGTGGAGTCTACAGGAGCCATGTATTTGATAACACATCTTCTGCTCACTCCCTTCCCTGTGTGTGTGTGTGTGTGTGTGTGTGTGTGTGTGTGTGAGAGAGAGAGAGAGAGAGAGGAGAGAGAAAGGAGAGAGAAAGAGAGAAATAGGATACATCTTTCTTAATATATCAGCTGAGCAAACATTTGAGGAAGACAATGAAGTGAGCCACAATTATTTATTTCTTCTCCAGCTTGCCACCATTGGGGTCGTAGCCAGGTCTTTGCTATTAAAATGCTACTCTGAATATTTTTGTACATTTTTTATTTTTTAAAGATTTTATTTATTTATTTATTTGAGAGAGTGAGTGGGGGGGAGGGGCAGCAGGAGAAGGAGAAGCAGGCTGCCCACTGACCAGGGAGCCAGATGTGGGACTCCATCCCAGGACCCCGGGATCATGACCTGGGCCGAAGGCAGATGCTTCACCACCTAGCCACCCAGGCACCCCACAATCTCTTAACATACATAGGCAAGAGCCTCTCACTACTAAATACTTCTGCTAGATGTTACATTCCTTATTTATAGAGACTACATTATTTCAGGCAGGGGAGGTACACTCTGCTTAGGAATGGATCCAAAGTATCCCTCTTGGCTGTGGACCGTGGGCCACTGGGGTCCGTGAAGGATCTCAAGATGGCTGGGCAAAAACTTGCTCTAAAAACCATTGACTGGGTAGCTTTTGGGGAGATCATACCCCCAAACCAGAAGGCCACTGCCAACTCCCTGAAATCCTGGAATGAGATGCTTACCTCCAGGTTGGCTACTCTTCCTGAGAAACCACCTGCTATCGACTGGGCTTACTACAAGGCCAATGTGGCAAAGGCTGGCTTGGTAGATGACTTTGAGAAGAAGTTTAATGCCCTGAAGGTTCCTGTGCCAGAGGATAAATACACTGTCCAGGTGGATGCTGAGGAAAAAGAAGATGTGAAAAGCTGTGCTGAGTTTTTGTCCCTCTCAAAGGCCAGGATTGAAGAATATGAAAAAGAGCTGGAGAAGATGAAGAACATAATTCCATTTGATCAGATGACCATTGAGGACCTGAATGAAGTCTTCCCAGAAACCAAATTAGACAAGAAGAAGTATCCCTATTGGCCTCACAAGCCAAACGAAAATTTATAAACTTGAGTTGAGGAGAAAGCCCTGGCCCTCATATTATAAACATTGGACATTAAAAATAATGATATGGAAAAAAACCAAAAAAACCCCCCAAAACCCAAAGTATCCCTCTCAGTCAACACCTTAAGACCCTCCCAGGCAGCTGAATTTGGAGTCTAGCCCTCTAGTCCCCCAGAAGATGCATTTGGTCTTCCTGGAGCCCTCCTGCCTAACGGGACACCAGCGAAGATCTCAAGAACCACTGTCCCAATGAGACAAGCAAACCCCCAGGCTCAAGGCCTTTGAGCGAGCCCTGGCAGGGGAAGCTAGCGGGGGCTTGCAAGGAGGTGCCGGCAGCAGGGTCCTGAAACTGAGGATCGGGCTGTCTGGCACCTTCTGAGTGGGAGAACCCGGTGCACTAGCTCCAGCAACGGGAGGGAGACGAATTTGTTTTTCAAAATGCCAATATTGATTGAGGATTTATAATAATAGAGACGTTGGGCCCGAAAGCTTCCTGTGCACTAAAGCAGAGGTTGGCAAACTTCCTGAAAAGGTCCAGAGAGTTTTTTAAGCTTTGTAGGCAACAGGGTCACAACTACTCAATTTGGCCATTCTGGCCCCAAAGCAGCTAGACAGAGTATAGACACGAATAGGCATGTGCTGTGTTCCAGCGCTTGTGTTCCTATATGCCTGTGTGAAAGCAGGAATTTATATTCCGTAGCATTTTCACAGGTGACACAATACTCTTCTTTACCAATCCCAACACTTTAGAAATGGTAAGACCCTTTTTAGCTCAAATGCCACACAGTAAGAGACAGAGCGCTATGGTTTGCTGAGCACTGAACTATGGCACCTAGGGCTCCGCACCTGACACCAGGCCACTTCTGCTTCAATTGGTTCAGCTGTTTGAAAGCTCTACGACCTTGGGCAACGTACTGGATGGACATCTCTGTGCCTCAGTTCCTCAGCTGTGAAATACGGAAGTAGCACCACTCTATGGGACAGTTTATAAGGGTGATGGACACATATGAACATTTAATAAGTATTATCTCCTTGTATTATTGCTCTTATCACATATGATGATTTTTTAATTAATAAATATTATCTCCTTGTATTATTGCTCTTATCACATATGATGATTTTTTTAAAAAAAGATTTTATTTATTTATTTGACAGGAGGAGCCACAGAGGGAGATGGAGAAGCAGACACCCTGCTGGGCAGGGAGCCCAAGCTGGGGCTCGATCCCAGGACCCTGGGATTGTGACCTGAGCCAAAGGCAGACACTTAACTGACTGAGCCCCCAGGTGCCTCTTGCTCTTGTCATATTTACATGTAAACACAAATAGGATCTTTCAAGTCAGATACCAGTGTTTTAGGGGAGGATGAGGTCAGGGCCAGGCAAAGGCTCAGCTGAATTCAGCTCTGAGGATTTTCCTGGGTGGACTCATTTGCCACTTCTGCTCCAGGGGAAGGAGAGCTGAAATTAATGGATCATAATACCATGTCACACGGGAAAAATATGGGAAAGACTCTATAATCCCAAATACAGCTAAATTATATGTTAATTAAGTACCTTTTGTGGGCTAGCCTGGAATTTTGCCACCACTTTTAACATTATTTCTATGGAAAATTACATTCCACCTTCCAATTTGAGGCTTACAAACCACTAATTGGAAAACATTCTGGTAATAAGGACACACTGTAATAGAGCTGCCTGTGGGCTACTGAGAACAGGAAGAAAGGCAGTTGGCACCAAGTAAAGCTCTCACAATTCAGGATACAATATATTTCATAAAGTGATGGCTGGCATAGAACTAACATTCATTAGGAAACGCTATGCAAAAATCTGGACGACTCTTTTATTGACATACTGCCACGGTGGCTCGACACAGGGCCTTTAAATGACATTTCTCCTAAACCATTTCTCCAGCTGTTTCTAGCAGTGATTTTAAGCAGAAAAGCTAACTGTTGGACAATAAAGATAAGTAAAGTGGCTAACTGATAATTAGGGAGCTTTCAGCCCGGCTTTCAAGATTTGCCACTGGCTGGGATGCATTTTTATTTTTTCAAATTTTCCTTACGCTGCGGAGCCCTAAGCTGGAAGGATTATTTTTTATTTATTTATTTTAAAGATTTAATTTATTTATTCATGAGAGACACACAGAGAGAGGCAGAGACACAGGCAGAGGGAGAAGCAGGCTCCCTGCGGGGCGCCCGATGTGGGACTTGATCTCGGGACCCTGCAATCCAGACCCAAGTCGAAGGCTCAACCACTGAGCTACCCAGGCGCCCTGGAAAGATTATTTTAATAAAGGGTTGGCCCATGCATTAAAGTATGGAAAGATGCTGTTTTTTTCTCCTCCCTGCCTGACCCTTGCAGTTTATCACTAAACATCACTACCTCGATCTTTCTAAACTAAGTCATCGTGGGAGTCTGCAGTCTAGACAAGTCTTGCAGTCTTATTAAAATAGTTCAGGTTTAAAAAATAATAATACAATAGTTCAGGTTTGTAGCAGGAATCTGCTTCTCAAAAAAAAAAAAAAAGAGGAATCTGCTTCTCCCTCTGCCTGCCACTCCCCCTGCTTTGTATACTCGCCCCCCCCAATCAAGTATATAATAGAATCTTTAAAAAAAAAAAAAATAAAATAGCACAGGTTTGAAGAGAAAAAATAAATAAATAAAAGCATGGAGAGCCCATTCTCCCCACCTGGCAGTGGGTCCTAAACACTTCCCAAGTGAGTTATGCCCATCTGAATTATTCTGGGAGATCTCAGGGGTTTATACTTTTTAGAAGTTGTTCACTGTGCCTGCCCTGGGGCACTGAGCATCCAGGGAGACTTTGATGTATCTTACACTTTGGCCCTGATGACAGGAAGATATAAATGAGAAAAGTGCTTATTCCGCAGCAGATCCAGGGGGAATGAATGGCTGAGTTTCAAGGAGCACAGGAGAAGGACTCCAGAATCAACAAAATTCTATTATTCGATATGCTAATATCAGAGCCTCGGGAGTTTTGGTGACAGGCTAGACAACCGGGTAGAGAATTCAATCGGATCAGATTTAAAAATCCAAGAACCTGGTGGGTGCTGAGAATATAAAAAGAAACAGCGTTTTGCCCCCAGTTCAAAAATCCTCAAATTCTATAAAAGGGCATTGACAGGGACATAGAGGCAAAACCACGCGAATTCCAATTGGGTGGATTCATCCGGGCGGGGTCTGCAGTGTTCAGGGAGAAGAAAGGACCAGGTCTTATATGTAATTCAACTGCAGGGATCTGGGCTCCCTGACCACACCCCTGGGAAGCCCTGGGCTCCCCAACATCAGCCAGGCAGACACGGAGAGCACAACACGTTAGGATTCCTCCCAGGGACCTGCTGAAACCGCTTGTTCAAATTTTCAGCAAGCGAGGCAGGCGCCAGATTTCATGGGATAATATGTTTGTTTGTATAGAAACACCCGGCTTCGATATGTTGAAATCTCGGGTCCAAAGTCATCTCAGAAACTGACACTGTGGGGCGCCTGCGTGGCTCAGTTGTTTGAAAGTCTGCCTTTCACTCAGGTCAAGATCCCGGGGTCCTGGGATCAAGGCCTGAGTCCGGCTCCCAGCTAGGTGAGGCGTCTGCTCCTCCCTCTCCCTCTGTCTGTTCCCCCTGCTTGTGCCCTCTCGCTTTCTTTCTCTCTCTCTCTCTCTCTCTCTCTCTCTCTCTGTCAAATACATAAATAAAACCTTTAAAAAGAGAGAGAGAGAGAGAGAGAGAGAAACTGACACTGCATTTGACTTGCTAAGTGTAAGAGCATCTTTAAAATCTGGGCCAGTGTAGAACTGAAAAGAGAAATAACCAAAAGACTGAAAATCCCCATGTTAATATTTCTTGGTTACAGTATCTGCACAAATTTGGTGTGGAGTAGTCTTATAATAGCTAAAAGAATTTGACCTATTGAGATACTAGGATTTTCACTTACAACTGAACTCTAAATAAATTTATTTAGATTTGAAAGCATCGGATGGTGATTATTTGAGCAAAACAAGCCCCTGAAGAGTCCCTTCTGTGAATAAAGGCTGCCTGGAGACCAGCAAAGATCTTATATCAACAAGTGAAAGGTGACAAAGATCTGATTAGGTGGCTCAGCCTAGATCAGGCATTGAGCTAAATCTTTTTTTTTTTTTAAGATTTTATTTATTTATTCCTGAGAGACCCAGAGAGAGAGAGAGAGGCAGAGACATAGGCAGAGGGAGAAGCAGGCCCCATGCAGGGAGCCCGACGTGGGACTCGATCCCAGGACCCCAGGATCACGCCCTGAGCCGAAGGCAGATGCTAAACCGCTGAGCCATCCAGGGATCCCCATTGAGCTAAATCTTTATGCCTGGTGTCCCTTGACCCTTACAGCTATATTCTAAGTCAGCATCAAACAAACTTTTTTTTTGAGAAAGGATGGATTGTAAATATTTTAGGGACTGTGGGCTACATGCTCCATGTTGTAAGCAAGCTCTGCCATTGGACCGTAAAAGCAGACATGGATGATATGTAAACAAATGGGTAGGGGCTGGGTTGCAATAAAACTTTATGGACAAAAACAGGCTGTAGGCTAAATTTGGCCATTTGTAGCCCTAGTATCTTGACTCTGGGCGAAGGATTATTTTATCCATCTTTTTTTTAAAAAAGATTTTATTTATTTATTAATGAGAGAGAGAGAGAGTGGCAGAGGGAGAAGCTGGCTCCATGCAGGGAGCCCAACATAGGACTCGATCCCGGGTCTCCAGGATCACGCCCTGGGCTGCAGGCGGCGCTAAACCGCTGAGCCACCCGGGCTGCCCTATTTTATCCATCTTGTGTGAGAAAACAGATTCCAAGATGCTATGGTCTGAATGGTTGGATCCCCCCAAACTTCACATGTGGAATCCAAAGCCCCAAATCGATGGTATTACAAGGCGGAGATTTCGGAAACTGATTAGGTCAGGGGGGAGGAGTCCTCAAGATTGCGATTAGTGCCCTTATAAAAGAGGCCACAAGGAATGGACTTTTTTCTTCTACTATGTTTAAGGATGCAGCTAGAAGGTACATACCATCTATGAGTCAAAAAGCAGGTTCTAACCAGACACTGAATCTGCCAGTGCCTTCATCTTGGGCTTCAAAAGTCTCCAGAAGTGTGGAAAATAAATTGTTGTTGTTCAAGCTGCTCCATCCCCAGTACTTTGTTACAGAGGCCCAAAAGTACTAAGACAAAGAAAGTGTAAATGATTTGGTCAAAGTCCTAGAAGCTGTCTGGGTAGAGTAGGCGCTTGAACCTTGTCTTATTCCAGTGTGTCAGGCTACCTTGGGCGTCAGGTAGTTGAGCTAAAAGATCTGAATCTTTAAGATCTGAATCCAGATGATGCCTGCCAGCTCCTTTTAACATGTTTTGTGCCATGGACCCCTCTGAGAGTCTAGCAAGCCTATGAAACTCTTCTAAGAACAAAGTTTGTAAAGGCAGAAACGAAAATACACAGGATTACAAAAGAAATTAACTATACTACAATATAGTTATAATATTTTTACAAAGCCTTTAGTGGGCTTCTCAATCACAGCACTATTGAAATTTGGGCCTGGATGCTTTTTCTACTAAGGGGACTGTCTTGTGGATTCTAGGATATTCAGCGGGATCCCTGGCCTCGATTACACGGGGTCAACAAAACTTCCTTACCTAGTAGCAACAATCAAAAATGTCTCTATACCTTGTGAAATGTGACCTGTGAGGCAAAAACTCCTACTATTGACAAACAGGGGCCGATCGTACTAGATGTGCTTTTTCACTAGCGTGTCCAATGAGACGAGGTAGTAGTAGGTCTAAGAAGCACCAAAATGTTGATGTCGTAGCAAATACCGTGAGATTCTGATGTCTATAAAACCTGTAATGTGACATAACATGGATGTGTGCTTTGTATTGGTGGTGAAGTCACAATCACTGCAAATACTACCAGAGTCTGTCCCTTATATTCCTGATTAAGGAAAGAAAGTGCTCACTGACAGCCAGAGGGCAGTGAAAGTAAAAATATAATTCCGCACACGTCCTCCCCAGCAAATCAAGGTTCATGGACTCTCTGACTTCTATTCACAGAGTTCTTGTGGAGATCCATGGACCTCATGTTAGGAAACTCTCTCATTTAGTTTAGACATATAAGGAGGCTATGAGGCTCGATCAGCCACTAGGTAATCAATTTTAGCAGACCATAGAGGATTATTTAAATTTAATGTACTATTTTACAACCAACAAAACCTGGGCTCAGGACGGGTAAGCAATTTCCTCAAGGTCATATAATTGTTTAGCACAAAGGTGGAGACTAGGGCTGCCTTGTTTTGAGCTAAACCACCATTCCCTAGGAACAAAGGCTGAACGCATCACGCCCTTGTTTTCCTAACACACAACGCTGACCCGCCCAAGATGGCAAATTATCAGATCCCAAATTCCTACTTAAAAAAGGGACTTGATCCCTGACCTCTGAACCTTAATTGATTGTGCCTGTTTGAAGACTTTTTCAGGCAAGGGGCGGGGGTGGTGGAACCAGAAGACTAAATCTAAGGACTGCAAACAAAGCATTAAGGTAAGAAATGGTGGCAGAAAGTGGAGGGAGAGACACTCAGCTTTGACAGCTTCACTAAGGATCTGGAGGCAGGGAAAGACAGCATGCTGGAGCTATCCTCACATATTATCATTAAGTTAGACGAGCTAGAAGCATCAGGGAAGGGAGAGATAATAAAACTTCACACAGGGAGGCTATGAGCAATGGCAGGAGGTAAATGAAATTATGAAAGGCAGCTTACAGCCTGACTGTGTCACCAAAAATAGATGAAGTCAGCCAAGTCACCAATACCAAATGGTACCTTACCATCCAGGCCATTCAAAGGGCCATCCATGGAGCGGTGGCAGCAGAAATGCCTCGAAGCTTGTTAGGAAAAGAAGACTGTCAAGCCCCAGCTCAAAGTCTGAATCCACATTTGAGGTAGATCTCTAGATGATGTACTTTTCTTTTTTTTTCTTTTTTTTTTAAGATTTCATTTGAGAGAAAGAGCACAAGCTGGGGGAGGTGTAGAAGGAGAAGGAGACTCCTCGCTAAGCAGGGAGCCCGATGCCAGATTTGATCCCAGGATCCTAACCAACTGAGTCACCCAGGCACCCTAGAGGATGCACTTTAAAGTTTGTGAAGCACTGCCTCAGAAAATCTGATGTCCAAGGAACCTGAAAAGTGCCAAGGAGTATGGTTATGGCAGTAATAGAAAGCCTTTTCGATATGAGTTTCTGGAAAAATTTTTTCAATATTCCCACGTCCCTAACAAAACCTATAGGGATGCTAAATGGCATCAGTGACCAGACTGGTAGTTGCCTTGCAGGCTTAGAATGAAGTGATGAGAAATTTAAGAGATTTCCAAAATGTTCATATGATCTTCCTGAAGAGATTTGTTCTCTAACGAAACTATTCTTTCTCAAAATTTGTGGATGCAGATGGAGTAACAAATTCTTGAAAACTAGGAAAGCGTGGAATAACGTACAGAAGAAACATGGGTTAGTTTTCAGGTTGTTCTCCTAAATCTTTCCACTTTAGCCACCTGAGGTTCTTACTACTTCTTTCGACACGTTTCCTCACATAACCCCCAAACTGATTTCTCTACGGTTCCCTTGGATGTTCAACAACTCCATCAATAGACCCATGCTGCCCACCCATCATCTTTCCATCCATCCAGCATACATCATCTGCTCATCTGTCAACCCACCAACTGTCAACATTCAAGTACCAGGCACAATTAGAAATATTGAGATTCTGTTCTCAAATAAGACAGGGTTCTTCTTTTTAGAGGCTTTTATTCTCTTAAAATAGAAATTCCACAGAAATTCTTGGCTCTTCCATTTGCCTCCCTCATTCCTAATACCCCTTGCTTGAATCTGGCAATCCTGTCAACTTCAGCTCTAAAACAATGCCTGAAATTTGACCACCCCATTTCCATGGCCTTCTTCTTTCATTACCTTATTTTACAACATCATCAAACTCTCCTTGGAATATTATCTTTCCTTCTTTGATCTAGTGTCTCCAACAAATACTCAGTCCTCCTCCCATTGTTCTTTTCTAAGGCATCTATCTCAAGCACAAAATCTACTAATTAGAGAACCTCACTGGCACTCTCCTTTCTATACGGTAAAGCCCACACCGCATGGTAATAGTATTCACGTTTTCTTTCCTATAAGCACACTTCTCATTTCCAGACATATTTTATGCCATCAACAACTCCCTTTCCCTAAACATATCCCCAATATTTCTAGCCATATTGTAAGTTCCACTGTTCCTGGAATGTGTCAAATTGTACCATCTCTCCATGCCTTTCATTGTGCTGTTTTATACCTGGAAAGCCATTCCTATGTTCTGGGTTTCTTAACAACAACCTCAAAAAACTTAACTCTTTTGGGAATGGAGTTGGGGAAAAACAGAAGTGTCAGAGAAAGTTCCACAGAAAAAGTGACAGCGTGTTTATTTTTAACTGTGAGAGAAAATGAGAGTCCCATGGTGGGATCAGTTTTGGACAAAGATATCCCTCTTTTGCATACGCTTATTGGGTTTGAACTTGATTTTACTGTAACATTTTCCAAGTTAAAGTTGTTAGAGGTTAATATGTTCATGTTTGCAAGCCGACTAGGAGATGCTTGAGGGCAAGGGCCACTAATTATCACAGTTGCACCCTAGAGGTGACATAAGAGTTGCTAAGTGAAATAATTATGGGTCCAACTTCTAAGATGTCTGCAAACACTCTCTACCTATTGGTATTAACTGCCTTGCATAATCTCTTCCCTTTGCGCAAATTGTTTCTAAATAATACAATATGCAATGTCAGGAGACACAATTATTGTAATTGGATTGTAAAAATTATTATTTCCATGTTGCTAGCAGACAGTCTCTATGGCCTTCTTGGATGGGATGTCATGATGAAGTGAGCGGTTCTGCTAGGGAGGCCTACTTGGCAAGGAATTGAGGGCAGCCTCTCAGGCCCAACAGCCAATGAGGAACTGGGACATTCAGTCATTCAAAAGTGAAGGAAGTGGACTCTGCCAATAACCCACTAAGTGAGTCGGGAAGTGCATCCTTCTCCACTCTAACTTCCAAAGAAGACACCAGGCATCAGCCAACTTTCTGAGTGCAGCTTATGAGAACTCTGGGGCTAAGGAACCACCTTAGTCATGGCCACATTGCTAACCCACAGAAACCGCAAGGTAATCAATGCGTGTTGTTTTAAGCCACTAAGTTTTGGGATCATTGGTTATTGCAGCATAGGTAACCACCACAACAACCACTCTGAGTGGGTCGCTAAATAATAATGACTCAAGGATAGTTACGGAGGATCGGGGACGCTGGGTTAATCATAAGTATGAAAAAGAGTCTTTTAAAGGTGAGATATATTTAAAGAATCCTGATGCTGGATTTTTATATACTATGCATCTATGCTGTAAAGAATTATCCCTCGGAAGAAAGGTTAAGATACTTCAAAAAGGAGACTTCCACTTAGCAATGCTGCTATCTTTCTTCTCACCCCGGCAAGTATTTGTAATGTGAGGAACCCGGTGCAGACAAGGTCAGGTCAGGGAGGCTTTGCAGTCACATCAGAAGTGAAAGAAGTCACCAGAAGATCGGCTATTAAGAGGGAGATAAACATTTCTGCCAGCTACTTCCTCCAGGAGGCTTTGTCCTCTCTGATCTCCTGCACAGCTCTTACATACACAATATGCTCATTTCGCCTCAACTAACTTATGTGTCTGACACACATGGGATGTTTAATAAACATTAGTAAAACGAATAAAAGAATAGATGCACGAATCTGGGCTCCCTGAAACCAGGGCGAAATTCTGTATTTTTCCCTATTTACTAAACACGTTGTTTGGCATACAGTAATGGCTCAATGTATGTTCATGTTGATTAATTGGCTGATGGATGACACATAATATTTTTAAAATGCTGATAGTGATAACATAAGACAACATTTCAATGACCCTACTAAGCTAAAATCATTTCCTATGCTTGGACATTTTATTGGGATGAAAATTTGAGAAGCCTCATCAAAACACCTTGGGAAAATTTCAACTATGGCACCTCGGCGCTCTAAGTATATTTTTCTAGTAGAACAAATGAACCTAGCACCTGCATTGTGGTGATTCACTTCCAGATGGTTGGGAACTAAATGTTGCGTTGGTATTTCATGTATGCTGACCCAAGTCCAAGTGGGACTTTGTATACATGTTGTTACTATACAGATGATGGCTAACATGGGAAAAGGATCATTTTCTTGATTGGTGGAGTTCTCAGAAATGCAAAGCCAAGTGAACCAACAATCCAACAAATAAAAAACACCCACATTCCAAGGAGGGTGATTTGCTTGTGCCTCACAAAGAAGGAAGTCACTAAACAAACTGTAACTCAGATCTCTGATGTTGGCTAAGGGCTAATTAATATTGTAAACCCTAAATCCAAAAGATTAACAAGGATCTCTTAGAGTAACAGAAGCAGGGCCAATAAAAAAAACCAGAAATGTAAATTAACAGAGGAAGAAATGAGGCTAAACAGTAGGCAACAGGGCACCTGAGTGGCTCAGCGGTTGAGCAGCTGCCTTCGGCTCAGGTCATGACCCTGGAGTCCCGGGATCGAGTCCCACATGGGGCTCCCTGTGAGGAGCCTGCTTCTCCCTCTGCCTGTGTCTCTGCCTCTCTCTCTCTGTGTGTCTCTCATGGATAAATAAATAAATAAATAAATAATCTTAAAATAATGATAACTAAGGCCATGATTTTCTTCAGGGATTGCTTTACTATTTTTTTTTTTTTGAAATTCCTCAAATTTTATCCTGGTTATATGAGAACATATGAAACTAACTGGATGTAACAAATGAAGGCAGACCATAGATAAAAGGAAGCATTCTTCTTTGTTTTTTTGATCTACTTCGTTGGACTGATCCTCCCGGGAATCTCAGGAGGAGCATTTACAACCAAACGTGTTGTGAAAGATGAAGAATTTAACAAGTTCCACATGCGAGTAATTCCTCTTAATATATGTGCACTGATATATGTGTAAGACAACAAGATTATTTGAAAGCATAAGAAATCTTTTTGCCTTGGTGGAACATCAGACTGTTTCCTCATATAATTTCTTCTAGGAACTAAACACCTTTCTGTTGTTGCCCACCAGTGATCTCGCATGGAAACCCAAGGTGCTTCCTGAATTGACAATTTCCACAATGCTGTCAAAGGCACTTTTAATGCACATTTGACCACCAGATGGCCGATGCTCACGCGAGAAAAAGATTTAGAGACTGTGTTATGAAGGTTGGCACTGGAGGGCAAAGGGAAAATGATGCAGAGGGAGACAAATGGTGAGTAGAATGGACATTAGGATTCCTCTCGAGTCCTTTAGAAACGGACTTCTGGGCAGTCAGCAGTTTCTGCAATCTCTGTGCTGCTAACACTGCACTTGCCCCAAGGGGCTCCTGGTGAATGAAGATGCAAACTTGTGCATGTATTAAGAATGATATACCAGGAAGGGCTCTCATTAGGGGCTCCTGGCACTCTGGCGGTGAGCAAACATGAAGACTTAAGGTGCCTAAAATTAAAATTCAGGGCAGATGACTGACTCAGCTCTTGCTTGTGGAACACTGACACAAACAACCTCCACTTTGATGACCTGGTCCCACCAAGGGAACAAAACCATCAAGGGAGCCTGCAGATGGCTTATGTGCTTGTGGGGATTGTTAATCAGTGCTGCACCTGTGAGGAGTTACTGTGAAGGCCTGGGAACTTTATTTATTTAAAAAATATATTTCATTTATTCATGAAAGACACACAGAGAGAGGCAGAGACACAGGCAGAGGGAGAAGCAGTTTCCCTGTGGGGAGCCTGATGCGAAACCGGATCCCAGGACCCCAGGGTCACAACCTGAGCCAAAGGCGGACGCTCAACCACTGAGCCAGCCAGGCACCCTAAGGCCTAGGAATTTCAAATTACCTACTGTAGCACTGTCAGATAGAGAAAATAATTATTACCAAATGTTTCAGGAAATAAAAAAAGAAGTTTTATCCTGAATATATGAAGAACCCTTACATCTCGTAAATAAGAACATAAATGATCCCGTTTAAAAAGGATTTCAATCATTTTAAATTAATTTTTCATTAAGAGATTTGAATAGATATTTCTCCAGAGAAGATAGACAAATGGACACTAAGCATACAGAAGACCTTCAGTATCAATAATCATCAAGAAAATACAAATCAAAACGAGATATCACTGCACACCCATGAGGATGGTGTGATATTTAAAAAGAGAGATAATCACAAGTATTGGTGAGGATATAGAAATAGAAAGCAATTGGTAGTTTCCTTAAAAGTTTAACATAGACCACCTTTGATCCTGTAATTCCACCCCTAGTAATCTACCGAGAGAAATGAAATCCTACGTCCACAAAGACTTGTACATGAATGATCAAACACTGGAAGCAACCCGAATGTCCAGTATCTAATAGACAGATAAACCAAATGTGAAATCAGCTTCCAAAGATGCAGCTGGGTTTGCATCAATGGACTGAGGAAACATCTGGATCTGATGCACAGGGGCTTCCTCTATTACAATGATGAGGCCAAAGTGGGTGAGAAGAGATAAGAGTGCACCTATGTTTATTGGAATGTGAGTCGGTGGGTGGGCAAGAAAGTGAAAGATCTTAGTGAGGTCACTGACACCGAAACTCTCCTGGTTAGGTTTAATTGTAGGGTTAAAGGTATTGTACTTTTAATAAAATGCAAACACCCCTGGGAAGCACAATACCCTGGATCCTCAGTAATTTAGATGATAATATGGCCAGCTCCATCACCTGCATTCCCTACTGAAAGTTTTTTTCTACTCTTTTTTTTTTAAGGATTTATTTATTTATTCATTAGAGACACAGACTGAGAGAAAGAGCCAGAGGCATATAGGCAGAGGGAGAAGCAGGCTCCTCTCCGGGGGCCCGATGCAGGACTCGATTCCAGATCCTGGGATTCCGACCTGAGCCAAAGGCAGGCGCCCAACCTCTGAGCCACCCAGGAGTCCCCCACTCTATCTTCTTAAAAACATTCCTTTCTGGGGACGCCTGGGTTGCTCAGCGGTTAAGCATCTGCCTTGGGCTCAGGTCGTGATCCTGGAGTCCCGGGATCGAGTCCCACATCAGGCTCCCTGCATGGAGCCTGCTTCTCCTCCCTCTGCCTGTGTTTCTGCCTTTCTCTTTCTGTGTCTCTCATGAATAAATAATAAAATCTTTTTTAAAAAATTCCTTTTTCAAATTTCTGCTTTTATAAGGCGTACACCAGGATGATTTGAAAAACATTCACATGGTGAAATTATTACAATGATGTTAACGCGTAAGTAACCTCATGTAGTTACCATTTTGCAGGTGTGTGTGAAGGTGGGTAAGACTAGATAAGAACTTGTCTTGGTGAATTTCAAATATAGAATACAGTATTATTAACTACAATAAAGGGGCTCAGCTTAGATACCCAGAACTTACTCATCTCAAAACTGAAAGTTTGTAACGTTTCCCCAACATTTCCCCATTTCTAATCCAAACTCAGAACCATGATTTGACTCTTTTTGTTATAAACAGTTTGACTTTTTCAAATTCTACATATATTGAAATCATAAGCTATTTGTGTTTCTCTGTCTCACTTATTAAATTTAAAATAATGACCTCCACGTTTACCCAGGCTGTCATAAATGGCAAGATTTCCTTTATTATTACAGCTGAATAATATTCCATTGTAGACATATGACTCATCTTTATTCATTCATCGCTCAAAGGACACTTAAATTGTTTCTATTATCTTGATTATTGTGAATAATGCTCTGCTGAACAGGGGAGTACACATACTGATTTAATTGAAGAATCTGATTTAATTTCCTTGGGCAACATTACCAGAAAGGCGACTGCTGTGTCATATGGTAGTCTATTTTTAATTTTTGAGGAGCCTCCATAGTGTTTCCAATAGTGGCTGTAGCAGTCTACATTCCGACCAACCATGCAGGACGGTTACCCTTTGCCCACATGCCAGCCAACAGTTCTTCTAATAGTCATTCTAACAGGTGTGCAGTTCTCTCATTGCAGTTTTGATTTGAATTTCCCTGAGGATTAGTGACTTGACATGTCTATTCGTTATAAGTATGCCTTCCTTGAGAAAATGAGAAATGCTTAAATTATGCCCACTTTCAATGAGGTTATTTCAATTTTTGCTATTGAGTTGTATAAATTACTTACATATTTTAAATACTGCACCACAATCAGATAAGGTTTGCAAGTATTGTTTGCCATTCTGTAGGTTGAAATCTTATTGTTTCCTTTGCTATATAGAAGCTTCTAAGTTATTTATTTTTTTGATATTTTATTTATTTATTCATGAGATAAAAAGAGAGAGAGAGAAAAAGAGAGAGAAAGGCAGAAAGACAGGCAGAGGGAGAAGCAGGCTCCATGCAGGGAGCCCGATGCGGAACTCGATCCCAGGACTCCAGAATCACGCCCTGGGCCGAAGGCAGGCGCTAAACCGCTGTGCCACCCAGCGATCCCTGAAGCTTCTAAGTTTAATGTAGTACCACTTGTTTATTTTTGCATTTCTGTCTTTGGTGTCAGATTCAAAAAATTATTGCGAATACCAATGTCAAGGAGTCTTTTTCCTTGTGGTATCTACTAGAAATTTTATGGATTCAGGTCTTACCTTTAAGTATTTAATCCATACTGAGTTAATTTTCAAATATGGCGAAGGGCCCAATTTCATTCCTCATATGCATATCCTTTCCTAATACAATTTATTGAAGACATAATCCTTTGTCTATTATAAATTCTTATTGATTTATTTGAGAGAGAGAGAGAGTGTATGTGTGTGTGTGTGTATGTGAGAGAGAGAGAGGGAGAGAGAGAGGAGACTCTTGCTGAGCAGGGAGGCTGATAATGGGCTCTATCCCAGGACCCCAAGATCATGACCTGAGCCAAAGGCAGATACTTAACCAACTAAACCACCCATATGAACCCCTATTGTAAATCTTTAATGCACCTGTCAAACATTATCTGAACATATAAACATGGGTTCATTTCTGGGCTCATCATTCTGTTCCATTGATTTATGGCTCTTTTAAAACATTTTTTTAAAGATTTTATTTATTTATTCATGAGAGACACAGAGAGAGGGGCAGAGACACAGGCAGAGGGAGAAGCAGGCTCCCTGCGGGGGGCCCGATGTGGGACTAGATCCCCGGACTCTGGGATCATGCCCTGAGTGGAAGGCAGACAGACAGCCGTTGAGCTATCCAGGCATCCCAATGGCTCTGTTTTTATTTTTATTTTATTATTTTTTTTGCTCTGTTTTTATGCTAGTACCATAGGGTTTTGATTATTAGAGCATTATGATATAGTTTCTAATAAAGCAGTGTGATGCCTCTAGCTTTATTCCTCTTTCTGAAAATTGCTTTGGCTTTTTTTTGGTGTTTTATAATTCCATACAAATTAAAGGATTGATAGTTCTACTATGAAAAAATGCTGTGTGAATTCTGATAGGAGTTGCAGTTGAATTTGTAGATTGGTTCGGGTAGCATGGTCATGCAAACAATATTAACTATTCCAATTTATAAACAGGATGTACATTACCTGTTATTTGTGTCTCCTTCAATATCGTTAATCAAAGTGTTATAGTGTTGACTGTATGGGTTTTTTTTACCTCGAATAAATTTATTTCCATGATTTTTTATTCCTTCGGATGCTTTTATAAAGGGCATAATATACTTAAATACTTTTTCAGATGATTTACTTTTAGAGTACAGAAATGCACCTGATTGTTAGGTATTGATTTTTTTTCTACAACTTTACTGAATATATTTATTCTTTGTTTTTCTTAAAGATTTAATACAATTATTTGAGAGATAGAACAAAAAGAGGAGAGGAACAGAGGAAGAGGGAGAAGCAGGTTCTCTGCTTAGCAGGGAGCTTGATGAGGGGCTCAGTCCCAGGACTCTGGGATCATGACCTGAGCCCAAGCAGATACTTAACTGATTGAGTCACCCAGGCAACCCTGAATACTTGTATTCTAACAGTTCTTTTCTTTTTTTTAAATATTTTATTTATTTATTCATGAGAGACACTGAGAGAGAGGCAGAGACACAGGCAGAGGGAGAAGCAGGCTCCCTGCAGGGAGCCCGACACGGAACTCGATCCCAGGTCTCCAGGATCAGGCCCTGGGCTGAAGGCAGCACTAAACCGCTGAGCCACCCAGGCTGCCCCTATTCTAACAGTTCTTATTGGGAGGTATGTGTAGTGCTTTCTAAATATAAGATACTGGGCACCTGGGTGGCTCAGTGGTTGAGTGTCTGTCTGCCTTTGACTCATGTCATGATCCAGGGGTCCTGGGATTAAGTCCAGCATCAGGCTTCCCATGGGGAGCCTGCTTCTCCCTCTGTCTGTGTCTCTGCCTTTCTCTCTGTGCCTCTCATGAATAAATAAATAAATAAATAAATAAATAAATAAACAAACAAACAAATAAATAAATAAAATAAATGTAAGATCCTGCCATCTGCAAACATAGACAAGTTAACTTCTTTTCCAAATTGGATACCATTTATTTTGTGTTCTGTTTTTCTTTTAAGATTTTACTTATTTATTCATGAGAGAGAGAGAGAGAGAGAGAGGCTCTGAGACACAGGCTCACAGAGAAGCAGGCTCCATGCAGGGAGCCCGATGTGGGACTCGATCCTGGGACTCCAGGATCACACCCTGGGCCGAAGGCAGGTGCTAAACTGCTGAGCCACCCAGGGGTCCCCTTATTTTGTGTTCTTGCCTAACTACTGTGGCTAGAACATTCAACACTATGTTGAATAGGAATAGAGAAACTAGGCATATTGGTCTCATTCCTGATTTATAGGAAATCTTTTAGCTTTTCATCACTGAGTGTGAGGTTAGCTGTGGAACTGTCATATATGGGTGTTGTCATGTTAAAGTACATTCACT